>NW_026000076.1:761164-916032 GCF_001458135.2 Marmota marmota marmota | reverse complement strand
GTTACTCTCCTTATATCAAAGAAGACATTTGGCATTTGTTTTTTAGGGATTGGCTAGCTTCACTTAGCATAATCTGCTCTAATGCCATCCATTTCCCTGTAAATTCTATGATTTTGTCATTTTTTAATGCAGAGTAATACTCCATTGTGTATAAATGCCACATTTTTTTTTATCCATTCATCTATTGAAGGGCATCTAGGTTGGTTCCACAGTCTAGCTATTGTGAATTGTGCTGCTACATACAATTCCTTTTGTAGTTGGCTTCTCTCATAGTTTGACTTCTGCCACACTGAAGTGAAATTTGAAGTAAAAATTAAAACAAAACATTCCTTGCCACCTTTGAAAGATCTCTGCTGAGGATTTTCCCAGCAGGTGACAACCAGTTGGAGCACAGCCAGTTGACAGCTGCCTGAAATCAGCAGTTAGAGTTGAAATTGAAAAATACATGTGATAGTGTTGCTTCATGAATCCAGGACATTCCCTCACGAAACTTTAAACCCCTTAGGATACCTGCCAAAGTGTTTTCTGATTTTAAAAAATTGCAAAGAAAACCAAAAAGTGAAGAAAACAAAAACTACTAAGAAGGTGTTAATGTTTTTCTGAGATAAAGGGAAGGGTAAAAAAGAGTTTTCAATGATACTTTGTACAGGACAATGTAACACAACCTTTAAGTTACTTTTATATTTGTTCATTCATGTAAACTACAAGTGAGGAAAAGAAAGGAAGAGTCCAAAATTAAGGCAATATTTTATTATATCAATACAGGTAGCTAAGTAGCTTAGTTTTCTTAAATACAACGAAAGAGGTATTAGAAAGCAATTTTTTAAAAATGAATGATTGTTGGACTGATATTTTTGAAATAGTCATTTAAGTGTTCATGCAGTTATTGTCTAGTTCATCTTACCCGTACGTCTTGGTGACTCCCTGGCAGGGGATTCAAGGTATTCTCTTGTGAAGTTAGATAAGCTGCCTTTGTAATTTTTCTTAAACTGTTTAAGAAACAGACTACTTAAGATATCCAGTAACACAGGTTTTGACAGTTAATCCTGGATAGCAAACAAAGAAAAAATTAAGTAGAAATGTTAGCAACAGTATATTCCACAAGGTTTATTGTTTTTATAAATGTTAATTCATCATCTTTAGCATGTTTTTAAAATTTGGCAAAAAAATCTTTTCTTCTGTTTTTGAGGGATCTGATCAGACAAAAATTTTATTTATTCAATATAATTAATTAAACAAATGTGATATGAATGCTTACATTGTGGGCTGCTATGGACTCATCGAGGGACAAGTGAAGAACTAAATTCAAACAGGTGATGAACAATTGCCTCTCTAAGGAGGCGACATTTGAGCTAGGATAAGGTGAATCACAGAGGAAGATATAGAGCAAAGGAAAGGACTGGTTCCCAGATCTGAAGGCAGGAGTGAACTTGGTATCTGGGTGCATCAGAAAAGAGGCAGAAAAAAAATTCCCTTGAAAATTCTTAACACAACCTGGATTCAGAGTCTGGGTTCCTTTTTAACCCCCATACACTAATGCAAAGAATGACTCCAAGTCTGGTTGGTATGCCCCAGACACCTTGCAGAGATAGACATAAATTTTCTCTGTGGAGGAAAGCCTCAAAGTATTGTCACAGCAAAGCTTCTCTAAATACAAGGAAACAAACCACCGTAACTCAGAGGTAGCAGAAGTTTTAGCCCAGAAAACTGGTCCAAGACTGAAATGACAGAGGGATCAGAATCTGAAGTTTTAATGTCATGTTTAGCATGTTCAGGGAAATAGAAGAGAATATTTAAGTCTCTCTTACTAACAGACATGTACTGGACACATTTGATGAACTAAAAAGTGTCCTGAGTGCTGACCTTAAACATCCTAACATCTAGGATCTGCATTCAAGTTCAAGATTGTCCAGTGTTTAGCAGTAGCTCTGAAGCATCGTATGCTTCTGCCCCTACAGTATTCTTTTAAGTCCCAGTCAGGATCTGTTTACCTTATTTTTGGAATGTATGTGCTCTACCTTTTGGACTCATGATGTAGAGTGTGAGATACATCACCTGACCTGAGTTAGAATGACCATTACCAAAAGGACAAAACATGGCAAAGGCTGGGGAAGACGTAGAGAAAGGGAGACCTTATATACTGTAGGTATTAGAAATGTAAATTAGTACAGCCATTATGGAAAACAGCATAGAGGTTCCTAAAAAATTAAAAATAGAACTATCATATGACCCAACAATCCCACAAGTGGGTATATGAAAAGAAAGTAAAATCAATATGCTGAAGAAACATGTGCACTCTTGTGTTCATCATAGTCCTGTTCATAATAGAATAGACAAGAAATGGAATCAACTTAAGAGTGTACCATGGAGGAATAGATTTTTTAAATTTAGTATATACAATGGAATAGTATTTAGCCATAAAATGAAATCGTCATTTGCAACAGCATGGATAGATAGGGAATGTTTAATTAAATAAAATAAGTGAAAGAAAAAGGACATATACTTGACAGCCTCACTCATACATGGAATCTAAAGGAACAATTTCCTTAGAAGTAAAGTTTAGTGGTTATTGGAGGCTGGGAAAGATAGTAGGGATAAAGCATGATAGGAGGGTGGTCAATGGATACAAAATTACAATAAGGTAGAAGGAATAAGTTTGGATGGTTATTGTACAGCAGGGTGACGAAAGTTATCAACAATGTGTTCTGTATTTCAAAATAGAAGAAAGGATTTTGAATGGTCTCATCACAAAGAAATGATAAATGTTTGACATGATGGATATGCTAATTACTCTGATTTGATCATTACTCATATATATATATATAATGTATATATACATACATACATATATGGAAACATCACAGTGTACCAATAAATGTGTACAATTATGGTCTATTTTAAAAATAAGTAAAAGAAATTTAAAAAGAAATGATAGCCTCATCTTCTCTGGATACCCACTAAAATTTTTATGAAATTCTATTCTTTAAACAGAAAATTTTTCTTTGCTGGCTAAGTGAAGTTCTGCTTAACAAAAAAGAGAGCCATGAGTAACTTTTTAAGTGTTTCTGTATGAATAATTTTTTTTATATTGTCATACTCAAGAGTCCCTTACATGGGCACTCTGGCCGTGATCTCAAGTAGAAGAAAGTGTGTGTTTATATGTAATGTGTTTGTATTCTTATTTGTATATTCACATACTTATTCTTAAAGAAAGCATGGTCATTTAAACCATCCCTTTCCTGAAGGACGTGCCTTTCTTGATAGGTAGTACCAATAAATGATTAAAATAGACAAAAAGGCAATAGAATTCTACCACTTTAGTTTTAAAGATGAGCTAACAGAAGGAAAACAAAACCATATTATGATAATATTAAGAAGGAAAATAGTTAATAAAATTTCAATAGTTCTTTATTTCTTATGAGTCTCAGAACTGTGTGTTTAACACATATTTTTTTTTATCCTGCCCTTATCAGAGACCATTTGGTTGTAAGAGACCTGATATGCCTAAGCAACATTAAGTAAAAGGAGATGTACCACAAGAAAAAAGGAGTTTTCCACAAAGCAGACAGGCAAAAGGTGTGGTGAGAGCTCACAAAATACTGAAATACAATAGGAAAGGCCAGGGACCCCAGCATTTCTGCACTGCTCTGCTTTCTGTACCCAGAGTTTCCCTTTCCCATCTCTGCATGGCTTTTCCCACCACACCCCCCAACCCCCAACTTCCTTACTCCCTTTCTTTTCTTGGAGAAAAATTATCATGGCTGTTCCCCATCTTCCCTGTGGGCTCCAGATTACATGTGTTCTCTGCTTCGATCATCTACAAATATTACTAGAACTTCTGTACTCCAATTTAAGATTACCAGGGCAGGTTGAGATAGAGTGGGGAGCAGAGAAACTGAAATTCCCTACATGGATCAGATGAAAGGAGGATTGGGGCCCCGAGTTCCTTTTTAAGGGCAACTCATGATAAAGGGGGAAAGGGGTTGAGAAGATGAAGTAGGCTTGACAGGAACCCCAAATGTGTCTATAAAGACTGTTAGAGTCTGTAAACAAGTCAGGATGGCTCCTGGCATTTTGCCAGAGAAATGTTAGAGTCTGTAAACAAGTCTGGATGGTGCCTGGCAAAATGCCAGAGGGAGTGGTTTGTGAAGTAACACCAGCGAGCCATTAAGTGTGGAGATTCCTTATTGGTTGACTGATGTATCTAGTTTATGCTAATTAGATAAGCTGTGTGGAATGTATAAATACTGCTCCTGTCCTGCAATAAATGGCTTCCACTCCTGCTGTATCAATCTACACAAGTTGTTCGTCACCCCCGGTTATTTTGCTGCAGCCGGACTGTGGCAGAAGACACTCCTTATAAACAATGGAAGGAGATTGTTTTCTTTGCTGCTTAAGATCTGAGACTGAGTTCTAAAGGAAGGCCCTTAGAGTAGTAAGTCAAAGTGTGGAGTACTACAGGTTGAAAATGAACTAACTCGGAGTTAGTAATCAACAGTAATCATTAAAATACCCGTGGCAAGGACTAGGAGTGTGGCTCAGTGGTAAATTTCTTGCCTGGCTTGTGTGAATCCATGGGTTCAATCCCCAGTACCATGCTCTCACAAATATACATGGAAGACTACCATAATACTCTTTGAAATATCAGATTTTTACAATGATATCTTAATCTTTTTTTTTTTTTGAGTTTGTTTCTGTGTGCCTTAAGGATGCTAAATAGGATATTGCCAGTCCTTCACCATTCAGAAGAAAATTCCCTGCCACACTGAAGGTAGAAAATGGAGGCTTGACCTGTAAGTATTTTGTAGTTTCCTGAGTACAGACTTGGTTTCACAGACTTTTGTGAATTACGGAACATTCTTTTCTAGTAGTGTATCATAATCTGGGGCTTTTTGCTTATATATAATGCTCACAAACCATATTTGATGAGAAAACATAGCATGATTTGTAATACATTGTAAAGCTTTCAAAAATATTTGTGTTTTATATTATTTGAAAGCTGAAGAGTAATTTTTATCACTTCAAAGATAGTAAACAGTTTTTTTTTCAAATAAACTGAAATTTCAACACCTTAGATTATAAATACATAAGTCTTACTCTTGTCTGACTATTCCAAACTTCTTACACAGGTGACCCATCTTGCTAATTGTGCCAGTTCTCTACAGAGGAGTTATTGGAGCTAAGTGGACAGGGAGCATGAGATACTTGTTCTTTCCTTACTTTTTCAGTGTGCTCACTAAGCAACAATTATTTTTGCACCCGAGAATATGAGGAGACAGGGATTCATTTGCTGTGTTCTATATCAACTTCTATATCTGTGTTCTATATCAATTACAGTGTTTCATACACATAGATGCTCAATTATCATTTACTAAATGAGTGAATTTTTTACCATATGATTTTACCTGAAATCAGACACCCATTGAAAATTCCCATTTTGGAAGGTGTAGAGTACTAGAGGTTGAAAATGAACTAACTCGGAGTAAACATAATTCTGACTGACCCTGGAAATCATGTAGTATTCCTGATGGCTATTTTTATAAAGTATTATTAGTCTTTTGTATTCACTCAAGGCTGATGCAATTCTAAGTCAACTCTTCTTCTATGTTGTCAGAATACAGGATATAGGGTACAGAATAAAGTAATTACTTTTCTACTCTCTATGTTCTTGTTCTTAGTCCTTTCAATTTACATTTCTCTATAAAATATTAATGATGTTAACTGTATTGCAGGCC
Organism: Marmota marmota marmota; assembly: GCF_001458135.2. Classification (NCBI taxonomy): domain Eukaryota; kingdom Metazoa; phylum Chordata; class Mammalia; order Rodentia; family Sciuridae; genus Marmota; species Marmota marmota. The sequence goes on along the minus strand of NW_026000076.1, from coordinate 910,297 downwards.
ATTGAAACACAGGACAATGAGACATGGCCTATACCTTCAAGGACCTTTCAAGCTGCAAAATATCACCAGGAATTAATAAACAGTAATGAAATATTATAAGTAATCTGATAAGAGATTTTATAGTGGGCACTATGATTATATAAAAAAAGAAATCATTTTTATCTTCCAACATACAGAGTGGTATTATGACTTCTTCATAGATTTTGTAGCACTTTAAAAGAGTTTTAAAATATAATCAGTAATTCTTTAAATATTAACACTTATGTTGTTTCACCTTGGAAGATGAGGGAAAAAAAAAACAGGTATTAACCTTATAAATGAGTGCTTCCCACAAAATATGTTTAAGGTTATCTCCTTTTAGAAGATAGTAATGTCACACTAAGCTGCAGAAGTTTATCAGGCAGATTATGAAGCACAAGGGTATTCCCATGTTCCTCATGAGAAAGGAGATCTCTTGGTGAATGCGTGCTAGGCACTGGGAAGCACAGGGTGGGACAGGGGCAATGTTGAGATGTACCCCTCATTTCTCAATAGATCAAACTCATGGTTTTCTTCTCTCAAATGTCCTTCTCCTTCTTGTAAGTCCATCCTGGGTCTCCGTGCTCCAAGAAGATTCTGCTGTGTCCCCATTGTACTCTGGCACTTTCCCTTAAACACTCCTGTGTAAGTCATGGCCCTTATTTTTTCATGTTTTGAAACTTTGTTGTGGAGGGAATCATGTCAGGCCCCTCTAGCCCTCCATCTTTCTCTCTGAAGATATGTAATTGCTATTTGCTAATGTTTGGCTTTGCCAATGTCTAAGAGGATAGATAAAGCAAAGAGGAGAGAGTAGGTTCACAAAAAGATAAAAGAAAAATTACAGGGATATATTCATTTGATCTGAGTGCTGTTCTCTAAATCTTAATTTTTCTCATGGGGTTTTAGACCATATGGGTCTCATTCTTCTTTTTTCATAGCAGATGTTCAAAGGCAACTTTCACTTGCCAAAGGCTGTGGGAAATGTCCAACCAAAAGGACGCTGGAATGATAAATTTGTGACAGGTTTTTTGGTGATGAATGTGTTCAGACCAAAAAAAATATATTTTATACACTTAAGTGATTGTTTTTATTGAACAGGCCTTTGGAGAAAATATTTGAGGCATTATTTAAAACTCTAATATCATAGTTGCCTTTTAATTGGCTAGTATCAACCCCTGCCAGTCATCTTAACTGAGGCTGTTCTGTAAATACTACAAACCAGGTCACGGAGTATATAGATAGTAAATGGTGCTCAGATGAGAAAATGAAAAGGAAATCAGAAAGCCTCAATTGGGCCTCCCAATTTTATTTCTCATTGAAGTGTCTTTCTCACCTTTGAAGGTTAAGTAATATAATGACACAAGTATAATTCATAGGTCCAAAAGACTAAAGCATATTAACTAAGTTTTAGTACCCCAATTGCTACTTTACTAAATAACACAGGGATTTGCATTTCTAGTCATTCAGGTATCTTTTCACCAAAATCAATTCAATGACAGGGGAGATTATTGAATTGGCAATTAGGATGTTCCTTCATGGACACAGCAGCAAAGAAAGAGAAATAAAAAGCTTTGAGGAATGGTTTTACTGATTCCTAGTGAATCCCTGTGAATCTTTCCTGCTCCACAAATGGCTCCACTTCTCCAATGAGTAAGTCATGTGTTTGTTGGATTTCATGTCTGTTTTCTTTAACAAGTTTGGAGAACTACTGCCAGACGCATTCTCTGCTTTCCATTTCTCTATGACTCATGAAGATATTTCCACTTTTCTTCACACATTCTTTCTTTATGAAGATTTTTGTCATCCAGAATTGGAAGTCACATAGTGTCACTTCCACAGTACTCGGTGTATGGCGGAGGTTCCAAAGCCCAGCCTGTATTCACAAGGAGGGGTAGACACTGTCGCTCATTGACAGGAGTGAAGATCACCTTGTAAGACCTTAGGGCAAGAGATATAGATGATGCCATCTTTACAAATACCATCTGCCCTAGTCCACCCTCTGGTAATGTTGCTTCCAATTGCAAAATACATCCAACCCTGCCCCAAGACTTCCAAAGTCTCAAGCCCTTACATCATCAGCTCCAAGTCCAAGATTTCATCATTTAGATCAGGCTCAGGCTTCTCACGTGCAGTTCCTCAGTACCGCTCTTCCAGTACAGCTCCTCCCAGTCTAAGGACATGAACAAAAAGAGACAAATCTGTCCACCAGCTCCTCTCCAACAACATGTAATTCTTGAACAGGAAGCAGACATGTTCATAAAAATAAGGTATGTGTTAGATGCATGAGATTCACTGGTTCTATGCAGTTCTGAAATCCAGTGGAACACACTTTGTCCTTCTTTGATTAGGGATGACCCTACTATCTGGGAATTGCTCTCAGTATCTTGGGGTTCTATCCATGGAGTTCTTCATTTTTTACAAGAGCAGGTTTGTGGTTTCAGTTGACAAAACTTGACAGCCTGTTTCCCACTTGTAAAAGTTTGGAGGACACACTTTTCTCTCATTTTGTGCCATCTGAGACCCTTTCAATCTATGATGGCAATACTTGCACCAAAAGAGATTTCTTAAAAGTTTTGTAAGTTTCTATGAATATTATTGAGATTCACTTCAACAGACAAAGCCATCTGTATTAGTCTCCTTAAAACTTGCCCTTTTCTCTCTCATGCTCCCTGAAAGGCAATTAAATGACCAAACAGTGACCATTTTCACAAGCTCTGTACTTTGTTGGGAAGAATCTTTGAGATACTCTCAAATATTTTTAAAACTACTTTCTTTGAAATTTTTTATAAGCAAAATATTAGAAATTTCCAATGTTTTAACAAAGGAAGGTATACTCCTTGCCAGGTTTTGATCTTAGGCATGATATTATCTTAATATGAAAATCATTCATCATCTGGAGAGAATGAGAAATAGTTTTATCTCCAGCTTAATTATGTCTTGATGCCTTGATATTGAAGAAGCTAGGTGGCAATTTTAACATTATCCTGAAAATGCCCTTAGCTATATATCATTATGTCATGAGGCCCATTTCCTATTTTTCACATTATAGAGGCATTACTACTGCCAACATTTCTGTCCCCAAACCACAAAGAACACTTTCCAATGAGGTATGTGTTAGATGCATGAGATTCACTGCTTCTATGCAGTTCTGAAATCCAGTGGAACACACTTTGCCCTTCTTTAATTAAAGATGGGAACAAACTTTTCCCTGTAGCTCCAATGGTGTTTTCTTGAACCCCTTACTACTGACATCCTGTAGGTTTTGAGACTCTAAGATATCTGCTAACACTGTCTTAAAGTCTGTTTAACAGTCTTAAACACCGTCTAGCTTAAATTCACTGCTGCATACTCAAACCAATATCATACACTTGAGGTTTTCATTTAGACAGCAATCACAATGCTCCTTGTTACACAACAAATCACTACAAATCATAACTTAAAAACAATCATTGTTCATAATTCTAAAATTTGGACAAAGATAGCTTATTTTTGTTCCTAAATCATGTTAAATGGAATGGCTATTCTCATGATGGTGTGCTCGCTAGAGGCTGTTGTTTGGAGGCTCAACAACCAGGGTTGTAGGCCAGGGGCCTTGGTTTCTCTTTACATGGGTCTCTCATTGTATTGCTTGGACTTCCTTACAGCATGGCAGCTGGGTTCCAAGACTGAGAATTCCTACAAAGCAAAGTAGAAATATGTGATATTTTGTAATCTAGGCTCAGAAGTCACATAGCATCATTTCAGCTGAAATCTATTGACTAAGGAATGTCAGAATCATATTATTTGAAAAGCATGTGGAATTGGAGATATTGTTACAACTATACTTGGAGAAAACCAGCCTGCTGCAACTAGTATGGTTGAAAAAGTTTTCCTGTTTATGGTCCAGTCATGAATTATCTATTCATACCCATTGCCTATTTTCTAAATCTTCATTGTTGACTTTTTATTAATATTTATATGTACATGTATATTGAGAATATCAATTTGTTGTCTGTCATATTTGTTAACATCCCCCCCACCCCGCTAGAGAATTCCTTTCTATGTGGATTCTAATGACTATTTCAAGGAACTGTGCTGTGATAGCTATTCCCAGAATACATCCAGGAAGTGAGTGGTGACTAAAGTTTATAGGGATATTCAAAAGTTTTGGCTGTCATTTATTATATATATGAAAATAAGTAATTTGTAAATTCAAATAAGAATTTTATATTTGTCCTACATTATAGGGAACAGTATTATCTAGTGAGAAAACTTAAAAGAAGAATTTCCAAGATTAAGTAATTAAATGCATCTTTCCTTTATTAAAAAAATTAGGTAGTTCCTGGAACTTGATAAGTGCTTATTTAATGGCTATTTTTTGTTTCAAGTTCTCTTTCGCCAATGATGGCCTTAGTTTGAGTTCTTCTAAAATTATTCCCTTTAAGAAGGGTGTGGGTATACGTATTTTATTTGGGAAGGTTCTCCAGCAAGCAGATTGAGATACTGGGAAAGAAAATCAGAGAACAGATGCTGGTGTTACATTGGATTGCAGTGTGGACAAGTGGGACTCAATCCATTTGGGCTCTTTCAAATGCTATGAAAAACATACCTAAGAATAATCCCATCAACAGAAGGGGAAGATGGGGTCTTAAGCCATCAATTCTACCCCTGTAGGGTTAAGTATTACTCCTGGGAGTATGGATCAGCTGGCATTCCCAGCCCTCCCTAAACACAGCTGCTTGAGGTGGGAAGCCCTGTCATGTACAGGAATGGCTAACCTAGCTACAGTGACCTCTGTGCTGGTCACAGGTGTGTGGGCAGGACTCTAGCAACAACTACCACTGTGATGTATTCGATAATGGGAAAAAGAAAAGAAAAACTCTAAAGATTGTACAACAGAAATGAGCCAAGCAAACAAGCAAACAGGAAATCCATTTATGGAGGAAATTTAATTTTCCTAAAACTTCTAAAAGTTGTGTAAAAAATCAATTACTTTTACTGTGACTTTGGGAATCAATATAATTGAGAAGCTAAAAAGTTCAATATTTAATCATCTGAGATGATCATTCGAATAGGTAGATTTCCTAGTCAAGAGTAATAGACTTTATCTGAGAGTTATATGCTGAAAATCTCCCTTTTGGAATAAGATAGAAAAGGTGTTGGAAAGGAGAGATTACTGGTTTACTACAGGGAGATATTAGAGTTCTAACAAAATAAAAGGGAAAATGGAACAGAAATTCTTCTCCCCTTCCTTCGTCTCCCCTCCCCTGCCCTCTCCTTCCTTCTTGCCCTCTCCTCAGTCTCTCTCCCTTTCTTTCTCTCTTCCTCCCTTCCTTTGTTATGAGAAGGCACAACACAAGAGAACCTTGTTAAAAAATAAAATGTATGACCAAATATAGATTTAGCCTTCCACAACTTTGTCTTTAGCTCTTATGTCACCCTGGGATCTCCTAGGATAATGACATTTTGTGATTAATTGATGCCTATTGTTTAGTGTCTGTTTGATCCTAACGACATATACACTTTTAGATTAGCTGCAAGCTGCTGCGAGTGGATCACCATTCAGTAAGGATCTCCCTGTGAATGATAATAGAATTAACAAACATTCAGAGTAAAACGAAATGTCAACTTTTATTACATACTTTTCTTCCATCTGCCAGAGTGGTTTAAATGCCAGCTTTAAAGAGTAAAGTGGCAACCAGCCGGCCTTTCTGTGAGGCTGCCTATGGCGCATAGTGTTGGGGATCTGATATTGGCTCAGGGCACTGCTGAGCCCTGGTCTGGTGGTGGCATTGGGCTGTAATCCCCTGTCCATCTGTGCCTCTTCCCTGCCTGGGTTAAGCTGTTACGGTTGAACAACTCTGTTTTGTCCATCTTTTCCTGAAAGTTTCTTGAATCCTGAATCTTGGCTCTTGCATTGGCAGACCTTCCTCTTTCCTCCTTCAGAAGAATACTGCCTCTTCTCCTTTCCTGCCTGCAGCATTTGTTAATCCTGAGCCAGCAATCTGCGTCGCTATGACTGGGGGATTGGAGACAATTGTTTCCCAAGTATGAAAGCTTTCAGCTGCAGGGTGGGAGGGTATCAAGAATTTAATTTTTACATTTCCCTGGATAAATAAGGAGCCTACCTGGGATATTATAACCCATTGCTCACAAAATAAGTACTTCAGACTACTCGATCATGGTACGCATCTTTACACGACTCAACAATTGCTTAGTATGTTTTCTCCACATATTTATCTCCATGATTCCATTAGAATGTAAGTTCTAGGAGTGCAGGGACTCTATTTCTTCTGTGCAGTTACCTTCCAGCAAACCTGAGCATAGCACAGCAGTCGTTAATATATGTCTTGAATAATCGAACGAATGTTATCTTGCTACTTATTTGATCCCATCCACTTTACAATGTATTTTGTTAAGAATCCCTAAAATGAGAAAGAGCTATGCCCTACTTTCCAAAGAAGATGACAGCTGGAAGGGTCACTGCCAATCTACCTTAGTGCAGTTCTCCCTTCAACTCTGTAGCCCACAGGGAGTTTAAACAGTGAGCAAATCAGAAGTACCAAGCTTATTCATCTCCTGCCAAAAGATAAGTGTTCTTCTAGCAGGTAGAACCCATGTTAACCCAAACCAGAGGCATGAAGATCAAAGGTCACATGGCTGAAAGCCTGAGGTTCATAAATGGGAAATCCAAAATCATAGATAAAGGGGGCCAGAAAGAAGTGATGCAGGTATAAAGTCAGAAATGTTGAGAGGGAAAAGATGCTGATCAGAAAAGCCAGGATTAGGAACTGCAAGAACTGGGGAAAGGAGACTGGGAACTGGGAAAGACTGCCAGGTACCAAAGCTGGTTCAGTAAGTGCAGAATTACTTGATAGCAACTGAGACCAATATGCATATTCTGCTAATAAATACACTCTGCTACCACTAAAAGCAATGACACAGGGATTTCCAGGGAGACTTGCTAAGGATCAATCTTAAAACCCCTTTCTCCAGAGCAAGGTGGCTCTGTTGGAGTTCTGGTCCCATCATCTGTGAAACACTGCAGTGCCTTTCACAATCTTCTCCCAGTGTCCAACCACCAGAAGGTCTTATTTGTTGAGGGCCAAATTCATTGTATACTTCTGATTGTTTAAATATTTCAACATGTAAATATTTCTGTATGTTTTTTCCTTTTATCTTAATTCTACTACTTAGGGACTGATAGCTCAAATCCTGTTCCTCTTATACATGACTGGATTCTCAAAATATTAGAAGACAGTCATTGTGCCCTGTGCTAATAAGGGTGATTAAATCCAGTCACAACATCCAAGAAACCCTGAAACCTCAGATGGCCAAGAATAAAGGCTTATTTTATTTCTTGTGGATCAGGGTGCTTTTCTGAATCTTATAGCTAGCTAGGTTTTCTGGAATATAGAACTTCAAGATCGCTTTGCCAGGAGAAAAGAGAGCTGAAAACAACAAAGTAATCATTAATTGTAGTGTCCATAAAGTGACTCATTCCTCAAGCCACTGAGGCCAATTTTCTGGAAAATTTAGGAGAACAGTCAAATATTTGGTCAACTTTAAATGTGTTGTGTGCTATATGATATTCTCATGGTTAGTTTGTATTTTTTTATTTTTTGGCCCTGGGGATTGAACCCAGAGGTGCTTAACCACTGAGCCATATCTCCAGTCATTTTTTATTTTTTATTTTGGGATAGGGCCTAGCTAAGTTGCTTAAGACCTTGCTAAGTTGCTGAGGCCGACTTTGAACTTGTTATCCTCCTGCCTCAGCCTCCTGAGTCACTTTTTCCCTCCCCTTAATATTTTTTCAACTGGCTAGATTTCTCAGAGCATTTTTTTTTCTTTTCAATTACTTCTTACAGAGAAGAATCCCGAGACCTCTCATGTCTTCCACAAGAATCATAAACTGACTTTGGTTTAGTATTCCCTCCCACTATTGAATCTAAGCATCTTCCTTTCCAAAGCTTACAGATTAGTGGTACAGGTACATAAGGAATTAAAGTGGAATGTAAAAATTGAACTCATGATTCCAGTGCAGAGACTATAACCACACATTAGGAATACCTGGCATCAAGCCTTCCTGAATGAAGAGATTTCTAATGTGAAATCTAAGGCACTTAGTGGAGTCAGCAAGGTGGGAAGAGAGCCAAGGGTAGATCTATCAGGGCAGAGGGAAGGTTGTATGATGGCAGAGGCCCAGGTACAACAGAGAGCAAGGTGCCTTCAAGGAACAAGCAGAACTTCAGTCTTGCTTGAGGATGTGATGGGAAGGGGGACTAGGCACAGAAGAGCTGGAATACTAGTGACCTGATAATTCAGAAGCCTGTAAAATATGCACATGGTTTTGACATTATTGTAAGTACAACAGAATTTATTGATTTTTTTTAAAATAAAGCAAAGAGGTAAAAGGGTCAGGTATATTTTAGAAAGACTATTTTGGCTTCATTGTGGAGACATCAGTTTTTTACTAGAATGTGATGGATTTAAAAGCGGGTGACCATCATAATAATCCTGATTAGACTATGCAGTGTTACGTAAGAGGGGGAAAAGAAAGATCCTGGAGATCTTAGATAACAGGTTTTTATGAAATTCAATCTGCTTCATCCAGAACTCATCTTCAATGGGGTTTCTGACTCAGAGGAAGCAAATCTAACTCAGTGTTTCTAACCCACCAAAGTTGTAAAAAGTCGAACTTCCAGATTGATTTAAATAGGACACCTGGATTGTCATGTATATATACATATATTTTTCTCTCAGCTAAAATTTAGGCTTCTTTGGGAACTACATTTTAGGCTTTATATTTTGTATCATTTCTATTTGCAGTTTAGGTAGAAAATATAATTTATGCTAATGTAAAACACAAGTGCAGCATGACATACAAAATATAAAAAAATTTGGAATCATTATCATAAGCACGTCTTCTGTCTCTCACATTGTTCCCAGGAATTCTATGACTTTACAACATGACTCTAGAATATACTTACAGCTGAATGTCTTTACTTACCACTAGAAAGAAAAGAAACCAAAATATGTATTAAGTGGATAAAGAAGCCCCCAAGAGTGATTTTATTTGGAGGAAGATTTGCATGTGATTATCTCTTTAAGCTACTAATCTGGCAAGAAGAAACATTAAAAATAACGAATTGGGTTCATCTTTGAAGATGGATGAAAAGTGCACATCTCTGAGAGTAAATGAAGCACATTCGTCATAGGAATCACTGCACATAGTACAGTATCTTTTTAAAAATACAGTTTATTTTTATGGACATATAGTAATTCTATGTATTTATGAAGCATAGTGTGACAATTTCAAAAAATGTGCATGATATGGGATGCCCAGATAAGGGTCATTCCTATCACCTCAGACATTTATCATTTCTTTGTGTTCGGAACATTTAAAATCCTGGCTAAGTACAGTCTTTTTGATGTGAATACGGGGAAAGAATGAACGATTATTCTGATTTCCCAGACCTCAAGGCATAAACGCTAACATCCAAACAGAAGATATTGTTAACCCCACCTTAATGACAAAGGTAAAGCTTTCTTGGTCACCGCCGAAGCATTGAGTTGCTACATATGCAAGAGGACGTTTGTTAAAATTGCAACATGTATATATGGCACATATGTGGCAGCATCTTCCCACACACGTCTGCACAGGAGTTACATTCACCATTTGCCTAACAAGGAGCCCTGTTATGCTCACACAGTTAAAGCTGATCACTCTGTTTTGGCAAAGAAATGAAAAACTCAGTGGGATATGCGCACTGCCACAGAGTTGAGATTCTCGTTAAATTAAGATTATCCAGCCCCACTGAGGAGGAAAATCCATTTACATATTTACACCCCAAGATCTTAATTTTCCAGACAGGACCTAATAAGAGGGACTATGTTTTATACCAGACAATAAATATTTGTTGGAACTATTTATTACATTCCTTTCTTTTTTTGTTCCCCACCTAAACAATAAGAGAATGCTGTGGCCATTAATATTCCTAAAAGGCTCAATTTCCAAAGTGTTTCTCTTTGAAAATACTTAAGTTTCATGAAGAATAAGATCTAGATAGTGTTGGTCATTGCTCTCTACATATCACCACATACAGGAAAATTGTTCAGTAAATGTGCATACAGTGAATATATAAACAAGTAGTTTACGTTGATCCATTTTATGTTTTGCCTACTAGACAGCTCTGACATGAAACAGTTCATTTTTGATGCTTTTTTATTATTAGAGCTAAGAACAAGTTTAAAAAGCCAACACTATGCTTTATAATAAATAACATACAGGAAAATGTTTAATTTTGAAATGTTAATAAAGTCAATTATAAAAACAGATATTTTGCATAAATAAACACTTAATAATGCTAAATGTCTCTTCACTTGATATTTGAAGGAAATTTGTTCAGGAATATGTTACTCTCTTGTTACTGAATTGTATTTTAGCTGTTGACAATCTAATAATCCTTATCATCATTATCATAATTAAAAATGTATGCTTACATATTTCCAAGGTTATAAATATTATAAAGAGATTGTATGTCATAGATTCTCCTTTGATCTTCATAGGCTTTCAGATTGCATGATCATATTTACTTGTAGGGACCTGAAAGGATGAGAATGTGATATCCTTAGTTACAGGTCCTGTTTGAAGATCATCACTGCCTACTGAACATTTAAAATTTAATCTGCCTCTAACGTCATCATGCCATCAGTCTGCATCGCTGATTTAGTAGCTAATTGGCATTAACTCTGTACTTTCAGTACAAGAAAAGGAAACCCAAATCTGTAAGCTATCAAAATAAACCAGTCTCTATTGTAAGTTATACTTACCAAGACAGGATAATTGTGGAGAGGATTCAAAATCATGAGGAAGTGTATAGAATATAAATGTTAAGTGGAAAGTATTTTACATAAAAATACAAATGCAAATAAAAAAGGTTTAGAAACTAACACGTAAAAATCAGATGTTTAATTAGTAGTTAGAGTTATGAGTTAATATTTTTCCATTTATGAATTTATATTTAAAACTCCTGCAGCTTTATCTTTTTCTTTTTGAAATGTGTACTGCTTATCTTTTATAGTACACAAAGATTACATACAGCCAGGGATTTCTTCACAAATGGATACAGTGTCTCTGGCTCTTCAGTATTCTGTGTTTCTAATACAGGTTTTGAGTTCAGACCACCTTCACTCACTTGCTAAAAAATAAATATTCTTCACTTATGTTATGAGTAAGCCATTAAGTTCAGGCCAGTTTAGTTTTTACACTGGTAAATAAAAATAAACTACAGATAATAGGCATTAAAAGACAGTATGAGACTAGAAAAGACTTAAATGGAAATAATTACTAATGAAAAAGGACAAAGAAAATTTTCATTTTTATGTCTATTATGCAATTAAACACCAAATGAGGTTTTAAGATAATTTTTAAAGTTCCTCCCTAACCCACAGTTTTATTTTAAAATCTTGCATTTGAAAATGTTATCATTCATGGTAAATATATATATATATATATATATATATATATATATATATATGTTTGTGCCACCCATATGACCATAATGTTTTGTAACATTAAACCTTGAACTCATGTCTCCGTGCTGTTCAATGCATACTTAGTTGCTAATGTGCAACAGAGAAAAAAGGTTAATAATTGAGATATGTTTGATTACATGAGTGGAGTAAAATTTTCCTTTCTTGAAATTTTAATTTTCCAAAACAACATGAAACAGCTACTAATGGGAAGCAAATGCAAGCTTTATATGTAAAAAAAAAAATCACCTTATCATGTTTTCTGCTTTCTTGTACCAATGCAGATCTTTAATTTTAAGCAGCATTATACTTCTCTCATCAACTAGAACATCAGCTTGACCCGAGCTTTCATGCTCAGGAACTTTGCAAATTATCTTTCCACCCAAAATGAGAAATTGTTGTCTCTATCCTACAACAACAAATAACATCATGCATTAAAATTTCTGTCAGTGTTCAAGTAAGGGATAGTCTAAGTAGTTACACAAAGAACAGAGAAAAAGGACAACTGAATTTGATGTACAACCACTTAATCTACAGAAACTAGGTCCTACCAAGAAGAGCTCTTTTGTGAAAAACATACACGTCCTCCACCGCCAGTTAGAAGGAAATGTTGTTATTATTAAATACACAAACATGCCAAATCTGCTCATGTAATACTAAGTATCAGCATAACATTCAGTGCATAAAAGATTTAGAAATAAAGAGAATCATAGGTCTGGAATGAGCAGTCAATAATATGACAACTGTAAAAGGCCTATTTGGAATTCAGAGATCAAAAAGGAGCTATAGTCTCTGCAGCTCCATTAGGAATTAGGCCCAAACCACTTCCCTTTTTTATGACAGTATTCAACTGTGCACTTTAGATCTTCCCAACAGAAAGCCTAATGAGCCCTGTGGAGGCCACACTACCTGCCAAGAAAATAATCCATCCTCCATAAGCCCCAGTGACAATATTCCTCGATGCTTAGAAAAAGTGTTGAAATGTTGTCATTCAAAAGACTTTCTGCAATCCTCCCTAGCAATCCTGTAGAATCTAATGAGTAAAAAGTTGAAGAACACAAAAGAATCATCATCTCCAAATTTAGAAGAAAAAAAAAGTACTAGAAGTCAGCAAATTAACTACTGTCAAGAATGACCTTCGTGAAGCGTGGAACAATTCCTGTCGTGGCTTCTCAATAAGCCCAGCAGGAATGCCCGACAACCGAGAGGAGGACACTGCTTTGATTTACTGCCTTACTAATGTGCAACCTGTTCCTAAAATCCTTATTTTCATTTTATTTTAGAGATGCATGTGAAGACTAAATAATTCCTCTGCCAAGGATTGAATCAATCCAGTAATAATACTTATACAAAGGAGAGATTGGTGTGTTTTCAATCTACTTTTTTCCTTACCCTTTCTTTCACTGATTATTTTTTAAATTTTTTCATCAAACATCAATACTATACTATTTTTATCTTTACATAAAACAAGACAGACTGCCCTCTAAGGTGTTTAGAAATTAACATTTCCGTGTCTGATGAGGCTGCTCCCAGTAGATTGCTAGAAAAAAGCTGAATATGCCATCATGAGTAAAGCACCATAACTGCCCTAAAAGAACTCACAATAATTACACAGACCCGAGTGCTGCAATCAAGCAGCAAAAGAGATCTGAATGGTACCTTGAGTGATCACCCAGTTTAGTCTTGAGGATGTTGCAAATCTTTTGGAAGAAAATGTTGATTAAACTGACCCTTGAAACAGAAATAACAGTTGCCCTCTGAAGGCCCCGCCCTTTGATTATACAATAAAGAACTTCAAGGCTCAAGTTGTGACCTCAACTAGCAAGGTACTTTATTTATGTTTCTTGCTTCTCTCTTCTGAAACAAATTTTGCCAACCTTCTGGGAGTATTGTGAGGATCAGGATGACTGAGACATACAAATTAAAGATTGGTGCTGCCATTGTTTGACTGTATCCCCTAAAATTTATGTTGGAAATTTAATCTCTGATGCAACCATGTTGAGAGATTAGCATTTTGAGAGATTTTATGGTCATAAAATCTCCACCCATATGAGTGGATTAATGCTGCTATAAAAAAGGGCTTGTGAAAGTAGGCTCTCTCTCTCCTCCTCATTGGCCTCCCCTCCAGAGGATGTAAATTCAAGGTGCCATCTTGGAAGCAGAGAGCCCAGATGTGTGGACTTTCCCACCTTCAGAATTATGAGAGTATAAATTTCTGTTTCTTTGTAAATTACTAAGTCTTATATATTATAGCAGCACAAAACATACTAAAGACAACTTCTCAATCAGAATGTTACTGTATGTCTTATTGATTACAAAAGCTTATATGGTGTTGTTTGTAACTGTCAAGATAGCCACTAAAGGTGCCTACCTCATGTATTCACTTTCTGGGATGAATGGTCTTCTTCCATCTAAATGTGGCCTGGACTTACTGACTTAGCTGTAACTACAGAATATGCAGAAGCAACAAGATGTCATTATGCCATTTCCAAAATCAAATGGTAAAAACACTGTGACTTCTTATTGCAGATTTCTCTTTCACTCTCCTGTCTCATTCTGACTGTCATGTCTATCCAGCTGCTATGTGATGAGGCAGGTCTACACAGAGGCCCAGGCATCAAGTGTCCAAAGTCTGACAATAACTATGGAGATGAGTTTGGCAATGCATTATACTTATCTATCCCTGCACCTACCCATTTAAAGCTTCAGATGAGACTACAGCCCTGGCTCCAGCACCTCAGCCAAGACCTGGAGCCAGATATGAGCTGCTAAGCTGAAACTGCATTCTAACAAGCTGTTAAACACCTTGAGATTTCCACTGAAATTCCAGAAGGGCCATGGATTAGAAGAAAATAATGTCATTGGAATTAAAGTATTTGTCATAAGATTAAGACCTAAAACTAAATAGTTTCTAACAAAGTATAAAGTGAACATCCTCCACACTATAGGTAAACTAGCAATAATGTAGCCACATGCTCAGATAAATCTCAATACTACTCAAAATGTATAATAGAGTGCACATTCTGCCCAAGCATCATCTACAGTCTTCAGTTAGAATTTTAGAAAATTACATACATGAAAAAAATCATAAAAATATAACAAAATCTTAAGGAAAATTCATTCAAGAGAAATATATCCATAGGTGTTGAAATTAATAAAGTTTCTAATAATATCATGTTAAATGTCTTAAAGCTTCTAAAGGGAAAAATAGCACAAAGATTGAAGAAATGGAAACTATCAGGAGAGATACGGAGTTCTGCAAAGGAAACAAATGAAAATCTTCTGACTGAAAAATATAGTATGTGAAATAAAAAATTTATTGGAAGAAATTTATAGGCTGGACACATTACACACAGAAGAAAAAGAATAATTTTTTATTGCTGATTTTTCATCAGAAAGGAGGACAGAAGACAATAGGACAACACTATTAAAAAGACACCCAAAATAAACAACAACAAATCCTCTCAACTTAGAATTGTATATATAGTGAAAACATATTTCAAAAATAAAAGCAAAATTGCAAAGCTGTAAGAATTTGCCATCAGCAGAAATACAATACAACAAATGTGGAAGGAAATTGTTGGACTGAAACAAGTGACTCTGGATGGGAATCCAAATTCATGGAAATGGGTGAAGAGTTCCAGAAATGCCAAATACCAAAGACTGATTGCATTTCATTTTTGTATATTTTTAAAATTTACTTTTGTCCTTACATTACTTAAGTGTTGTTTTTTTAATATTGTTTTTTCTTATATTAAAAGTGAATTAATTATTTACAAAACAATAAATCTAGCAAGGTCAAAGAACATGAGGTTAGTATAAAGTCAATTACTTCTTATATTTAGTATATGTGGAATGGGAAATAGAGTAGAAAATATCATTTTCAATCCTATCTTAAACTATCAAGTTTTCTATCAAAAACTCTAAACTAGGGGTGTAGCTCATTGTTAAAATGTGCACTTGGCAGACAGAAGACCCTAGATTTAGTCACAGCACTAAAACAAACAAACAAACAAAAAAACCAAAAAACCCCACAAACATGAGTATAAGGTATCAGGAATAAATTTAGTAAAATGTCTTCGAGATCTTTGCAATGAAACAACAAAACATTACTGAGAATTAAGGAACACAAATAAACAGTATGCATATATGTGTGTGTGTATATATATATATATATCATATTTGTGGATTATAAGACAATATAATCAGTTATCCTCATATAGATCTAGAGATTCTGTACCAATCAAAATATCCAGCAATATTATTTTAGAATAAATAGACTGATTACAAATCTGTGTGAAAATAGAAAAAAAGCTAAACCAACTAAAATAATTTTAGAAAGAATGGAACTGGAGAACTTATGGAATATCTTATTTCAAGACTTTCCAGAGTTCATATGCATATATTCTGATATTAACTTAAGGATAAAAAAGGAAACAAATAGGTAAATAAATATGTAACTAAATAAATAGACAGATTAGAGATTCAAGAAGTAGACCCATACATAAAAGATCAATTAATAAAGTACTAAAGTAATTCAATTGAGGAAAGATAATCACTTCTAAAAATGCTGACAGAACAATTTAATATAAATAAGAAAACATTAACTTTGAACCATACCTCATGCGTACACAAAAATCAATTCAGAATGTATCATAGACCCAAACATAAAAAAAAAAAATCTATACCACTTCAAGAAGATTAAATAGAAGAATCTCTTTATAATGTTGAGGTGAATGTTTACTATGCCACAAAAACACTAATTTGACTTTATCAAAATTAAAATGTTTCCTCTATAAAGTCATCACTCATATAATAAAGAAACAAGCTGCAGCTGAACATGGTGGCACATGCCTGTAATCCCAGCAGTTTGGGAGGCTGACGCAAGAGGATCATAAGTTCAAAGCCAGTCTCAGCAAAAGTGAGGTGCTAATCAACTCAGTGAGATCCTGTCTCTAAATAAAGTACAAATAAGGCTGAGGGTGGTGCTCAGTGGTTGAGAGCCCCTGAGTTCAATCTCCTGTACCCCGCCCCAAAAAGAAGAAACAAGCTGTAGACTTGAGGAAATATGAGCAATACATACATCTGATATAGAGTTAATATCCAGAATATGTAAAAGAAGCCTTCCAATTCAATTATACAATTCAATTATACCAAAACCTTGAGCACAGCTTGCACAAAAAGAAGTTATCTTAATGATCAACATCATAGGTCATAAGGGGAAAGTATAAGTTATAATCATAATGATACACCACTTCACATGCATAAGAAAGTCTAAATTTAAAAACTTGGTAATACCATTTGTTGGGAAGTATGTAGAACAACTGAAACATTCATATATTTCTGGGAGTAGATGACACAACCACTTGAGAAATAAGTCTAGTTATCTCTTATAAAACTAAACATACACCTACCTATGGTCTGGAGATTTTCCATTTGTATATATTTTTTTCAAGAGAAATCCAAATATATGTCCATAAAAAGATAGGTATACCGATATTCATAGCAGTGCTATTCATAATATTAAAAAACTAGACACAGTCCAAATATCAATATAAAGAAAAATGGAGGAACAAATTGTAGCATTATCATATGTATAATACAATACAGCATTAAGAAAGGAATCAATTACTGATACTCTCCATAATTTGAGTGAATCTCAATACATTGTGTTGATTAAAATACATCAGACAAAAAGGATTCTGTAAATGTTTTAAGTGAGGTTTTAACCCAACTGAGGCAACTTAGAATACAATGCTAAAATATTCAACTGGTGTATTAGGGAATCATACTTTCCAAACTGGAGAGAATTTATTCATCAAGTTCAATCTTTTTCTCCCCTCCAGTTCCTTACTCTCCTCTTCCTAATTTTTGTTCTTAATTTTCTTTCTTCTTTCTGGTGAATAAACAAAGACTCAAGAGAAGTGAATTATTTGATCAATCATCTAGCCCGTACAAAAATAATGAAATAATTTGTACACATACAGAATGATCTGTGAGATGATTTTCTATGATGGCTGAAGCTAAGCTACAATGACAGATATTAGAGAGGTAGTTACCTTGGTGGATGGGAGTAGACATATTGAGAGGGGGATGAAGGTATTTTCTGTGGTGATGAAATAGTCTACATCTTGATTGCAGTAGTGGTTATATGTGTGTATCAATCTAACAAAGATTTCACCCTTCAGGAAAAATGTATAAATACTTTATTAAAAATAAAGCAGAAATCAAAAGTACATATGCTAAAAATATTTTTTTAAATAAAAGACTTGAAATTTGCAATGTCATTTTGTGTCAATCACTTTGGGATTGCTTTATGTTATTTGTTTACATTTTTCTATACATCTGTGTTCTCAAATTAAAATTTATTTTTATTAGCTCTAACTTCATTAAATATGGAAAAATATCAGAAATAGAGATTATTAAAATTGTTTCTCCTGCGCAAAAGTTTGAATGGAACATCATAAAAAGTAATGCTTCTGAGCATTACAGATTAAAATTAGAGAAGAAACAGGATTTAAAAAGTGTATATTAACATGTTTAGAAAGTGCACATATGATCAGTTGGAATTTTGAGTTCGGTAAGGAAGACACTAAAATCCTTTTTTATGTAAAACTATGATTAAAGTATACTCCAAAATAAAATGAGAGAATGAAAGAGATTGTGGGTTGCACAGTAAAAATCCAGATAAAAATGCAAAATTAATTTAACTGAGAATCATAAAGCATGATGGTTCACGAAAGGATAATGGGTCCTAATCCTGGGTGAGAAGCCTATTAGTTGTGGCTTTATCTGGCACATTTTCACAGAGAATGAGGTCACTGTGAGGGAAATATTCTATCTATAACCACCAGTACCCAAAATGTTGATTTTTACTAATGGAAATTGAATTCCCCATAAGATTTGCAGACCTGGAAATTAATGAGAAAAAATGTTACTTAGTTTCAAATTGGACTGCCTTCTTCATTCTGAGTATAAAGGAATGTGAACTGGCAAAATAAATATTTGGTGTCATTTATACACAAGAATATTATGACTTTAGGAGAGGAGCAGAACATTGCAACATTACGCTGAAAAGTTTCTAAGCACTCCTGATGGGTACATAATATTTGAATAATACTATTCTGCAGGTTTTTGACTGAAGATTTTCTTTTTCCCTTTAACTGTGTTATTTTTCCCGTGTTTTTTTCCCCCCAGTGTGGTATGCTCATAAGGAGAGTAGAAGGACTAACTTGTTACTGAACTTGTTATGGAAGTAATGTGTGTGTGACTTTATCAGAAAACAACCAACTAGTTCTTGCTAGTATTTAAAAATAAAATATATGAAGATTATTTGTGGGAAAAGATAACTACAGTGTCTTGTTTCTCCCTGAGTTCTCCTTGTTCAGCCTACTGATGGGCTCTGGGCAGGCAGGAACCAACAGTTGCCACCAAAGTATGGGAAGTAAGAATCCAATGCTGAAACATTCAACTGTTATATTACAGAGCATCCAGTGGAATTGATTTTATAGATCTTTTTAGGTCTATAGATATTAAAGATCTTCAAGTCTAATCTAGTTTCTTTTTTCTAATGAAAAAAATACAAATCTTGAGAAGTTAATGGTTTGGCCACAGTCATCCAGCCCTTCAAATGTGAGAACCACAAGTCAAGTTTTGGTTTTGACACATAGCTCATTCACTTAAAAAATAATAGCAGCCTATTAAATAACATACCTTTTTGAGTTGCTTACAGGTCAAAAAGCCTTTTATAATTTTTCTTATATAAACTTTGGAGGTAGGACAGAATTATTGTTTTTATTTTACAGGAAAACTGAGGCTTAGATTCTTTTTAAACAACCTTACTGGGAAAGTCTGTGCACAAACTCAGTTCACTATTTCATTCTACTGAATAGCTAAGAAGAGTGAGGCATTGTGTTAGGTTGATAGTTTCAGTCCTAATACATATCAGAATCACCTGGGAAGATTTTAGAGTTTACCCATAGCTTGGCCATAATAATCTTTTTTTTTTTAAAGGACAGTGGATTCCATGTAGGTCCAGGACAGAGGACCACTGCAGTGTAAAACAAAAGTGTTCATTCAGTGAATATTTACTTATTTATTGAATGCTTATGTGTTCTAGTTGCTAAACATCAAATAGCAAACACCACAAAATCTCCACTCATTATACTGACCATTCTGGTGGGAAAGACAAATAATAAACTAATAAATATGCAACACAGATACTATTCCAGATGATAATAAATGAGATGGGAAGAAAAAATAAACAAGACAGGAGAAGAGAAGAGAGTTATTGTACTTTTAAATAGGTGACATTGAACAAAGTTCAGAAAGAATGAGAGAGCCATTCTGGTATTTTTTAATAGAGCTTCTTGGTCAGAAAGAAAACTAAATACAAAATTTGAGGCAGGAGAGTACCTGGTGTACCCTAGGCAGGTACAGCTCTTGTAGGGCTTTGTGGTCATTGTAAAAAATTTGGATTTTACATTATAAAGATGGAAGACCACTGGACTATTTCAAACAGTAGAATAGCATGATCTGATTTATTGTATAGAAAATAGACAGAAAGCTGGACAGAACAGAAATCAAAGGCCCAACGGAGGTTCTGCAGAAATCCAAGTGAGAGATATTGGTAATTTAGGATACAGTGGTAACCGTGAAGATGGTAAAAAATAATTGGGTACACTTTGAAATTAGAGCAAATAGAATCAACAGTATGGATGTGTGAAATGAGATAAAGGTATTAGCTCAGGATGACTCCAAATTTTTAGTCTGAGGGACTGGAATTTCAGAGACTCTAATAGCAGAAATTCAAAATATATACCACAAAAGCTTATGAAACTGAAAGAAGAAATAGACAAATCCACACTATAGATGGAAACTTCACACTCTTCTAACAAAAACTGATAGAATAAGCAGACTGAAAGTTTAGTATTAATACAAAAGCCTTGTGCAAAACTATAAACCAACTTGGATCAACTAATACTTATAGAACATTATAGCAAACAAATGCAGAATGCCAACTCTTTCCCGGTGCACATGGAATGTTCACCAGGATAGATCATTTGGTGAGTCATAAAACAAGTCCAATTAAATTTTTAATGATTTAATATTGCAAGATGAGTTTGCTGACTTTAGGAGAAAAATTAAAATCAACAATAGAAAGATATCTAGAAAAGTCCTCAGGTTATTTGGCAATCAAAGAACTGATTTCAAAACAATTTGAGTTAAAAGAGAAACCACTATTTTAATATTCTCCATAGCAATAAACACAAAACTCAGAAGAAATATTTTAGAAAATTCAATTTAGCAATGTTTATAAATGCAATGCAAGATGAAAAAAGTGAGATTTGTTTCAGGAATGTAAGACTAAATCACATTCAAATGTTGATCAATATAATTCACCATGTTAACAGTAAAAATTTAAAAAAAATCATTTTAATACAGATAGAAAAAAATTTGGAAAAATTCAATAAATAGTCATGATTTTTAAAATTGTCAGCAAGCTGGAATAGAAGAGAATTTCATTAATTTGAAAAGAACATCTGCATAAATTCTACAGCTAATATTATTTTGAATGGAGAATTATAAAAAGACTTTCCTAATATCAGGAAAAAATATATTTCTATTCAACATTTTACTGGGGATGGGATGTTAGCCAATGCAATAAGGCAAAAAAAGGAAATACTACTGTAAAGCTTGAAAAGGAATTAGTAATGCTAATTTTATTTATAGAGAATATGATTAATTATACAAACTGTATTTATTTAGACAATCAACATCTAAAACTACTTTCTACACACAAGCTCAAAGACTAAAACCAATAAGTGAAGTCAATTTACAATTCCTCTATAGTAGCAAGCAATACAAAAATAAAACAAAATCAATCTTTCATAAAAACGAAACATAAAAACACCATTTATAATAGTATTTAACAAGTTAAAATACATAGGAATATTTTTAATATTTTAACACAAATGCAAATCTTATATATTAAATACATAAAGCCTCTGTGGTAGAAATGAAAGAAAACTTAGATGGACAAATAATGTGTTCATGGAATAGAAAACTCAATATTGTTCAATTTTCCTGAACACAAATTCATTTTAATCCCAAAGAAAATCTCAAAATTATTTTTCACAAAATTTGAAATGTTCTGAATTTTGTATTAAAATAAATAAAATTGAATCAACAAATTTTTTTTTCAAAGGAGCAAATTTAGAAGATTCACACTTGTGACATCAAAGATTAATATAATGAGTGTATCTCAAGATTGCTTTCATTATTGCATGCCCATGAAAATAAATAGATTTAAATTATCCCCAGTTAGAGAAATTAAACTTCAAGTTAATAAAATTTTGTCAGGTATGGTTGAGATTTGGAGGGTCACACACTTGAAATCCTGTAACATCCAAGAAATTTCTTATTCCTAAGCAACAGTCCATTCTCATTCCCATTGGAGAAATATCACCTCTATTGAGAACACATACTGTAAAATATGTAGTAATAAGGATGGTGTGATTCCTTGTATAGAAATTATAGAATAGACAAAATTAATGTATGTAATAGTAGAAATTAAAATAATGGTCCCTATGATAAGTTGAGGCACAGGAAGATCATAGTTTCTCTTAAGAGAATGTCTTTGCTTTTGTCATTCAATTAAATATACAAACAAATTAGGCAATAAGTACATTTTCGTAAGTTGTTCAAGATCTCTTTTATGCTAATCAGTGGCAAATAAAATTCTTTCATTTTAATTTCTAAAGTTATATGAAGATTAAACCCAGGATGAAAAGATAGAATGATAAAAACTGATTTTTAGGGCTGGGGTTGTGGCTCAGTGGTAGTGTGCTTGCCTCACATGTGTGAGTCACTGGGTTCAATTCTCAGCACCACATATAAATAAAAGAATAAAATAAAGGTCCATCAATGCTAAAAATATATTTTTAAAAAAACTGATTTTTAACATATGCCACCCTATTGTCTTTATACTTTTGTAAATTGCTTTCAATTTTTTAAAATAATAGGATGATGTCTATGTATAGATGCTATCTAAACACTTACCCCAAAACTTAGTGGATTGAAACAATCGTTTCTTTATGCTGATGATATTTTGGATCAGGAATTTTGGAGTGGCTTACCTGGGCAATTTTTGCTACAGGTGAGGTGTTGCTGCAGGCATCTGAGGGATTGACTGATGCCCATATGGCTCATTCATATGTATGTGAGTTCTTGCTGAGTATACCTGAGTTTTCACTGGGTTGTGGGCTGAAGTGTCTACACGTGTCCTGTCTAGCCCAGAAGATCATAGTACAGAAGTAATTCCACTTCCAAACATGTGTGTATGAGCGAACTCCATTATTTTTTATGAGTGTGTCTTTGATGTCATTCAGAGTCATTTCTGCATCTTAATAGTTACAAGTTTGCCCAGATTCAAGAAGGAACACAGAACACGCTCATCCATGGAAGCTGTGTCAAAGAATACCAATTTCTTAAAAATGCCACAGATGAATGAAAACTAAATGAATTAAAATTGATTATTTTGTTTTGATTGAGAGTTGAGATGCATCCAACCCAACACATTCTATCCTGATTGAAAACTATTTTTGAGATATTTATATTTTATCTAGAAGCTGAGATCAATGTTATTATATTTCTAGAATCTCTCAATCATTCCACCTAATAAGTATCTCTTTCGATTGAGTAATTGGCATGGGATACTCAGGATTTAAGAAAAATTAATTGGAAATATGTCTATTTTGGTTCAGCATTTTCTCAGGAATACTGCTCTAAATTACATGTTAGTTCACTTACATAGAAGGAGGATTAAGTAAAAACAGAATTATTTAGATTTCTTAAGTTTAGACAACTTAAGGAATTTCTCTTTTTATTGTATCTTATATACATTGAAAATGAACCCATTAATTTATAAGTCACTTTTTATTCCCTACTCTGGAGAGCAAGAGGAAGTTGTCTAATCTGGAATAGCCAGATTCTACTTTTTAAATTTCAGTTGAAATCCAGGCCCTTCTATAGGGAAAAGACTAGCTTTGAAGCTCTGAGAGCTGACTGGTTACTACAAAGGATGCTTGTGAACGCACAAAGGACCCAATGATTTAGTGCTGACCTGTCATGCCCAAGAGGAAAATGCTGAGCTCTCTGACACTTCTGCATTTTTCTTTTTCCTTTGCAAAATCTCTTTCCTCTCAGAACAGGACATGGGTTGAAGGCCAGCCGAAGTAATGCGTGTTACAGATATGTAGTTTTTTAGTTTTAATTCAGTCAATTTGCTTCAGCCTCTTGAAATATGTTGAATGGCAACAGAGGCAAGTGGAGTGGGAATCTTAAGTGTAGCCTCTATAGTGAACTTTGCTATTGATTTTGGAATGAGATCTAAAAAAAATTTCTTTATGACCACCTGGATTCTTCATTCAGGATGAATATTTTTAGTGAGATAGCAATTTATTTCTTTGATTTTCTTGGCTCTAGCATGATAATGCATTTGGTAAATATGAAGCCACACATCTTTAATATGAAAGAGAAAATTGAAATAACTTCAAATAGTTCTTCCCAGACTCATTTTTCAAACAAGTCTCTTGGTTTGGTTGGAAACTAATGAGACTTACACACTGGCAATGTTTGGGAAAACAGTTACTTTATGATTAGGTACAAAAGTAAATGAAATGTCACGTGAGCCAATCAGTCAGCTCTGTAGTGCATTGTCTGTTCTCAGTAATAAATGGTTTCAATATTTTATTAATTCTTCATGATGTGATCTTAAAGAGTGTTCCTTAAATTTAAATCACAAAATGATATATGGGGCTAGCAGGCACTTACTCTTCTGACTGCTTTTGAAATTGAGTTTGGAGTACCAGAGGTTCTTAAAAGGGCCAGTGATCATATTGTCCTCCCCTGCCCCACAAACACACATACACCTGCCCCCTAATGAGGTTTCCGCTCTCATTTCTGGACCATAACTGCAGGGTCTCTGGGGAGACTTAGATCACTGGTTCAACTGTGGCTTGAAGGAAATTCCACTTACCTGTTCATGTCATTGAACCAGAAGATAGCACTAGAATAATGAACTGAGAGGCACTGATATGCTGCAGCAAAGAGAGATTAGCATCACCTTCCCCAGCCCTTAGTTTTTACCTCAGGTGATGGAGGCCCACGGTGTGTAAAGGGTCATACATTATAGTCTCTAGGATCGGCAAACAATCCCTTTTTCATCGAACCTTTCACTTTCTTACAAAAATTAAAAAGCAACTTGAAAATTCAGTAATAGAATGTGTGATGATCATGAAACTGTTGTCCACACTCCTCTATCACTGTTAGTTCCTTACTCATAGTTTCATGTTCTGAATATGGGGAGCTCTTCAGATAAATTATTGACAAAGCTTTCCTGAGTATAATAACAATTTTGTTTTTTTCTCCTCTTATACTGAACAGAGTACTTAGTTTTTACCTCCTGGACCTTACATTTTATTCCTTGTAATTTATTGATTAATCATGCAGATTTTTGCTATTTGTAAAAGTTTTTTTTTTTTCCTGCCTTGGAAATGTTTATTTTTCACTAAATGCTTGGACCCAGTTAGGAAGCCTCCTGCTTTATTTCATGAACATGTATTCTTCTAAGTACCTAAGTCTTCATTTGTTTAAGACAGTATTAAATAAATTAAACTCATCATCTCATTTGACCTAGCAAATAGAAGAGCTAGACATTTTATGCAAATTCAGAAACATTATTTCCACCAAGTAATTGTCTCACACTGTAATTATTTTTGATATGCCAATTCTTATGTTTTAGTAGGCATCTTTTTGTGCTAAATTATAGTGTTAGTATTTTTCTTTGAAGAACTTTAATGAAATATTTAAATAGTTTTGGAATTTAAATCAATACCACATACTTTCCAGTGGCTTTACCATTAAATAAATAAAAGAATAACATAGAAATTTCATGGTTTTTATTGGAGAAATATTTGCCCCTCAGCCTTGATAGTATTTTCTGATAAAATTATTGCTGTCTTATTTTTTTAAAATCATTACACACAAAGAGTCATATTTTAAGAGACACAAGTGAGGAAGCTCTTTAGTAATAGCAAATGTATGCCACACAGGGATTTCATTACTTTTTACTGTAGATACCTTAAAAGAAACAACTCTACCTTGTAAAGTTGTATAAATAAAAAGCCTACGTATGAACCGAGAGTAAGCTGTCCTGTTATGAGAATGTAGCTTTTAATATGAAATTAGTAGGAGTTATTTTCAAAATTGAATCCAAGTCTATTCGAGTCCTTCAGCAAAGCATTTCCTATTAATTCCCTTAAATACAGAACAGTTGGCTCATATATAAATTAATGCTGGCTGGCATATATTTCCCTTTGGATAGCCTCCCCCATCTTCCACATTATCCCCGCCTCCCTGGAGCCTGGGATCAGCCACAGGCCATTTGGTTGAGTTTATTAGTTGTTAGAAAATGTTTTCACAACCTGGCAGATTTCTTACAAATCTGCACACCATGCATTGCATCTCAATGAATGGCATTTTCAGTGCTTGAATTTTGAGTTCCTTATTGTGCAACAGAAAATTGTACAGTAGTGCTGCTGACCTAGCTAATTTGGGGAAAAGGTCTTCCAAAGCCAAGTGCTGTTACTAAATGTTAATTTTGTTTTACAAATCTTCTTTCAAGCAAATAAGAAAAATCATAAAACTTAATCAAATCTCATGAGGTCAGACCAATTGATATAGGGGTCCATGTATATTATTGAAGACTGGCAATTATATTCAATATGATTTATAGTTTCAAAGTATCAGAAATGGATGAAAGTAGAACTTGTCAAAACTCTTTTCCCTTAAGCTTAAGTTCTTTCTTTGGAATACCACTCTGGAGACCTACACTAATAACACAATGTTCCTAAAATAGATTAATTGCATTTCCCCCTCATCTTTATTTCTCTCCCTTAAATATGATTTTACATTACTAATTATGTAACAGACAGTGAGTTTTTATGTGGTCCACAACTCCAGAGTTCCAATATGGAGCTTTGTGAATATCTGGTTTTATACCTAGAATATGCTCTGTACATCTTCTCCATTCTGGGTTCACTCCATTCTGTCACTCTGTAGGATTTGCTCTGTGATAGATGGGGCCAAATTATATTTCCTCCTTTCCTAGTGCAAGGTTGGCTGTTGCTTATAGTCTTACTGAGACAGGGACTCCTCTTCCAGGCCCTTTGACATCCTAGTTATATGGTTTCCATCAGTGGAACATGAGACAATATGGAGTTATCTTTGGACTTAGATCTTCAGATATAGTTATGCCCTTTCCAGTGTCTTACACACAAGTCTCTTTTTTATTCTAGCTGAAGATAGAAAACTCAGGGCTCTGGAGGGAACCCAGTGTCAGAAGACAGAAAGAGTGTGGTTCCCTGAATCACTGTGTGAAGGAAAGCCATACCTGTCCAGAAAGAGCAGTCACCTTGGACATCTAGTAGAAGTTTATTTCTAGTAGAAATAAACTTCTACAAGATGTGGCCATGGAAATTTGGTATTTTATTTGTTATGTCAATTAGCATTACCTAACTAACATAGTTACATAAGCTTTTATGTGCTTTCCAAAAAGTAAAGCTGACTTGTTCATTTTTGAAATTCTTTACATTCCCAGTCTCCCCTATGGTATTTAGTATAATATTTTTATTCTCAACAGATAACAATAAAACTCTCTTACTGAATAGTTACTATATGGTAATCATTATGTTAGGAGATTTTCTGACATCACACAATCAGTTTTATAACATATCACAAAAGTGTTACTAGGAAACATAGAGAAATATCAATTTTCCATGAATATTCAGAGATCATGTGACTTGCTCAAGGTCAAATGCTAAGAGTTTAAACCCATAACACCTAATTTTAAAAGGTATTTCTCATGCTAAACTAAATAGTTTCCTTGATAATTTCACTTATTAACAGCTTTTTCTGGGTCAATTTTGCATTGTGCACATCATCTCATTTAATCCTCCAAAAAGTATACGTGGAAGGTGCTCAATCACAGAAGATATAAGACTGTTTTATAATTTGTGTGTATTTAAACATCTTTGAGCACTGGCACTGTGCACAGAATTATAATATATGAAATCCAAAGAAAATAGATTTGTTTACTGTTTTACCAAGTGGATAGGTAGCTAAACACTGATATAAATCTAACTGAAGGGCTTAAGTAAATCATACTAGAACATTAAAATCAAGAGAGCATGAAACTTGCATCAGCAAGACTTAGCTAGAAAGATATTGTATTAGTCTGCTATGGCTTGCATAACAAAGTACCATAAATTGGGTGGCTTAAACAACTGAAATTTATTATCTCATAGTTCTGGAGGCTACAAATCTGAGATCAAAATGTTGGCAGATGGTTTCCTTCTGAGAGCTGCAAAGAATATATTCTGTGTTTCTTACTCAGTTGCTGGTGGTTTGCTGACAATCTTTGGAATCTTTGATTTGTAGAAGCATCACCCCAATCTCAACTTCATCTTCACATAGAAGCCCACCATTGTTTTTGGTGCTGGGGTATTCGCTGATGAACAAAGCAGATAAAATCTCTGCCCTAATTCTAATGTACCTGCCCTGTCTATAGTGCTATCCATTTTACCCCTCTGGACTCCTAATGAATTTCCTTGATATGCTATTTTGACAATTAAATCTAATAATTCTAACAACCAGAAGTGAAAACACACCTGTTCTTTTTGAAACCTGTACAACAAATAACTCAGCCATATTTAATAGATGAATTCATTCCATTTAGAGGCAAAGTTTGCAGGTAGGAAATCTATTGATTTTTCTTAGGTTCCCAGCATGACCCTCAGTGAATTAATTTTGGCTCGTAGTCAAGTGACATAGCATACCAGGTAAGCAAATTGATAGTTATTTAACATAACATTGGATTTTATTAATTTTGAATTTCTGAACTACTAACATGACTTATACAGTCTAGGACTGTGTGTTTGTCAGCTTTTCATTGCTGTAACCGAAATACCTACCAAGAAAAACTTAGAAGAGGAAAAGTTTATTTTGGGCTCATGGTTTCAGAGGTTCAGTTCATGGCCAGCTGGCTCCATTGCTCTGGACTTAAGGCAAGGTAGAACATAGTTGTGGAAATGTACAATAGAGGAAAGCTGCTCAGCTCATGGGAGCCCAGAAGCAGAGACAATACCTAGAACTAAGGACAAAATGTAATCCCCAAGGACATACCTCTCAGTGACCTACTTCCTCCAACCATGTCCCACCTACCTACAGTTACCACACAATAATCCATTCAAATTATAAGTCCATCTAATGGATTAATTCACCCCATGAAGTTACTGCTCTCATAATCTAATCCTTTCACCTCTTAATATTGGTACATTGGATATCATGTTTCTAACATATGAGCTTTTCAGGAGGCACATCATAGATAAACCAGCTTGATACTTCCAAAGTGAAACAATTTGCAAAATGATATGCTAGTAACCTTTTAAATGTTCCCACCATATCTGCTCTTTGCCTAGATGTATGAGCCTAGTGCCTAGAAAATAATATTAAGTTCTAGGTAAATATGGGTTTTTTTTTTTTTTAAAAAAAGGTCTGTGGGAAAATTCATACTCTAAGAGTTTAGAGGAAGGAGATGATCATGGACAAGAGCTAACAGAAATTTATGCACAGTATGAAAAGATCAACATATTTTAGGGGTTTCCCTGGAATGGATCCAGAAATAGGTATTTGAGGTAGAAAGTAAACAAATTAATACTTTTGATGCTATACATGTCTGCAAATTTCTTGAGAAAAAAAAAAGAATTTAAAAAACTCCTTCAGATATCTTCCTGGACAAGTAAGACTCAGCACTGCATTAGGGCAGTGTCTACAGAATATGTGACAATGCAAGGGTAGGGGATATTCCAACTGTCTTGAAACATTCACAGAAGCCTATTCCCAGCCCCTTTTGTTCCTTCTTCTGAACACCTTGCCCTATGCCCATCATCTATTGGCTTTGCTAACTTTGTCATCTCAGTTGACAAATCTGAGTTGCCACCTTTAAGAAATCCTCTTGATGTTCCCAATTCTAGTGTCCCCTGCCCTCTGATCTTCTGACACAGTACTCACTATTACCACAGCCTTCACCATCTAGTTTAGTCAGCTTTTTCACCTCTGTGACCAAAAGCTTTCACTGCTGTGACCAAAAGACTTGACAAGAACAATTTTAGTAGAGGAAAAGTTCATTTGGAGGCTCACAATTTCAGAGGTCTCAGAGTATAGACAGCCAACTTCATTCTTCAGAGCTTGAGGTGAGGCAGGATGCCATGGCAAAAGAGGGTGGTGGAGGAAAGCAACTCAGGCCATCACACCAGGGAGCAGACTCAACTTGCCAGATACAAAATTTATACTCCAAAGGCAAACCCTCAATAACCTACCTCCTCCAGCCAAACCTACCTGCTTACAGTTACCATTCAATTAATCCCTGTCGAGGGATTAGTTCACTGATTTGGTTAGGGCTCTCACAACCCAATCCTTTCACCTTTAAACCTTCTTGCATTCTCTCACACATGAGCTTTTGGTGGACACCTCAGGTCTAAACCATAACACCATCCTTCAGGGCAAGTGGCAACCCACTCATTCTTCAGCTCTACTACAGAGCAAACTTTTTAAAGCTACAAATTGCATCATCTTTTTTACTATTTTACATTCAGTGTACAGTGCTCAATATAATTTTGTCAAAATAAAATTTAGTAAAAAAATTAATAAAATTTAGCTAGCATGGTAGTACATATCTGAAATTCCAGCAACATAGGAGGCTGTGGCAGGAGGATCAAAAAGTTCAAGGCCAGCCTTAGAGACTTAGTGAGCCCTAAGCAACTTACTGAGACCCTGAATAAAAATTAAAAAAATAAAATATAACTAATCCCCTGAGAATATAGCTCAGTGTTAGAACACCTCTGGGTTCAAACTCAGTACTAGACACACACGCACACACACACACACACACACACACAAGGAGAGAGAGAGAGAGAAAATTTAGAATGCTAAAATTATATCTAGTTATTTTTCTAATAATAAATTGTTAGCTTATACTAAAAAAGCATGGCAGAAAGTGAAGTGTTGATAACTAAATGAATAAGGGATTTTCTGTCACTGCTCTGTCATTCATAGTTGGATGACACTTCAGAAATCAACCTTACTGAAACTTGGACTTTTCAAGAACAAATTTTAAAAAATAATTACAGTCTTTTCCACCTCACAGGGGTGCTGTGAGGATCCCCTGAGAAATATGTGAAGCATTTTGTGAAAAGCTTATGGGAGAAGCTATGCAGGCGTTGGGTCTATTATTAACACTAAAAGAAAAAAAAATTCAGTGCTGTAAGTTGGATCACATCAATCCACTTATGAAAAGGATAAGCTCTTTGATATAAGGAGGCTGATTTATAGTGGGATAGGGAGTGGGAACATGGGAGGAATAGACAACTCTAGATAGGAAAGAGGGGTTGGAGGGGAAGGGAGCGGTCATGGGGTAATTAATGATGGTGGACTGTGATGATCATTATTATACAAAGTACAGGTATGAAGACATGAACTGGTGTGAATATGCTATGTATACAACCAGAGATATGAAAAATTGTGCTCCATATGTATAATAAGAATTGTAATGCATTCTGCTGCCATATATAAATTTAAAAAAAAAGAAAATGGTAAGCTCCCAAAGATCCATTATTTATTTTATTGTTAAAAATGCATTTGGTAAATTTAGCTCTACATTATCATCAACAAGTATTTATGCAGTTCATTGCTGGAAACAGAATTTATTTCCTTGCCTTAAAAACATTTGGGCTTTGGGTGAAAGTGCAGGAGGCTCAGCATTATCAAATGAATTTAATTAAATGATGAAAATCATTTGAATATCTTAACTTTTCAGATTGAAGCCTTTGGAAAGCATTTGTTCAGAACAGAATCTGGTCACACTCAGAGAGGCTTTTGTAAGATAAAGTGATGAAATCAATGACTGAGTTAACTTGTTTTGGTTTTTGAGGGTTCTTTTGTTTTGTTCTTATTTGTGGAACAATGTTAGCTTGTTTTTTTTTTTTTGTTTTTTTTTTTAGTATTGCTGCTTAACAAGTTATCACAAGTTTAGTGGCTTAAAACAAGAGAATGTTATTCTCTTCCAAATCTGCAGGCCACTGAAAACAGGTATTGCCAGGACTCTCTTCCTGATGGGGGCTTCACAGGGATCGGTTTCCATGAGTTTCTCTGTGTCTAGAGGCTGTCTGCATTTCCTGGATGGTGTTTCTTCCATTCATCACTATGACCTCTCCCTTCCCCAATCACATCTATATTTCATTAACTTCTCACCTTCTCCTCAAAAGGACCCTCGTGATTAGCTTGGTTCCACCTGGATAAATCAAGATAATCAATCTCTCCATCTCAAACTCTTCAATCTCATCTACTCTCGTGTCATATGAGGTAACACTTTCACAGCTTCTGGAACTCTTTGTACTCTAATGGACATCTTTGGGAAACCATTGTTCATTTACCACAATACACTGAGCCACATCCCCAAGCCCTGTTTTGTAATTTTTTTTTTTTTTTTAGAGACAGGGTCTCACTGAGTGCTCAACACCTCACTTTTGTGAGGCTGGCTTTCAACTCTCGATCCTCTTGCCTCAGCCTTCCAAGCTGCTAGGATTATAGGTGTGCACCACCACGCCAGGCATGACTATTGTTTCTAATAGCAACAAACTCACTATTATGTGGGATTATAAATGATCAATTGTTTTATTATTAACTGTCATTATGTTGCATTAAGTAGCTTAAATTGCTGTAAAACAAACTTCTCCAAAATTGTGGGGCTCAAAACAACATTATTAACCTTCATTATGCCACATAGCTTCTGCAGGTCAGGGATTCAGTAGAGGTTTAGTGGGTGGTCTTGGCTCAGGTTCTCATGTGAGATTTCAGTCAAGATGTCATCAGAGCTGCAGCATCTGAAGGCTTCCCTGGGCTGTAGGGTCTTGTTCCACTACAACTCACTCACATGGATGGTATGTCAGTGCTGATTATCAGGAGATTCAGTTCTTGACTAAATGTACTTCTGCATAGCCTCGTTAAGTGTCCTCAGGGCATAGCAGATGACTTTCCCTAGAAAAAACAATGCAAGAAATAACAGTGTAAACACCATGGTGTTTTTATGACCTACTCTGGTTCAGCTTGACTATATCTGACTGAGCATCTAAGTCATCCATGAATCAGTGCATAGAGAACTACACAACAGCATGAACCCCAGGAGGGAAAAACCTTTGGGGTTCATCATGGGATTTGGTTTCTGTACATTGGTCTACATGTGAGAGTTCTTTCTTTTACTTGAGTGTTAACCAACTTTGAGAGTGGTGAAGATATTGCTGTGTAAGTGGTCATGGTAAATGAACGATATAAAATCCTAAGATGAATTGACAAAAGACAATTATGAACTTTTGTTCAGATAGAGGTTATGTTTTAATTTTTATCTTTTTATTTGTTCTTTTTAGTTATACATAACAGTAGAATCTATTTTGATATATTTATATAAGCATGGGACTTATATTATTCTAACTAGAAGCTTTATTTTTTAAAACATATCAAGTTATATAGATAGTTTTAATACATCTAGATTTAAAGGCATAAGAATTGAGTTTGGGGAACCAAAATTCTTGATGTACTTCTGGAAAAAAATTGGTCTTTTTGTATATTTATTAAAATATACGTAAATCCTTCTTGAGCCATTTAGTACATTTTTTAGTTATGCATTGACCAAATTGTTTATTAAAAATAAAATAGTTGAACAAAAATATGACTATTCCTGAAAAACTGGAATTCATGTTTGCCATATAAATATAAATAATAGAAATTTTTAAGGCATTGGTTATAGTTAATGTGGTGAGTAGTTCAGTGACCTGTCATCATAATATTTTCTCTCTGTTGGCTTTGGGATGTTTGATTTTCCACATTGAAGAGTAAGCTCTCAGGTACATCCATTCACTAGTGAGATGATGGTAATAGTAACAGTAACAATGAACTAACTTAGAGAATCCATTAGTTACAGGAGATGGTGGGGAATCCCAGAAACTCTGAGGTGACTTTCATTTTTAGGATTCAGTAGTTTGAAATTTTCAGGGTACCTTAATAAACCTAGTAATATTTAAGTTATGTTCTCAATTCCTAGGGTTTTCTTAATTCTCAAAAACCTGAATTGAGCACAGTTTAAAAGGTCCTACGGAAAATAAACACTTGTTCCTCAAGGAAGTAGTAAGAGTTAGTGGTTAATCACATAACAGGAAATTATTTGGTGCATTAAAATTCATAGTTGATAAGTACTTCAAAGGTTTTAAAGTGCCCTCATGCATATTGGACTTCTATGGGTCTATGAGATTGCAGAATAGAATTGAACCAACTAAAGCACAAGCTGTTTATCATTTGCCCAAATTAGGCAGGCAGGCACTAAGTATTTACTGGGCACCTTGTACATATTTCCTTTATCAGAGTTGATGATATGAGCTCCACACAACTTTTTGTCCTGTGGGAAAAACATATATTAAATAAATATGCACAAACATGTAAGCTTGAAAGGACCCAAAAAAGAGTTTCAGAATGCAATAGGAAACAATAACAGGCATACTATGTACACTTGGAGAAAGAAGAGTTGTTTGAGAAAGAGATGTTAAAGCTGAGACAGGAAGCAATAGTAAGGAGTTGGTCACTTAGCAGACGCTGTGTTTGAGCTTTGATATACTGACTTGAAACTCAGTAGTCTTATCACTAATGCATATCATTTTATGAAAGAAAACTTACTGAATGGCCCAATGCATGTTATTTCACTCTATTTTATAAAGATAAATGTCTCAAATTCATTCCTGCCTGTAGTTTAATAACTAGTAAATTCATCCTGAAGAATAGTTTCCTTCTGCTGAGGAACCAACTTAGAAGAAGTGTTTTGCAGGGTCATGGGGAGGCTGGGCATCTGCCCACTGATAGTTTTTCCTCCTTCATAGAGGCTTTTGACATTACTCCAAGTTGGAGGGCTTGCTTTTCAGAATCCTTTCTGGTTGCTTTCAGGATTTATCACATCTCACTTAGTGTTTTAGAGAGTATCAACCAATTGCATACTTCAATTTTATATTTAGTAAGTTTTGGTCCTATAGTTTTAAAAATTTTCTTCTTCTAACAGAAGCCAAGTGTTTTGAACTATCCCATCATTTTTTTTCACTTATCCTCCTCTCCAGAAAAGCAGAAGGAGAAATTGGGGTGATAAAGACAGGAAGGGGGAGAGAGTGAGAGTGAGAAAGAGAGAGAGAGAGAGAGAGAGGGATTCTGTCTCATCACATGGAAACTAATTTTGTTATCAACAGGTGTGAAATCGTCAAAGCTGTCAGTGGTGTGGAGTTGGTGGAGACTGCCAGAGAGGCAGCAGTGACACTTTCCTACAGCACCATCGGAAGTGTCAAGACAGAGCAGACGCTCCAGCAGCCAGAAAGCAGATTTTGCGACAGCTATTCTTTCCTGGGCTATTTATAGAGAACAGGATTGTTCTGTCATCAAGAACAAGTTTGAAATCAGACTCTCTTGGGAGGGCTATCCCTCTCGAGTGTGTTGGGATGGCTGTTTTTCCTCCTGCACTTGTACGTCAGGTCCTAGGGGTGAGGTAGGAATCATCCTTGATTCGGTGGTCCCTTCTGGACCATTCTCTCTTTTCTAAGTCCCACTCGTAATGTGTTAATCTCAAGTCAACAGGTTACACCCAGATGCAGCATATTTCCCAGCCCAACTCCCAACCATTGCTACCACCGTATTCCTTGAAAATGTTAGATCCTGGCATCCTGCCACTCTCTACCACTACTCCCATCATAACAGAGGGTGATTACAATATTCAAATAAGTTATTTTTCCAAATCCGTAACCTCTCAGTTTCTCCAATGATTTTTCCCTAATAAACTATCTCTGACACTCATTCCATTTATACCAGCAATACCAATGACTGAAATCCCTCCATCATCCTAAATCCATGTGGTCTAGTCTCTGAAAGCATCTCTTCCCTTTTCTGTTAATTTCTACTATTGCTCTGACATACTGCTTTAACCTCCTTTGTGAATTAAAATCCATTGATTGTACCAGGTTTTTAATTATGCTCTCCCTCCCTTCCTCACATTCCATTGTCTCTCATTATAATCATTTGATTGAATACATCGTTACATTTCTGATACTTATTTGGAAATAATTAGATCTAACTTTACACCCACTTTTTATCTGTAACTTCTCAGGTGAAAGTGTCTGGATAAAACAGGCCACCATAGTGGCTCAAAAGTTCACAATCAACTGGGGCCTCAGGGCTGCTTCACAGTGGTAATCTGTCCCTACTCCACGCATTTCCTTATTCTCCTAGATGGCTGCTTCATGCCTCCTTCTCTCTCCTGAGACTTCAAATATCCAATCTCTCTTCACCTTTTGCACCTCCTTCATTTTCAGCTGATGAAGCAATCAGAAGAGAATTTCTCAAGTTCCTATCATTCCTAAATGCTTTGTATTCTACTCTTAGAGAAGAGCTACCTTGATTGAAGGTCAACTCCTTTTTCCTTTCATGCTAAATCCTATCACCTTTTGCAAACTTAAGGAGACTACTTCAACCAATTCTCTTCTTTTACATTGGAGTTGATAGTTATTTTCTACCAGATTTTCTTCATCCATATAGAAAAATGCTGCTATTTCTTCCATCTTGAAAAACCACCCTTGACCCTACTTTTCACAGCTGCTACCCTATTTATCTCCTTTTAGAACAGCCCTCCACAAAATGACAGTCTCTACATTTTGTTTATTCTCAGTCTCTTTCCTCTTGCTTTCAAGACAATCAGGCTTGCATTCCCACTATTCCACCACTAGTCTTTTTTCTAGTCACCAATTGACATGTTCTAAGTCCAAGATCAATTCCCAATTCTCATCTCACGTAACCTACAAGCAGAAGTTGGCAACTTTGATTTTTCTCTCTCCTGTGAAACACTATCACTTGGCTTCTAGAACATCATGCTCCCTTGTTTTTCCTACTTTCTCATTGGCCATTCCTAAGTTGCAATTCTTTCATTCTAATCTTGCTGGCCTCTTAACACTGGGACACCTCAGGGATAAGTCTCTCACTCAATTAGTGATCTCAGTATGTAAGAATACAATATTTAATGTATTGCAAGTATAAATCCCATATTATCTGTGTGTATGTGTGTGTATTATAAAATTTATGTGTCTTATTTTCAACCTCT
Source organism: Marmota marmota marmota (assembly GCF_001458135.2). Lineage (NCBI taxonomy): Eukaryota > Metazoa > Chordata > Mammalia > Rodentia > Sciuridae > Marmota > Marmota marmota. Next base: position 873,471 of record NW_026000076.1, on the reverse strand, counting down.
CCCCTGAATAGTAGGCTTATATTCAACTACCTACATCTCTTAAGGGGATAACATACATTTCAAATTAGTAACTGTGTGCAAACTCAGCTCATGCTCTTTCCCCTCAAAACCTTTTTAACGTTCATTCTTTCTAGTCAATAAACACCTCTGTCTTTTGCATGTCTGGCCAAAATCCCAAATTAATCCTGGACTTCTCTCTTTCTCTCTCAAACTCATTGATAAATATTAATGTCTATATCTTCAAACATCTTCAGAACCCAGCTAATTTTCACACTCATAACCAGTCAGCCATACCAAACTCATCTGCCACCTGCATAAATGTAATAGCCACCTAACTAGTTTTCTTGTTTTATTCCTTTCTTCTTTTTTCTATTCATATAGCAATTAGATTTATAGAATAGCAATATTTAAACATTTCATTATAATTTATTCTTTGGTGAATAGGTTGCCAAGAAGTGTGTTATTCCATTTTCATGCATTAGGAAATTTTTAATATATATATATATATATATATATATATATATATATATATATTCTCTATCTGCTTTCTATATATGAATATATACACACACACACACACACACACACCACACATACATGAAGGGAGAGAGAGAAAGAAAGAAAGTAAGAAAGGGGGGGAAGAGAGAAAGAGAATGCACTTGGTTTACCTTATCTTTCACTCAGCATAATGACTTTCCATTCTTCTGTGTTATATCAGTAAGTCTTCCCTGTCTTTTTGTGGCATTACTTCCAATTGTATAGATCTACTACAATTGATTTTTTCTATTTAATTGTTGATGGCATTTAGATTACATATAATTTGGGGCTGTGACAAATAAAGATCCCATGAACATTCATATACACATCTTAGAAAAGACATATGCTTTTGTTTCTCTTGCAAAAATATCTGGAAACCAAAGGGCTAAATGCATGGTGAGTGCCTGTTTAACTCTTCGTGAAACTGCCAACCTGTCTGCCAAAGTCACAGCACAATTTTATCTTCTCAGCAGTGATGAAGAAGAGCTCCACTTAGCCCACTCCACAATAACATACCCAGGCTTTTAATTACTTCTTAAATGTTAATTATTCTAATGGGTGTATATGCTTTTTCATTATGATTTTCATTTGCATTTCTGTTTCCATAAGGTCTAGAGATGTGAAAGCATTTCTTTTATACTTATGTGCCATTGACATATATATTCTATTGTGAGTGAAGTGTATATTCAAGTCATTTGTCATTTTTAATTGGATTGTTTGCATTTTATTAGTTGTAAGAGATTGTTTCATATTCTTCATTTGAGTACTTTGGCTTATATATTTGTTCCAAATATTTACTCCCAATTCTGAATTTCACTTTCATTTTCTTAATGTAATCTTTCAAAGAACAAACTGAAGCCTAGACAGGTAATTTGACTTGCTTAAAAATTACTCAGTTCATATATATCAGATTTGGAATTTGAACTCAAGTCATTATTTTCCACCTCCCAGATTTTAGTCATTATACTATAATTCTTAAAAATGTTAAAACAGTTCATTTATTTATGCTAAAATATTTTAAGAGAATGTCTATTATTTGGTAGTTTCAATTCTTGAGTATTGAGTCTACATAAATGAGCAACACATGTTTCTAGTGCATTTACCTAGGAAAATAGAAGAATTTAAACCAAAACTCTAAAAAGATATGTTGAATGTTGTTATGAAAATAAATAACACAGGGAAGGCAGGAGTTTACTACCTGGGGTTGTGAAGGATGTAATCAAATAGAACATATGATTGATCAGAGTCTGAAAGATAGACAAGTCTAGAGAACAAGAAAGAATGATAAGAGATACCACAGAGTGTTAAAATGGAAACGTCAGAGTAGTTCATAAATGGAGCCAATAAGGCAGCATTAGGATGGAAGAAGGAGTTGTGCTTATTTATTTTGAAATATATAATGAGAAGTTTTGAGAAATGCCATTATTTTGAAGCCTAAACATCTAGAAAAGTGGGTTCCAATTGTATTCGATTAAGTAGCTGTTATGGTTTGGAGGTGAGGTGCCCCCCAAAAGTTTACAGTAGATGGGGTAGAGAGAGAAGATGGGAGGGGAGGGGAGGGGAGATAGTAGAGGATAGGAAAGGTAGCAGAATACAACAGTTACTAATAGGGCATTATGTAAAAATGTGGATGTGTAACCGATGTGATTCTGCAATCTGTATTTGGGGTAAAATTGGGAGTTCAAAACCCACTTGAATCAAATGTATGAAATATGATATGTCAAGAGCTTTGTAATGTTTTGAACAACTAATTTAAAAAAAAGAATAAGAAAAAAATAAAAAAAAATTACAAAAAATTACAAAAACAAACAAACAAAAAAGAAAGTTCAGAGAGGAATGATTGGGTTGTAAGAGCCTTAACTCAATCAGTGATTTAATCCCCTGATGAGGATTAATTGAGTGGTAACTGAAGTTGTAGAGTGTGGCTGGAGGAGGTGAGAATTAGGGTGTGGCTTTGGGTTAGGTATATATTGTATCTGGAGAGTGGAGTCACTCTATCTGCTTTCTAATCACCATGATGTGAGCTGCTTCCCTCTGCCACACACTCTGCCATGATGTTCAGCCTCACCTCGTGCCCCGAGGAATGAGCTAGTCTTCTATGGACTAAGACTTCTGAAACCGTGAGCCCTCAAATAAACTTTTCCTCCTCTATAGTTGTTCTAGTCAGATCCTTTAGTCACAGCAGCGAAAAACTGACTAAGACAGTAACTTTTCTGATGAGGTCCTCTTTAAGGCAAAACTATTAAATGATTACATTTTACTTTGAGTCAAAAAATCTACCTTTTCCAGTACTCTTTTCTTTCTCTTTAACATTAAATTATCCACCATAATATGTAGTCTTTATTAATGCCTTTATAAGATGTGTGTGTGTGTGTATGTGTTAATAAAGTGTCTTCTAATATATTCACAGAATGAATTTTAAAACTAGCCCTAGCTTTAATTGTGGAATACTATTAAAGGCTTGGGTTTTAGATTTGTTTATTCTTTCAACAAATATTTCATTCCTAAAGGTACAACAGCATAGCAGTAGTCAAGGCTTTTCCTTTCTTGTAACTTCAATTCTAGTGAAGAAGACAGATCACTGATAAACACTAATCATAAACAAATGAATGATTCTTCATCTTGATAAAGAATAAATAGGTTATTAGGATAGAGAATTATTAAGAAAGGGATTAGGGTAGGCCTCTCTAAAGAGTAACATTTGAACTAAATCTCAAATATAAGGAGTCATCCTGGGGTGACTGTGGAAACCGAAAATGTAAAGGCAAGAAAGATCTTGGCACATTCTGAAGGCAGAATAAAGCCAAGGAGGAGAGAGTAGCAGGTGATTATGAAAGGAGACATATTTCTTAAATCTGTAAGTTTCCTCTTATCTCAGTTTCCTTATTGCAAAAGGGTAAAAATAACAGCTTTTTTACTGAGTTATATAAGCATTAAATATTATAAAGGAATACATATTCCTCTGGCAGATTATGGAAATTCCTGGGAGAAACTTACTGTTGGGAGAAAGAATAATAAACATGAATAACTCCTTCATAGGAGAAACAGGGTCTACCTCAAAACCAGTCCCAAACCCAATTCACACCTGACCACTGTTGATACATAAAGTCATGCTGACATTGAACCCTAGGACAGCTCAGCTGGAATTAAAAAAAAAAAAACTAAAAGTGCCACAGTATTTACTTTCAGTAAAACTCTTAAGGATACTAGAACAAAAACAAAAGTTCTTTGGAATCCAGACAATGATATATAAATCTAGCAGGTCTAATTAGTTCATCTGTACAGTTCTGTAGAGAATTGGACAGGTTCCAGTACTTTGGTTCAAGTTGTGTTAGTTTACGTTATGAGATGTCCCCCAAAGCTCATGTGTTAGAGCAAGAAAGTTTAGAGGGGAAATGAGAGTCTTAACCTATTCAGTGCATTCATCCACTTGAGTGGATTAACTGGGTGGTTAACTGTAGTAGGTAGGGTGTGGCTGGAGGAGGTTTGTCACTGGGGGATGTGCCTTTGGAGTATAGACTTTGTCCCCTGAGAACACAGCTTTCTTCCACCACATATCAACCATGATGTTTTAATAGTACATCAATCCCCTGATAGAGATTAACTGGGTGGGAACTGCAGGAAGGTTGGGTGTGGCTAAAGTTGGTCACTGGTGTGGGGGGGTGCCTTTGGGGTTTAGATTTTTGTCTCTGGTAAGGAGCGTTTCTTCTCTCTCTCTCTCTCTCTCTCTCTCTCTCCTTCCTGGTGCCCATGTACTAACCTGCTTTCCTCTATCATTCCTTTTATCATGATGTTCTGCCTCACCTGGGGCCCAGAGTAATGGAGCCGGCTGTCTATGAACTGAAACCTCTGAAATTGTGAGCACTAAATAAATAAACTTTTCCTCCTCTATAATTGTTCTTGTCTGGGCTGGGGATATAGTTCAGTTGGTAGAGTGCTTGCCTCACATGCACAAGATCCTGCATTCAACCCCCAACACTACAAAAAAAAAAATGTTTTTCTCAGGTCTTTTGGTCACAGTGAAGGAAAAGTTGACTAATAGAAGTTGCAACATACCTACTATGAGAGGCCCTCCCCAGAGACAGGATAGCAAAGTGGAGTGGGTGGGATAGTTCCTGGAGGTCTTAGCAGAGGGTTCTGTGGTGTCTGGAAACTAGAGAGATTGGTAGTGCTTAGCTGAGGCTGAGGTGTCTATAGGAAGATAGAGATGCCTGATGGGTTCCAGAGCCACCTCAAAAGTAATGTAGTACCTAAAAGATGCTCTGGTATCTGGCAGCAATTTGTAGAAAAATTTAGGAATTGAAGAACAAGGGGTGGGGATCGGGACATGTAGTAAAGCACAGGAAAATGTGGTTTTAATGCCTTACGTTGTGTGAGATATATAGTAAAGGTCTCTGTGGGATTGCCAGATAAAACACAAGATGCCCAATTAACTTTAAATTTCAAATAAACAATCAATTTTTTTAGTATAAAGTATGTCCTATGCAATATTTGGGACATACCTAGATTAAAACTATTTTTCATTATTTATCTGTAATTCAAAAGTAACTGGGCATCTGTACTTCTATTTTCTAAATCTGGCAAACTTATAACGATTAAACTCCATTTGATTATAGCTTGATTAATTTCCCCTGACTATTTGGAGGTCATTTTCTGTGTAGCAGATTTTCCAGCAGACTTATTATATTGGGGTTTAAACATTATTTACTTAAAACACAGTGCCACCTAGCTAGGCCTTTGCTATTTAGCTATTTCATACCCACTACAGGAAAGAGTCACTCAAGCAGTCACAATCCACCGTGTATTGCTATGCAAAAAAATTCAACATTCAGAATATTTAGTTACTTATTTGAACACCCCCCCACAAACCCCCAGTCAGACAATTAGTGTTTCTTAAGTGCCTAAGACTGAAAGCTTACTTTCAAAGATTTGAGGTGAAAGAATTAGAAGAAAAAAAAATATTTCTGTAGTGGAGAAACTCTGGCAAAGGACCCTAGGCAACTGGATTATGGAGAAATTATGAGATAGACCTGAGGAAGGAAACTTGAAAAATTTAGTCTCTTTGATCTTTCTGTCTAAGTACAGCCCTGTCTATAGGCCTTTGCTACACTCTGGTTCTAAAATTAGAATTTCCCCTCTTAAAATAGACAAAATATCATTGAAGAAAATCATGATTTCTTGCAGATGCTCACCTGGTGCTGGGAAAGTTGGGTTCACCTGACTCCTAGCCTCCACTGGATTTCACTTTCCTACCCACTCCAGGGTGCTGAGTTCATTAAAGGCACAAAGAGCCAGGGTAAAAGCCATCTCTATTGAGCTTGATGATTTTACTATCATTAGTAAGATTCTGAGACTATTAAAGATGGCCTCAGAAGTGAGGCCAAAAATGAGGACACCTTTGGTTCTTGGTTAAGAGGTAATTTTTATATCTACACTTTCAATTTTCCCAATTTTGAGTCAGATAATATTTGCTATTAAGAGGTCTTATTCTCCCTTTCACATGATGGCATGAATTGAGGATCCCCACACCTCCCAAGAAAGGAGAGAGATTGACTTAAATAATTTGTGTGTGAATGTGTATTACATTCAAATACTTTTCAAAATTTCTGCCAGATTAATTGATTTTAAAAAAAAATTAGCTTCAGGACTGATATTGTGGCTCAGTGGTAGAGTGCTTGCCAAGCAAGTGTGAGGGCACTGGGTTCAATTCCCAGCACCATATAAAAAACAAACAAACAAACAAACTAATAAGATAAAGGTATTGTGTCCATCTACAACTAAAAAAAGTACTTAAAAAAATTAGCTTCATGGGCTGGGGCTGTAGCTCAGTTGTAGAGTGCTTGTCTTGCATGTGTGAGGTACTGGGTTCAATCCTCAGCACCACATAAAAATAAACAAATAAAATAAAGGCATGCTTTCCATCTATAACTACAAAAAAATGAAAATAAAAAAATAGCTTCAGGCTGTTGTATATATATGACTTACATCAAAGGGTTTACTTAGCATTCTCTGCTTTTCACAATCATCAGCAAGTTTTTAAAGCACACATTGATTTACATGATTAAAATGCCAAGGTCTTTTATCTTTTCCTCACCATCTTTCAACCCCTCCCTCCTGTTCCTGTACATGTTTCTGATTCACTTTCACAAATGCTGACTATATTGGACTCTATGTAATGTGCTTTTTACACTTATAAATAGACCAAACTGCTAAAAAGGGCACCACATTCATCATTTCAAAAGTTGAGCTACTTTTTGATCTACATTGTCTGCTCTTAGCCTTAGGTTCGGCATACTAAGAACAGAGACTCTGATTTGACTTTGAGTTTCAACTTTGTTTCTTATCATTGATGTCAGCTACATTATTAAATTTAAGTATTAATTATATATAAAATGGTTGATGATAATAATATTAATTATGCAGGTTATTCGTAGGAATCATATGATCAAATGCCTGAATAATACTAGTACATAATGAGTGATCAGTAGGTGCTAGCCCTTTTGTGTTTCCTGCCATTTCAATTTCCTCCTCAAAGACAGCATAACCTTCTTATGAACCACCTAGGTTCTCTGCTTTATGCTGTCCCTGGGACCATCTTGATTTTAACTGCCTGTCCTCTTTTTTTTTTTTTTCTTATTTTTCCTGTCCCCTTCCCTTTCCATTCCTTCCTCCCCTTCATTTTCTTCCTTCCAGAAAGACACTTATTAAGGGCTTTCTATGAGCCAGTACTATCTTGGGCATTGAGGATAAAATGATGATGAAAAGTGATGGCCCCTCAGGAGGATCCAATGAATTCTGAATCACTTTAGAACAGCCTGACACAGAAGGGCTCCATTAAGTGTTCATTAAATAAATTAAAAGCAAACCTGAATTGTTGCTTTGTTTCTGATGCCTGAACTCAATCTTATGTTCCATCAAGTGATCAGGCCCTGGCCAGTTGTGATAACAAGTTTGTTAAGTACTCTGGTCATTTCAGTATTGAGGGCCAATTACTTTTGCCATCTCATTTTCATTTGGGGCAAGGTGGGGAGAAGAGCGCCAAGAACATCCCACTGCAGGCAGTGGTTTCTGAAGTGCCGCCCCCTGCTGGTAGGTTCCTTCATTGCCAATTGCTCGTTTGGATCTGTCAAATCCACTTTTATTGCTCTCTGCTATTCTGGTCTGTGTTGTGCCTCTCAAATCCATGCTGCTCCATATCAGACCTTCTGAGTAAAATGAACATGCTGGATTATCTCAGATTTTCCATTTCCCTTATTTAGGAGTACTGAATATTCACCTACTAGCTTTGCCTTCCATGCTGGATAAGCAGTGGACCCCATGCCTGCCCCCCACCTCATTTCTCAGTTAGATCTACTCTGTGGACAACCCACACACCCAGCTGTCATCATTTAAAGAGGAATAAGGTTTATTTCTCTTCAGTGTTCTTCTTTATCATCAGATATCTCAGAATGTCTACTTCTTAATGAATGTGTACATGAATATTCATGAGTCTGTCAAGTAGATGTTAAGACATTTTTATGAATAATTCACAACAGACAATAGGTGAAATCAATGTCTGGGGAGTAAATGATGTGAACTTCAAGTTTTCCTTCTGCCTGTGACATCAGAACAGTAGAGAAGATGCCCTAACTAACCTCTAGGAACAGTTTTATAATTTTTAATATTATACACACTTCCTTTAAGTAAGCCTAAACCTTAATTTGGAATAGGTTTTAATTTGCAAAAATATTGTCAATATGATAAGAGAGAATTCTTTTACATCTCAGACTCAATTTACCTATTATGATCATTTTACATTAATTAGCAAGGCACATTTTCCACAGCTAATAAAGAGATTTATTACAATTAACTGAAGTCCATTCTTTATTCTGTTCCCTTAGTTTGTACCTAATATCCTTGTTGTGTTCCAAGATCCTATACAGGATTCCAGATTTCATTTACTTGTGTCTCCTTACACTCTTCTTGGTCATAACCATTTCCCAGGCTTCTTGTTTGTGATAATCTTGAAAGTTTTGAGGAGTACTACTCAGGTATTTTGCAGAATGTCTCTCAATGGAGATTTATTTGATATATTTTTTAATGATTACAGTGGGTCTTTGGTTTTGGGAAGACCTCAATGGTAAAGTGCCCTTCTCATCCCATCATATCAATGGTATATACTATGCATCATTTATGACTCAATATCAGTTTGATTACTTGGCTGAGGTAGCATTTGTCAGGTTTCTCCACCACAGATTACTTTTCTGCACACCATACTCTCTGGATGGAAGATACTACGTGCAGACCACACATTAGGAACCGAAAGTTTACAGCCTCCCTGGGTTGGTTCATTTTACATAAATTATTCACAATTGCTCTGCATAATTTGTCTATTCTTCCCCCTATTAACTTATTTATTCAATTATTTATTTCCATCAGCATGGGATCTTTAGCATTTATTTTAAACTTTGGGTTATAATAACGATACTACATTATTTATATTCTTGCTCAAATGCTTCTATCTTTAATCATTGGGAGCTCTTTTAGTTGGGCCCTATGTCCCTTGGACACTCTGTCATCATGTGTTAAGGTGTTCAGGATACAGTGCCCCAGAATAGGACTTAGGCACTTGAGAAAACAGCAGAAGCAGAAAGTTCAGCCTTATCCTCCTCTTACTCTTTTCCCCTGAAGCAGCTCATAAAAGCTTCATTCAAAGGCACTCTTCCTAAACTCAGAGGAAAACATGGAGATCCCTGGAATAATGTAAGCAAACAGAACCAGCTGGGCTCTCCTCAATTCATAATCCCTGGATCACCCACCCTTTGTCCAATCGAATTTCTCCAGGACTGTCCACTCTTCATCAAGTCTAGATCTCCTTCTTTCCTAAAGCTCTCAGGTTATGTAAAACCTAAATTAACTTGTAAGCTTTCCTCTTGTTAACTGATCTTTTATTATAGGAGCCCCAGGCAAAAAACATTTCAATGAGTGAAGAAAATGTGACAATTTTTTTCCAGTTTCTGTTTGTTTATTGCTTCTTTATGTCTGTGTTTCCTGCTCCCTTCCTAGAAGCCAGCCATTTCTCCAAGGATCTCTATCTAAAAGGCAGATGCTTTTTATTGGAGAATGGTATTAAAATCAAGATACAGGCTCTGGTTGTTCTTATTGTAGCAAGGAGCATTCTCTTCTGTGCTATTTCCTTTAGTCACTAACAAGACATGAGGGAGCTAGCCATGAGGGTCATTCTCAGCAGGTGAGGTGCAGAAATGGATGAATTATAAGACACTTGGCACTAGAGAGAAGAGAGGTAATGTTAATGAGTAAACAATTGAAGATAGCACCTAGATGGTCAGCAAAGTATTCTGTCTGTAGTTAGAGTGAAGGATTCAGACAATGGAGAAATTTAAGACATAGGACAGGGTCAAACAACTAACCCAGGAAGCTAGATCATTTTATATGGAAAATATCAACAAAGAGGCATTATTTTGTTATAGTTTTCATTACTAATTAAAAATGACAAAATACAGATAAGTTATTTGGTAATTGCCTTAGACTTTACTTTTTTCATAAACAACTCCAAGAGATTTTTCAACTATCTGTGGTGATAATATTTATATGGTACATTTTAGCTTCTTCAGAACTACCACACTATGTTTCCCATTTTATTCTCAACCATCTGTGTGGTGAGATAAGTAGTATTTACCTCCCTTTTACAAATGAGAAAATTGTGGGACAGGATTTAAGTAGCTAGCTTGAGGCCATCTTTTTTAGCAGTGGAAATAAAACTAAAAGTTTACTGTCGATCTCATGTTCTTCCCAGGGCCTAATCCAAGTTTTCTCAAGCTGGGTACAATGGCCATTTGGGACCTGATGATTCTTTGCCATAGGGGCCACTGAGCAACTGTCCTTTACACTGTCCGGCATTTATTAACACAGGGCATTTACCTGCAGGAGGCCAGGGGTACACTTCCCAAGTTGTGACAACAAAAAAATTTCTAGACATGTCCAGTTATCCCTTGGGAGACAAAATTGCCCTCATTAGAGTACCATTAGCCCTAGTTCATAATCTACTTTTAAGCAATAAAGACGAAGATACCTCACCCCCAAAATTCAGCAGTGTAGATATGAAATATCTGAAGATCTAAACTCCATATTTTAATATAATGTATGAGATGTGTGTCATAGCTGATTATTTCATTCACTAAAGTTCAAGAGGTGTTTTTTAAGATATAAGACCTCATTTACAACAGTAATTTAGTATAGCTATTACAAAGGTGCTGAGTTTAGGATTATAGATTAGAATAGGATGAGGTTCAGTCATATTATAACATATGATGTTAGGATTTCAGTCAAGGTCAATCCATCGGGTTGAAAGGCATTGTTCTCTGTAGGGCCATTTAAACTATAATTTTGACTTCATTATGTAAATAATACTGTAGATGTACTTGTTGAACATTTGATAGATGTAAAGGAATGACTGAAATACATGTTTTAATTATCACAAATTTGCACATTCTAGATTTCAGTTTCCCACATTCTCATTTAATCTCACACATTTACATATATGATTTTTTTACATAATAGTAATCACAGGGTATAATTTGAATCTTTTTTTAACTTCAAATTATATCATAAACATTTTTCTCATTGCTCCATAATGTGCATAATTATAATTTAATGACTACATAGTATTCTGTCTAATTGGTAAGTCATAATCCATTTAACCATTCCCCTATTGCTGTATATTCAGGTTGGTTTTTTGCTATCATAAATAACTCTGCAACAATCGTCTTTGTGATTATTAAATTATATTACTTTTGGAGACAGATTCACAGGAATGAAATTACTGAGTCAAGGTTACGAGCATTTTAGTGGTTCATGAAATGCAATGCCAAATGGCTTTCTAGCAGGATTTGCATTGCCAGTAGAAATATAGATTTGCATTAGTTATATTACATTCTTTTCAGAATTAGGCATTTTAATCTTTTTTCTTTCCTGTGTTCTGTAATTTAATCATTGTGAAATTTACTTTGAATCTTCTTTTGTTGGGGCTAATAATCTAGGGTATAGGGGAAAAGAAAAGAAAAATTGATTGGATGCTCACTCTGGCCATCACTGCATCAGGACATTTGCAATAATTGCCAAAAACATCTACCCTACCTCTACCTCCCCAGGCCAGTGTCTCTCAATGCCCTTACCTTGCTTTACATTTCTTCATAACATTCAAAAGTAATCCAAAATTACATTGTCCATTTATATTACTCTGTATTTTACTTATTCTTACAGTAAAATTAAAACTTAGTAGAGACAGGAGAATTTTTTCTTTTTCTTTTTTTTTTTTTCATAGCTAACTGATTTCTGGGACAGTACCTGGCTCATAGTAGGGACTGGGTGAACATTGTTGAATGACTGTATGAAGATTTAATTAATTTTGATTTATGAACATATCAATTCTGACAGATGGTCATTGGGGCTATTTTTCAGATGTCTCGCCCCTTCCTTCCCCACTCGATTGCATTCAAGCAGGTTCATGCAATTTGATTTGGTAAATGAAAGGTGAGCAGAAGGGATGCGTGTCTTTTGGGGGGTGTACTATTTAGGAGCCAAGCATACCTCCACACAGGTCTTTCTGTCCCTGCCACAAATAGTACGTAAGTTCCAAACAGTTGCTTCTCTGCCAGTCTGGATCTCAATTTAGAATAGATATTAAAGAGATCAATACCTTTGAATGACACTGGAGACATATGGAGTATGAACTCCAAATACACACTAATTCCTTGGGGCTGAGATTTTGGGGTTGTCTGTTACTATAACATAATTTAGTATAACCTCACTGCTATCGATTAGTAGGTTTAAAGAATGTGGTCTAAAATCACAGAGCTGGCCATGGAGAAACTAAGATTCAGACAGGACTCTGTTTGTGTCTTCCCCATTATTCCTGAATACTTTCAGGTTAAATAGGTGCATTAGTTTTCTAGGGCTAAGTACCACAAATTATGTGGCATAGACAACAGAAATTTATTATCTCACTGTTTTAGTCAGCTTTCTTCACAGCTATGACTAAAAGGCCAGACCAAACAATTGTAGAGGAGGAAAAATTTATTTGGAGGCTTAAGGTTTCACAGATCTCAATCCATAGACAGCAGGCTCCATTCCTCAGGGGAGGTAGAGCATCATGGTGGAAGAATGTGTCAGGGGGAAGTAGCTCACAAGGTGATTAGGAAGCAGAGAGAGGGACTCCACTTGCCAGATACAAATGTATATCCCCAAGCCACACCCCAATTCCCACTTCCTCCAGCCACACCCTACTTCAGTAGTAACTTCAGTTACTACTCAGTTAATCCCTATCAGGAGATTAATTCACTAATTGGGTTAAAACTCTTACAACCCAATCCCCAATCATTTCTCCCCTTAACCTTCTTGCATTGTCTCACACATAAGCTGTTGGAGGACACTTCATATCCAAACCGTAACACTTACTATTCTGGAGGATAGAAGTTCAAAATGAAGGTGTCAGCAGGATCGGTTCCTCCTCAGGGCTGTGTCTCATACCTGTCACCCAGCTTCTGAGAGTTTATTGATCTCAATCTTTGGCATTCTTAGAATGTAAAAGATGTCACAGAAGTTTCTGATGTCAATTTTTAGACTTCATCTTTACTTGGCTTTCTGGATGTGTCTAAACTTCTACTTTATATGAGAATGCCAATCATAATGGTTTGGAGCCCACCCTATTATAGTGTGACCTCATCTTAAATAATTGTGTCTGCAGCTACTCCATTTCCAAATCAAGTCACATTCTAAGGTTCTGAGGATTAGGACTTCAACATATGAACTTAGAGGGGAAAAGTTCAACATATGAAATAGGAATAAAAGTGCTTATTCTATAACTCAGCATGAAATCATCTATATACACATACATATGCATATATATATATATATACAAATATATATATATAAACATAAACAAGGTACCATGAGTTTATGTAGGATATAAACAGTCTATAACATTTATGTGACAACATTTATAAGATAATTTAGCTTACTATTGCTTATGATATCCTGACAGTGTTCCTGGAAATTTGTGGAATTAGAAACAGTAAGTGATAATGCAAAAAATGGGAGTGAAAATAGCAATGTTATTTTTTGAATATATATATTGTTAAAATGAACAGTATTGGAGTTTCAATTGATGATGACAGCTGTTGTGTACATATGTCTTCAGTATTTCATGATTAGCACTGAGTATTCGGAATAAATATAAAGGCATTTGAAATGGTATGGCTACGATCCCAGATACTATCACCATATGTCTTATGAATTTCCCATTTAAAACTACCAGGTTCATATCATTTGACTTATTGATCTAATACACAAGTTGCTGGCCTATAACACAAAGCACTGAACTTCAAATAAAGGAAGCTAGCCAAAAGAGCTTGATATTCTCATTGCATTGAACTTGCACAGTCATTGCAATTTAGGATCCCCAAAGTTTAGGTTTACAATAAAACAGTTTTAAAATTCACCCATATGTTAATATCATTCTGCAAGAGAGCAAACGTAATTATTTGGGCTCTTTCTATAGGGGTTCTTGCAGATTTTACTCCAAGAAGGCATTCGTAAATCTAATGTTTCATGTTTTTACTGGTAGTAGTGAGGAAAAAAATATTCGACTTCAAATATACTTACCCAGCAGATACGTAGTCATGGTCCCACATTGGGGACTGTTTGGAATCAGAAGTATTACATACAAATCTACAGTAACAGCAGCAAAAGCATTTATCACAAAGACCAAACATTTAATTTCGTGAGATAAGTGTGCACTTTACCCTAAGTGACTTAAGTTGCCATTGTTATCTGTGATCTTTTGGCATCTTTTAGTTCTTTCATGGGACATGAACATAGGAGATGAAATTTCAAGACAGGGTATTTATGGAATGAATTTGGCCTCTTCTGCTCACCTAAATACATGCATTCAAAGCCATAACCTACAGTGTGACTGTGATGGGAGGTAGATCTTTTAGGGAGCAATTAGAGTTCAATGAAGTCATGCAAGTGGGGCCTTAATCCCATAAAATTGAGGTGTTTATAAAAAGAGGAAGAGACACCAGAGATTTTCTCTCTTTGTTTGCACACAGAGAAGTCAATTGTGTGCAACTCAAGCAGGGAGTGTTGAACGAAACTGTGACTGCTCATACTTTGAAATTGGTCTTCCAGTTCCAGAACTGTGAAAAAATAAATATCTATTGGGTAAGTCCAGCAGTGTGTTTTATTCTGTTGTGACACCCAAGCTGACTAATGCAATAGCAGACTGGAGGCAGGTGAGGAAGTTTCTAGGATAGACAGTTTTCAAAACAAAAAATAATGGGAATAAACAGCAGAGGGTAGAGAATGTCAGTAGAAGGTGAATACTGAAAAAAAAATCAAATAAACACATCTTCTGAGATTTTTATTTATTTATTTATTTTTAAGTCATGGGAATAAACTCCTCCATAGAGCTCTTTATAACTCCAAAGATCTTTAGTTTATTAGAGTACCAAAAGAAATGATTCATATTTGAAAGGCTGGGCTGGTTAGATCCCACATGTGTATGTGCTAGAACAGAATGTGAGCAATATCATTTTAAAAGGTTGTTAAATATTAACTTATCTGGGAAAAAATATTTTTCCTAATTCCCATTCATCTCTTTCCAATGAATTATCTGAATAAATGAGATGACACTTGAATACAAATATTTTTAAACTATTGGTAAGACCAGTATTTCTTGATTGGGCAATAAAAAAAGTAAGTGATCAAATAAAGAAGAATGAAATTATAGCATTTGCAGGTAAATGAACAGAACTGGAAAATATTATGCTAAGCATAATAAGCCAATCCCAAAGAACCAAAGGCCAAATATTTTCTCAGATATACATATGCTAATTCACAATAAGGGCAAGGGATGGGGAGAATAGAGCTATCTTGGACTAGAGAGAGGAAACTAAAGGGAGAAGAGGTGGCAGGTGATAGGAATTAATATATAGTAGAATGAACTGGACATTATTACCCTTTGTACATATAGGATTACATGACCTGTGTAACTCCACATCATGTACAGCCAGATGAACAAGAAGTTATACTCCATTGATGCGTGATGTGTCAAAATGCATTCTACTGTCATGTATAACTAATTAGAACAAATAAAAAATATATTTTAAAAAATTTAAAACATTGACAGGAGATGTGAAGTTCTAATTATTCTGTATTACTAATTGTTCATTATTACTAGTAATAATGTTAATAGATAACATTTCTTTTAAAAATAATTTTTATGTATATATGAGGTTTTGTACACACACAGGGTTCTGTGAATGTTTTTGTGTGTGTATATAAACATCCCTATATACACACATAGATTAGTTCTCACTTCGTACAGTAGTATGGGACCATAAAAATGACTACACAAGCTGAAATAATGCAAAGTGATCCTAATAAGCAATGGAAATACAATTAATCTATTACCTTTAAAAAATTTTGTTCAAAACATTAAAAACTCTCTTATTGACCGTTTTAAATTTGGCAAATGAAAAAAAATGCTATTATTTATTCAATACGCTTCAACTTAAAAAAAGAATTAAACATTTCATTTCTTTCCCCCCCCAAAATATTAATTAGTTCTGTTATGGATTTGATGTTTGTGCCCCTCCCTCTAACTCATGTTGAAGCTCCAGTCCCTAGTGTGATGGTGTTTGGAAGTGGATCCTTGGGAGGGAATTAGGCTTAGGAGAATTTATGAGAGTTCATGACAGTGGGTCTCTCAGAATGGAGTTAATGCCTTTCTAGGAAGGGAAAGAGACCAAAGCTTAAGTGCTCTGTCTCTCTCCCTTTCTGTCTTCTCCCTTTATCCCCACCATTTGAATATATAACAGAATGACTATCACTTGAGTTCAGTTATGCTGTCTGGCACCCCAATTTTGAACTTCCAGCCTCCATAACTGTGAGAAATAAATGTCTGTTATTTAACCACATCCATGGCATTCTGTTTTAGCATCCCAAGCTGATGCAGGTTGGAACAATATTTGCTGCCTTCCTATCATAAAACTTACAATATGGAGCAAGTGTCTTTTTTATGTCTTGGCTAATTGTCACATTCCTCTGTAAATTCAGATCAGCTACCAATGTTTCATTCCTTGCACTTTGAGTGTTGTGAAGTATCTCCAAGAGTTTCATCAATGGAAGTTTCCTTCAGACTCACTTCCCGCAGGACATCATCTTCTTGTTCACCATGGCCCCCTTCCTCACTCACTTTCATTAGCTTTCATGTCTCACTGGCTGCACTTCAAGTTTTTCAGATAGTGGTGATGGTACAGACATTCCCACAGTTAGCTGTATCTTCTAGAAGTCTATGTTCTATTTCAGTTTCATTTTTAGCTTTATCACTTTTTCCTTTGCCAATGTTCTACCTTTGTTGATCAAATCCTCTTTAAATTATGAACTTTGTAAAATGTTATGTGGATTTCACACTTCTACGAGACAAGGAGTCAACAAAACCACATTCTTAGCTGTGTGTGTGCACAGAATGATAAGTGTTCAGTGATCAATCTGAATGAAGTCACATGATTGGTCCCTGAACATATGTGCATATATTATTTACCTAGTTATTGGTAGACTGAAGAGTTGGTAGCAGAGTTTTGCCTTATGCAATTAACCACAGTTACTGTATCATAATTATTATTTGAATCCTATTGTTGTGGAAGTGATATTTTTAGGTTAGACTCTGGTAACTGAAAGCTCTGAAAATCAGAGTTGCTTAAATCAAATGTGCATACACATATACCCACACTCACACACTTCACAGCATATGTATTATCAATATATCATAGCCTTATATCTTATTTTTCTATTCTTTTGGCCTAGATGTTTCTTCTTCTTCTTTATTTTATTTTTGCATATAAAATTATGTCTCTTCCTCTTATTAATACATATAGGAGAAGACTTAGAGAGTTTATCTCTAAATAAAAGTCTCAGCAGTTTCCCTAAAACTCTTAGTTAAATACAGAATAGATAGTTCTCTAGCCAGTCTATCACAAGGGCATTATGGGGCTGTAGCTGGTGACTGGTGGGGTGGTCATCATTACTCACATGTAATAAACTTGCTTTCTGTCATCATTTGTGGATTTCTTATGTTTACTAGAATCCATGAATACTCAAAAGTTGAGGAACTCAAGTTGGGGATAGCACTTGAATATTTAGCAGCAGTAAAATTTTGTGATAAATTTGACATAAAAATACTCCTGTTGTCCTCTATCTGTTTCTCGATCCACCCTGTGTAATAAGACCATAGTTCCTCTCTCAATCCTTGAATCTTAGCCTTGGGACTTGCCTTGGCCAACTGATGAGGTGGCTAAGGGGTGGTGTGCCAGGACCTTGTACACTTCTGCTCTCTCACTCTGTCCAGGAGCTGAGCTAGTCTGATGAGATTTTAGGGATTACATAAAGAAGAACTCAATTGTCCCTGGCAAAGCTATCCCAGACCAATAGACAGCCAAGTGAACACTACATATGTGACAGAGTCCAGTCAAGATCAGCACAGCCATCAACCCAACTGTGGATGCCTGAATGAGCTCAGCTCACACACACAAAATGGGTTGGCTGAAGCATATCGTGTGAAGGATCCTAAGTGTTTATTATATATAGCATTTTAGGGCTTTAAAATGCAGCAATCATTGAAAAATACAATGTTGTTTATGGAGCCAGTGATTCTTTTTTTTTAATCTTAGCCATTGCTGTAATCTATAAAAATGTCCTTTGCTCAGCCCCAGAGTAAAGATCAGATTAGCTCCTAGACCACTCTCTCACTTTAACTTTAAATAAACCTTTTAGAGCTCCATCATTGTAACTTCTGAACCATACAATTAAGAAGGGCGGGGTCATGCCTATCTTTCCAATTACTGATGAGTCGGCACATTACAAATTATCTGGTATACAGAATCACTCGATAATTATGCTAAATGAACGAAAGCTAAAAGTTCTTATGGATAAGGAGCAATGCCTCTAAGGAAACCTGATTGATATTGAAAGTGTCTCACTATTTTGGAAAGTTCTCCTTTTTAATAAAAAGGACCTGAACAGACACTTCTCAGAAGAGGATATACAATCAATCAACATATATACGAAAAAATGCTCACCATCTCTAGCAATCAGAGAAATGCAAATTAAAACTACTCTAAGATACCATCTCACTTCAGTCAGAATGGCAGCCATGATGAAGACAAACAACAACAAGTGCTGGCGAGGATGTGGGGGAAAAGGTACACTCATACACTGCTAGTGGGACTGCAAATTGGTGCAGCCAATTTGGAAAGCAGTATGGAGATTCCTTGGAAAGCAGGGAATGTGACCACCATTTGACCCAGCTATTCCTCTTCTCAGACTATACCCAAAGGATCTAAAAACAGCATACTACAGGGACACAGCCACATCAATGTTTATAGCACCACAATTCACAATAGCTAGACTGTGGAGCCAATCTAGATGCCCTTCAATGAATAAATGGATAAAAAAAGCAGCATATATACACAATGGAATATTACTCAGTACTAAAAAATAATAAGATCATGGCATTTGCAAGGAAATGGATGGCATTGGAGCAGATTATGCTGAGTGAAGTTACCCAATCCCCAAAAAACAAATGCCAAATGTCTTCTCTGATATAAGGGAGGGGGGTGACTCAAAATGGTGTAGGGAGGAAGAGCATGGGAAGAAGAATTACCTCTAGATAGGGAAGAGAGGTGGGAGGGAAAGGGAGGGAGAAGGGAAATTGCATGAATGGTGGAAGGAGACCCTCATTGTTATACAAAATACATGTATGAAAAAAAAAGAATAGCATTACCTTAGATTAAGAAGAGAGAAGTGATGGGAGGGGAGGGGAGGGAATGGGGGGATAGGAAGGATAGTAGAATAAAACACACATTATTATTACTGTGTGTATATATGTGACTGCATGACCAATATGATTCTGCAACCTGTACACTCAGAAAAATGAGAAATTATATCCCTTCTGATTCAAATGTATGATATGTCAAGGTCATTATACTGTCATTTGTAACTAATTAAAACAAATTTAAAAAGAATTCAATTAAAATGGTTTTTTTTCCTCTTGAGGAGAAAAATAACTCCTCCTTTTCTACAAGTCATGGTGTTTCAGTAAAAAAAAAAAAGGAAAACAGAAATACATTTATACATGCAATAATATGAAGGAATGGCATCTGGCAGCGTCATTTTTTTTCTTAAGAATGACATCTTTAGAATGATGTCATGAACTTGGGAGTTTTCATTGAATGCTAGGTATGATTATATATGTCCAGTCATCTATATTTTCTTGTTTGTAGCTCTTTATGACTGAGGGAACAGATTTGAAAGATGGCAATCTGAGCTTAGAATTTAAACCCTAGGATGCATTCTGGACTCACAAGAATTGGGATTGGAGGAGCAGACATGTTTTACACAAATGCAGCTATGTCCCTACTGGACTAGCAACTGCCTAGAATCTTAACTGAAAGGGGCAGAAAAGAAGAATCTGAATATCTTATTTTTCTTCTTCAAAAAGATCCACTCACTTGTAATCTGTAACTGATATTTTCAAAGAATTTTAATTCATAAAGATATTAGAAAGGCAATGCCAGGCAAATTGTGAGGTCAATTTTTACAAGGTATAAATGGAACCATTTGGTATAAGTCCAGGGCAACTCTCTAGAACATAAAATCAAATTTTAATAAATGGTGCCCTATAGGCAGGTAGAGATATTTTACATTCTTTCTTTAGTGCTTTGCCATTCATAGGAGGATGATTATAGAGTGGATTATATGCCTGCCCAGTGACTCAGAGTTTCCTGGGGTTGGTGGTTTGTAAATGAGGAATTGGTAAGATGCCAGGATGGCCCTAGGGATCAGAGGGCCATTTGTTGCCCAAAAAACTGGTTTAATCTGACCCTTTGTGAGCCATTTCCAAATTCTGCCCAGTTAATCTGAGGATTCTGACTTCCATGCACATTAGCCAGCATTGTTCAGTCCTCCACCCCCAATGAGGACCAACACACAAGGAAAAAAAAACTCATTTTCAAAATTAAATTTTTAAAATTTTATTTGAAAAATACAATACACAGCAGAGAATTATTTTCTCCCCTACTGCTCTTTTCACAAAAGAAACTATATGGTAAATGTAACTGAGATATTTGGCTAGGATAGATCCTGAGAAAAGAGAGGCCCAGCTAGAAGTGGAATAGACAAAGTCTGTCAAAGAAGGTTCACCTCTCTTTTAACATAAAAGAGCCTTTTAAGTTATCTTAGGAATCAGATAAAACATGTGCAGAATTTCTGCCATGCAAACAGAGACTACTGAAATTTTCAGGTTGACCAATTTATACTGACCTGGGCCCCTAGTGAGTAGAATAAAAAGGAAATGTCTTTATCTGAAAGATATGTGTTTGTCTGCTTTTGCTAGATTATGTATGTACATATTTACATATTAATACTTTCATAAAGGTATTTTTCATTATTCTAAGTAATAGCATCAGGTTAAGGTCTCTTTTCTGGCCTTTGCCCTATTTGCATGTACCTTTTTTGTTCTTTTTTTTTTTTTTTGATCATTCATCACACAAGCATGGGCCTATGATATATAAATATTAGAAATGACTTTACTCTGACTCTGGGTTATATCTGAGTTTTGAGAATTTATAACTCCTGCATTCAGACAGGTTTAGCAAGGTGCAAATATACAATACTGACATACTCATATAGCCAAGGCTTCCACCAGAAAAACATGCCTGCTTGGATCCTTGGGAAGCTAATAAGGAACCAAAGG
The DNA here is from genome assembly GCF_001458135.2 of Marmota marmota marmota. Classification (NCBI taxonomy): domain Eukaryota; kingdom Metazoa; phylum Chordata; class Mammalia; order Rodentia; family Sciuridae; genus Marmota; species Marmota marmota. The sequence continues at coordinate 852,119 of NW_026000076.1, read as the reverse complement.
AAATAACCACACTCTGGAAGCCTTGCTGGTAATCCTGCTTCTAAAAAATTAGGACCATCCCCCTTACTCCCATTCCCAGTAAGTAAATCCCACTGCTGCCATTGCCTAAGTCTTTGAAGACAGTCAGACATTTAAAGCTGTTCATGCTCTAAATTTCCAGCAGAAATGAATCACTACAGAGATCTAAACTGGTAAAAATAGAGATTTTTCTTTATTTGGCCCTAATAGAAGGGTTTTAACTCCTACAACGTTGGAAATGGGCAAGTGACATCCATTTGGGGAACAATGAACAAGTCTTTGATTATCCTTATTTGCGGATTTCTGTCAAATTATGGAGTCAATTAAAACTCACTTTCTTTCAAGATTTGCTTCAGCCAATTCAACACCTGCTCAAGGGAGCCAAAGTAACTCAGGTTAGCTTTAAAGATTGTGAAGTCGCTGCCAAGAAGCACCTCTTCCTTAGATTATAGTGACGTTCACATGCTCGGTGTCAAAGATGTCCTGCAGACCCCGGGGGCCTATGGGAGAGGGCTCAGGAGACACATTTGATTCAGGCTTCACATTCATGAAAAATCTGATATTTTGTTTTAAAATAGGTTACTATAGAGTTGTTTTTGAAAAGTGTTCATTCTTAAAAAGTAAACATTTAAAATACGGCAGAGCTTTTGTGACCCTCTTTTGGCATGTCTGTATTTTTAAAACAGAGGTTTTTGCAAAGAACTCTACTGACCTCTGAATGGATTCAGCATTCAAAATGGCATGGCCATGGTGGCATATTTGAAAGAAATATAAGTCTGGGGTCCAAAGATCTGAATTTAAGTTTTAACTCTGCCTCTTTCTAGTTGCGTGGAATTGGACATGTTTGTTTACCCTGTCTTGGCTTCATTTTTCTCATCTATAAAACAAAGCCATACTTTTAACATATACATGGAGATATTATGAAATTGGATGAGACAATTACTGTTAATGTATTTTTGCATTTTAAAGCACTACACAAATGCAAATTGAAATACGTTAATCATATTTCTGGAATTTATATCATTAAAATTGTGTATCAGTATGTGGTTATTTCCTATTTAAATTATGTGGAATCTTGGCCAGTAAAAAAATAATCTAAGGAGGGAGCGTATAACCATTTGAGGACATTGTTACCAATGGAAAATTACTCAATAAGAAGTTATCAATGCTGGATTTACTCATGTAGTTTATCCTAATTACTACCTGCCATCAAAAACTATTAGTCAACAATTAAACCACAGCTGTCAGGAGAAAAACTCCAAATAAATAATTTTTAATTATGATACATTACTTATTACAGTAAAAATTGGCATTTTCCCCTTCAAAAGCAGAAGCACCAGTCTTAGAATGTATGCATGAATGGTATTTTAAGTGAAATATATTATAATATAATGTGCAAACATTATTTTAGTATAAGACATACTTTCTAAAAGTAATTTCACACACTGAATTCTGTTAGAATGGAAAGAATGTCATGCTGAATAATAAAATAAAAACCCCCATGACTTTCAAAGTCCACTTCAAATTAAATATGGTATACTGCTGAAGAGATATATAAAAAATTAAAAAGCTTAACTAGCCAAAAATCAAATTAAATATGGTATACTGCTGAATAGATACATGAAAATTAAAAAGCTTAACAAGCTCAAAATAGAGGGTTTTCTTATACAAATATGACTCATGTAGAAGTTTCTTCTTCACATAGTTGCAGAGATTCTTTGAGAAACTAAAGTGAATATTTTATTTAAGAATTAATTTTTCATCTGATCATTTCATTTTTTATTGAGCACCTAATGTGTGCTGCTAGGCTTTGTTGCAGATGTTGGAGATACAGAAAAGAAAGACACAGTCCTGCCCTCGAGGAGCTCACAGTCTAGTGGGGGAAACAGATAGGTTGACGTTGATTTTAAAATTATAAAAATTATTAGACAACTTTATAAACTTCTATTGTAATCAAACAAACTTTGGGTGTTACGAATGGATGGTAAAAAGGGATGATGTCCAATGCAGGGAAAAACCATCTGCTTCAATATCATGTGACTTCCGCGAAGGCGGTGATGTGGTTCTGCAAAAGAAGAAATTACAAAGTCAGTCTTGGGAAAACTGGTTCTGTAAAATATTTAGAGCTTTTACTAATCATCATTAGCCTAATACAAAACTGCAGCCCAAGGATGTTTAGCTTGCCAAAACGTACAGTGTTATTCAACTAAAATCTGTGTATTATTACGTAATTTAGCTGTTAATTATATATTTTATTCAATATTCTTAATTAACTGAATAGATTAAAATGTTATACCTGCTTTATTCAAAATTAACACCGAAATTTGGAGAGATAAAAATGGCAATGCCAGACACGTTAATATTCTGTTCAGTGTTAATGGAATTTTAATGCTGCCTGTTGGAGTTTCAGATTAATTGCTCCCTGTGAGACAGATGGCGTAGAATGAGGTGGTGAAATGCTCAGACTGAAGTGGCATTTGTTAGTTGACAAAAATCTACTTAAAATCTTATTTTTGATGCTTGAATTTAGATTCCAGACTGCAATATCTGTTTTTTACTTCATCCATAAAATTCTTGATAGAACTTGTTTTTTTTTTTAAAGCAACAAATTATATATGGAGAAAACCTGAGGAATGACTAATATTTAAATAGCATCAGGCATGCAATAGGCCAGGTCATGGCTGCTGGAATATTGCAGTGAAAATTGATATTACATAATTAATCATGCCACATTTGGGATTATGTCAAGATCTAACACGAATGACAACTTTTACAGAAAACAGCAACATGACAAAAGGGCTCCACCATCACATTACCCATTTGGAATGCTTTTAATAGTAGTTGTCACATTGGCTCTTTATAATACAATGGTATCATAAACAGAATTTTATATAATGAATGCATGCCATGAAATGTCTTCAGCATAAATTTAGTTCATTTCCAGTTAAAGTGTTTTAACCAGTTAAAACACACTTAAAATGTATGTGAAGATGAATATGTATTTTCATTGAATTTAGGCATAATAAACAGCAAGAATGTGACTGACTATAATTTAAGGCATTGTTTTCTAGACTTGACCCATTTAATGCTAGAGAAAAACAATATTAGCAGAAGTCAGAAGTAAGCAGAGCATGCTGGCTGCTTCACGGAGTCCTGATAACATTTTAGAAATTTTAATTTTCCATTTAGATAATGCATGATAAAAAGGTTGGGAAATTCAGGAATTTATTGCCACGTTTTCCTTCCAAAAGCGCAGGCATGACTTTGGGACGAGAAACAGTTTTCAGAGTTATATAATCCACTATGATTGAATAAAAACCATAAGAATTGTGGAAAGAATACATCTTCGCTTTATTTCCAGTGTCCCTGTGGGAACTTGAAATCAGTGAACTGAGAAAATACAATCTGATATAGAGTGTTTCAGTACAAAACTGACATTAGTGTTACACCTCTGGACAGGACCTAGAATTAAATAATTGCTAGAAAGTTAAGATAAAAATTGAAGATTAATCAATCAGTGGCAAATGATGGGTAGGGAAGGAGTAAAGAAGAGACACTAAGAGAGAGGAAAAGACATAAAAATGAACAGAAAATAGTGTTCTGAGGCCACTGGTATAGGCCCTTAGTGTTCCTGCTGTTGACCCAAATAAAGAGGGGGCCACAGGCTCATTAAAATTGCTGAGGATAATTCTAAGTGAAGATGACAGCAACACTCTAGTGGGTAGAATTAGATGTCTGGTGATCTTAATAAGGCACAGAAATCATTAGAAACAAGCCATGGATGAGCAATGCAAAGCTTGACAGAAGCAGAGAAAAGCCAAGTTCACAAGTGTCAGCTGGAGAGAGTACTTGAAGGGTGTGGTCACTGTAGGGGGCCACATAAATGTAGGTTATCATTTAACCTGGATGTGATGAAAGGTAAAAGGGGGCTGAACATAATCAGCAAGAGCAGACCTAAATTGGGACCATCTCAAAAAAAGAATGTAAAATCACAATATGCTATGATTTGAATGTGTCACCCAAAAAATAGGAGTTGGAGATTTATCCTCAATACAACAGCACTGGGAGGTGGAGCCTAATGAGGTAATTAGGTCACAAGGGTGGGGCCTTCATGCATGGATTAATGTGATTATTGTGGCAGTGAGCTGGTTATAAAAGGGCGAGTTCAGATCCCTTCTCTCTTCCTTCTCTTTCTCTTTGCTTCCAACATAGGATGATGCCACTTGAAGGCACTTTCCAGATGCTGGCCTCTTGATCCTGGATTTCCCAGCTTCCAGGACTGTAAGCCAACAGATTTTTGTTTATTATAAACTAACTGGTCTTTAGAATTTTTGTATAGATGCCTTAGTAATGAGATGTTGAACATACAACTCTAAGTGTGCTATTGAGATCCAGAAAATGCTGGGATTCAAGGTTGTGATTTAAAAATCACATGCTTCAGTGGCTATTCCAAACCAAGGAATTTTCCTCCATGCCAAGTCATTATCAATTTAAACTACAAGGGTAACAGTTTATTTTCAGACTGACTACATTTTTAGATCCCAGAGTTCAGGGGGAACTCTTATGCTTTCCTCTTAATTAACACTCTTTCCATTTCATATCACATGTAAGTTTTAACATCTGAGATGATTTTCCTATTTGACAGGAATTAGAAGGATCCCACTTGGGGCTCATCATTTAAGTTGGCTGTGGTTAGCAGAGAGCTAAACATATGAAAATAAAACATTGAAGTGTGCATAGGGAAGAAAGGGAAATGTAATATGATCTCAGTACATAAAAAAATTGCACAGAGAGGACAGGGGTCTCTTTATCAACTTCATTGTTTAAAAGCAAATGAATCTATACTCTAAAATGAAGGAGATGGATTATCTTCTTGCTTATTGCAGGCTTTTAAAAATAAGATTATTTTTTTTCTAGCACAAGGGTGATTTCCCCTGTAGGAATCTAGAGAAGGGACCAGATTATTATATAACAAGAAAATTATGTTACGATCTTTATGTTACCATCTGAGATTTTATATTGCACAATATTCATCAATAAGGTATGTAAATACACACTTTGAAATATACAGATGTAATAATTCACATGAAAGAAATTATGATATTTCTCACTTCCCCACTGATGTTTTTCTCAGTAATACAAAAAAAAAAAAAAACAACTGCATTTACTATTTCCATATCATGTATCTTGATGAGCATTGGGCTCAGTATGAAGCAAGCCAAATGACAACGAATTTTTCCTTTTGTGTGAATTGTTTTTTTGTTGTTGTTACCGGGATTGAACCCAGGGGCAATTAACCACTGAGCCACATCCCAAACCCTTTTAATATTTTATTTAAAGACAGGGTCTCACTGAATCTGCCCTTGAACTCAGGATCCTCCTGCTTCAGCCTCCAATGCTGCTAGGATTAGAGGTGTGTGCCACTGTACCCAGGTAAATCTGTGTGAAATCTTAATTATGCAATACTAAATCTTATTTCTGGAAGACAGTACAAACAAGCAGTAGGCAAACCAAAATCTCATGCATAGAAGTAAGTGGTCTTATAATTTATCAGCACAGTTTCTGGTGCTGTTCACAATTACACATGCCAGAGGCTTAAAGTGAAGATGATAGAACTGCAACCCAAGTAGGTAAAGTTTGGAATATGATACATGAACTATCCATTAGAAAGTATTCACTCAGATCAACAGAAAGCATGGAGCAAAATACTGAGTCCAGTCCTTGAGTGCAGGGATCCCATGGAAAAGCAGGTACTTCATTTCTAAGACAACTTTTGGATTCATAAATTTGGAAAATTCTAAAACCTATAGCATGTCCATTTTTAATGCTCTAAATTCTAGATGAAAATCTATTTTACTATTTATTTTTCCACCTCCCCATTTACAGAAATTATGCTCTGCAATGAATTTAAAGTGCTATTTAAACCAAACTATCATTTATTTATGGCATAAACAATTGGTGATGACTTGCCACCTGAGATTTGCCACTCACCACTTCCTTTTAAAAAAATAGGGGAAATGAGGGGAGAAAAAATAAAAACATTACTCTAGAAAAGTATGCCGAATTAAAGCTATATAAAAACAAAATGTGAAAAGCCATTATTAAGGAGCTATTTAGTTAAGGAATTTTAAATTCTCATTAATAAGTGAAAAATGAAAACATTTGAAAAATTAACAATAATTACAAGCAATCTATAGTGTCTAGGCCTCTTTTGGTTGTAATGGAATTCTGCACAGAAGGACACATTTTTCCGTATTTGCTTTTGCTTTGCAACCCAACTCCAATTCCAGTGCGCTCTAGCGCACATACGTTTATTGCCTTAAGTGAAGGTGTTCACAGTGGCTTACTCCTATTATCCAGCTGAACAGCCTGGCCAGACAGTCTTTAAAGGACCTTTCCTGTGAACTTTCTTCTTGGCCATTCTCAGAAGGTTGGTTTTCAGACACCTACAAAATGTGTTTTACATATTATTTAAATATTTACTTCTTTATGTAAGAAAAGCACCAGTTTAAGTTCTAGGTTGCTAATGCTGCTAGATCAAAAGCTGAGATTAAATATTTTTCCAGTTCTTTCTTTGAAAATGCTTCATTACAAAAAGATTGGACTTTGTGTTTTAGTAAGAGATTGTCATCAATCAGGTTAGGTTTTTAACCTGAACATAAAATAGGATCCATGCATATAATGCCTTTAATTCAATGATCTGTAACTTTGACCCTGTTGGTTGGGGAGATGTGTCATTGGGCATTCTGCAGTCAGGTAGTTTCAATGTCCAGTGTTTGGATGTACCTTCCAATACTGGGAAGTTTTCACAAATAATTTAACCTGAAGAACCAGCTTTCTCCTGTGTAAAATAACAGATAATCCTATTTGAATGGACTTTATCCTATTTGTATATATGATATTTTAGACATATTGATCCTTATCCCTACTCAAATATATCCACCATTAATTTAAATTTATAAGAATCATAGAAACAAGCTAAAAAAAGGTAAAAAGACAGAATAAGAAGGATGTGAAAGAAGAGGAGGGACTAGGAGAAGAAGGAAAAGAAAAAAAATAATGAAAGAAATCAAGAATTTTTAAAAATGGCTAGAATTTTAGAAATAAAATCACCATTTGTTCATTTGATCTTATAGTATATAATTCTACAAGTCTACATTTCTAATATCTAAGCAAAATTTAAAGGTCAAATGTTTCTCACAAGACTTGGTGCAAACTTAATGGGTAGCAAAAACATAACTGATACAAAACAATTTGTGCTATTTTGCTGCATAAATTACCATCTTTGATTACAAAGTGATCCTCTAAACCCTGTTTCTGTAACAGAATCCACAAATATTTGAAATATAAAATATTTTGCATCCTGAAAAACTCCTGAGGATTTAGGATAAGGAATCACTGTCCTTTGATGAAACCAGTCAATGATTCTGGTGTTATACTGATGTAGCCCACATTTTATCAGGAAAGATAGATGGCTAACATAATCCCAAGTATTGTTGCTCTTTATTGTTGCTATTTGCTTCCTTACTTTATTCATTGTATGGGTGAAGAGAGAACAGAAAAAGCACTTTTACTACGAAGAGTGAATAGAGTACATAGTACTCTACAACCTGACTTTGTTTAAATTTTCCTCCTGGTATGGTACACTGTGAAATTGGTGAGAGTATTTCAGTAAACAGAAATAAAGACAGGTCCATGTAAGAAGAAACTATTAGAGAAATTCAGACTTAAAGCTGTGAAATTGGTTGTAGAATTCATGTTATGTAATTTATTTTCATTTTAAGGATTTGGGGTATGGAAACAAGCACAAAAACTAAAATGTGACAGAACAGGAGTTTCCTTGGAAAAGAAAAGTCTTGGGGACCATTTCTCTCCATACAGTGGTTCCGTTTCAGTGCAGGATTTTGTATCAGTTTGGAGTTTTATTTCCATTCAGGAATTTCCTTTTGTACTCTTGAGAGAAGAGGGGCTAAAAGCTATTTTCTGAGAGAATCGTTTCTCCCCAAAGAAGGAGGAACTCTCTAGGCGGCTTTCTCTGATAAGCTAATTAAGCCAAAGGCAAGCCCAGTTTTTACTGGAGCATTAGCTACAGATCTTATAAAGTATTTTCAAGTCCTGAGATGCCAAAGAAGCAAACAGCTTTCTACACCAAATCTTTAGGGACACTGGTTCTCATTCATGGTTTCATGTTAGGAGCTTTAAGAAAATACTGATGCAACTCCTGAGACCTGGATTTAATTGGTCTGAGGCATGGCATGATAGCTGGAAATTTTAAAGGCTCTCTGGATGATTCGAATGTGCAGCCAGCATTGAGAACCACTACATTAGAGGCTCTGCTGGCCCAGCTAGATCCAGGCCATGTCTTGCCCCACATCCAACTCACCTGAGTTGCCTGATACATTTCAGATCCCCAGACCCAAATAAGGGCACACTGGATCAGATTCTTTGGGCTTGCATCCTCAAAGTTTACCATATTTGCAAGTGCTTATAAGCAATGGAATCCCCTTCTTTTACATGAGTCTGAGTACCACTGCCTGAAGGTATAGTACAGTGATTAGTTAGTGAAGTAGGCATTGCCAGGCATATGAAATTAGTTCTTTTTTAAAATGTAATCACTGTAAAAGAGTACTGCCTTTAAAAAAAAAGCAGCAATAGTGAATGATTATAAAAAGAAGTCCCTCGTGTTCAAAATACTGCAGATCAGTTGCACATCAGATGCCTTGCCCAGAGCCTCACAACACCTCTAGGTTGTGAAGGGCTGCTTTATTTCAACTCCACGTTTTCCAAATGCACTGACAAGACATTTCATGGAAGTCCACTAATGCTCATGTGTTTATGGTACCTGATGGATGTGGGAATCCATGTACTCTGCATTCTGAGTTTCTTATCTAAGTATCTTAGGTCCCATGGCCCCTTTTTATCTAATAGTCCTAGCTATATTCTCAATAATCAAGCATGTTAGGAGTAAAAAATTCCAATTTATCTCCTGTCTGGTCTGCCTCACACTATGAAGTTTCCTGAGCCATGTGGATATTTCCTGACTGCTAATTTATCCATCTGCTTCAGTCTCTCTTGCTCCTATGAATTCCATTTCTTTCTCATTCATTCTGGACCCTATGCTTGATCATCTGAAAACTCATCAGTATCCTGCCAAACACAACCTTTGCATGAGTTGGTTTGTCTATCTGGAACATTCTTCTTTCCCCTCCTCTTTTGCATAATGATCCTTGAGGTCTCCCTTTAGTTAATGTTGCAAGCATTCTAAATTTAGTTAAGTCCCCTGTAGTAGCTTCTTTAGCATATCCATCATCACAGTCTTCTGTATGTGCCTACAAAATGGTCTTTCTCCCTTCTACTCTGTAAGCTGATGAGTTCTGGAAAATATATCTCAGTGTTTCTTATTTGATGTTTGTTTCATTAATTACAAAACTGACTACATACAAAATTTTGCTGTATGTAACAACTGATGATAAGGTAATTCATTCATAAATAGCCTATAGGCCTTCTTTTACACTAGTATTTTAAATAACTGGATTCTTATTTATTTTATTTCATTTTGACTTTTGGAGATAGTTTAGATTTGTTAAATAAGCAGGCCAATGTTATATGACAGAGAAGAATTGGAGAAGTGGCTAATGGACAAACTGCATAATGAATTCTTGCATGATCAGGACCTGATTAAAATTCCTCATTTAAAATTTGCCTATTTTCACGAAGAAACACCAGTTGTAAAAAATTAGACAAGCCAAATCAAGATACATTTCAGAGCCATTCCAAACCACAAGGGCTCTGAACTAAGATAATCTATAAAATCTTTTTTAAAGGTAAATATACATTTACCATACAAACCATATAATCTCCCAGTGCCATATACCCTCTACTCTTAGGTATATATACAAAAGAAAAAAAAATACAGATTCATACAAAAACCTGTACATGTGTGCTTATCAGCATTCTTCATTATTGCCCCAAATGTCCTTCAATTGGTTAATGGGTAAACAAGCTGTGGTACCTTCACAGGACAGAATCCTATTCAATAATAGGAAGGAAGGTGGGGGAGGCCTGTTGATGCATGCAGGACAAATCAGACTCAAAAGGCCACGTGCTGTATCAGTCCATGTATATGACAACCTGGGACCAGCAAAGCTGAAAGAACTGAAAATAGATCACAGGTTGCCAGGGAGTGGGGGTTGAAGGAGGTAGCTGGTGGCAAAAGGGGAAGAAACATTTTGGGGTGACAGAAATGTTCTATAACTTGGTAATGGTGATGATTACATGATGGTATGTGTCTATCAGAACTCATTGAGTGTACAGTTTTTAAAAGGAAACTTAGGGAATAAATTGTGCTCAGTGTGCCCAAACTTTAAAACATTAGGATGGCCAGTCATAAACTAAATGTAAAGGCCCAGTAGTGTCCATAATTTAGTGTGTCAGTTATTGAATTGTTGTTTTAACACCTGATTGTTAAAAAAATATATAAAATAAATTTACTGGAAAATATTCAAACAACATTGATCAAAATGAGATACCTCACTTAAAAATAAGTGATCTCTAACACGGGTGAAGATTATGAACAATAGTCTCCATTGTTGGCGAGGACATTTGCATTAAACCAAAAGTCTGAATAGTATTCATTCTCTTTGTTTTAGAATTTCCTCTTATAAATTTATCTTGTTATTATTTGATTTACAAATATAAATGTATTATGGCTGTTTACCTTAGTATTTGTATATAATTGTGGAAAATTGGAAGTAGAAGCAATCTCTTATGCCTATCAAAAGTAATGGTTATATAATTTGATATGGTTCATAATCTTTTTCAACGTATTATTGTGTGGCATAGTGATTATGAGTTTGGTATCCAAAATGACAAAGATGCAATATATTTCCATGAAAATGAAAAATACAGATTTGTATTCTTGATTTAAAACACAGGCCAGGCCAGCTGTGTGACCTTGGGCATGTTACTTACCCCTTTTTAGTCACTTTCTTTGTAATGTGGGAGAAAGAAGCACTCATATGATATCTATAAAAACTCAAAATATTTTACGTGTGAGGTTCGCTGTAATTTGAGACTCACATTAAACTCTAATTGAAGATTAGCTTTTACTGTTATGCTTGATATCCGATTATTGTATTTACTGATCTATACTATGGTGTATTTTTAAGTGAGTAAAAGCAGGCTATGAAAGGGATCATACACGGAATCGCTGCTGGTTGTGCACAACCTCCTCCCGCCCCCCAACTCACAGGTTCTTGAAAGCTACATTAAGAAAATATTTCCAGTGATTACTCTGGTGAGATACAGGTACTTCCCATTAATTTTTTGATTTGTTTATTGAATTTTATATTTTATTTTATTTTTTGTGGTGCTGGGGATTGAACCAAGAGTTGGAGTATGCTGAGCAAGCACTGTACCACTGAACTATACACTCAACCCTGAATATTCAAATTTTAAACATTGACTTGAATTGTTTACTCTTTGATTCCTTCTTTAAGAACCACACAAAAAACAATGGTTGGTTCTTTCATAAGACATGTCATTGTTTAGTTTATTTTCCTAGTTTTGGTTAACATTTTACAGTTTCACTGGAGAAAGTTTTCATGGTATCATGGTGCCTCTGATTGATTCCAAGGACTCTTAGTGCTTCTAGGATAGTGCATCCCAAAGAAGCAGATTTGAGGGAAGAGGGGATGAGCAGCCAGGAGCAGTTTCCTGTGCACAGCTAATTATGTAGGCATTAGGAATGATTTTTTAATCCATCATTGTTTATTCTCTCCTTAACTAATGGCTGAATCATGTCACTTTAAGATGCAGACATCAACTCTATTTATTCACACAAATGAGATGAGAATGCTTGTTGTCTATATTCCAAAGTAAATTGCTGAAATATGCATTTATAAAAGGACTGTTGGATAACTGGAAAAAAATCTGGCTTTTATTCTTCGTGTAGTACATTCTGATTCATAAATAGTGTGAAAAACTAAATACTAAATATATGGATGCACAAACTGGGAAAATGACATATGGCAAAGGAGTAACTAAATGTGCTACTCTTTTTAACCTAAAAAAATGTTAAATGCTTGTTGAAATCTTTAAGCTTCCATTTTCAATGCACTGTTTTAAAGCAAAATTAAATTTAACAAGTGAGAACAGAGTATGGCACATAAATGTTGATTTACTTCAAATATTTGTCATAAATGCTCAGAGCTTAGATTAAGGGAAAATGCCTAAAATATGACTATGTTTAGTTCCACTAAATATTCCAATAACTAATTACTAATAAAGTTGTTTTGATATGGTCCTGTATAACATTTATATTACAGTCCAGCAGCCCTGTAAAACAAAGATTTGTATCATAGGAAAGCAACTGAATCTTAAATAGATTGCCAGAGTTATTCATGCAGAGCATTCTGAAGCCTTAAAGAAATTTATCACAGGGTACATGGTAACGTATAGTCATATTTGTCTTGACAAGAAATCACAATATTGTTTTGCTGTTGCTAGGGCCCTAATGTATGCAATATTTAATACCGTCATATTTTTGGCCACATGTGCTCATGCATGAGGTAGACATTGCATAAACTTTTAAATCTATGAAATACATTCATAGAGGTATCCTTGTCTGAAGTAAGAGAGAATTCCTAATTTTTGCACGAAGGAAGGTGTCTAACTCCACCTACTTATTACATAGAAGAATTGGGTTTCAAACCAAGGATTTCCAGCTGCTAAAACCTAGCTCTCCTTCTACCCCCTTCCCTGACTAAATTTCAACTCTTGCTTCCCTTGGATTCCTGAAATCCAATAATCTGCAAAGGAGAACATGTAAAGGTCAATGCATATGGTTGCCTGAGTCATTGTGAGTTCTCTTAGAATTTTGCTATCCGTATAATTTGACTTTGCCGTTGCCATGGGAATTAAATATGGTAATTTCCATCTGTAATAGTACATACTCATTATGATATTTCTAGATTTTTGGAATTGTCATTACTGCCTATCACTTTCATTTAGTTAATGCTTCAGTTAAGTAGGGTATGCTTTCACATCATGAGCTTCATTGGCTAGTGAAAAGCCCCTTACCCTAGGTATATGCAAACTCTTCTATTGTAAACTATTTCTGACATTACCTTCTGTTTCTTGTTGTCAAGAGAAAATCCTCTTTGATTCAACTGATTAATATCACATCAATCAAAGAGAACACAATGCTTGGGTTTAGATGAAAAATATATTTTCCCAAAAAAGCACTTTTTATCCTTGAGTCTATTCACTTTACCTTTCAAAATTATTCCATATCAGCCATGTGTGCCTATAGTGGCCTGTGATAACTGCCTTAATAAAATAATGTGGATATTAATTTCTCTTAGTTCTATTGGAAATATTCCATTTTCTTTCAAATCTTATCTATTAAATTTTAAATATTTCTCTTCCCTTGTCAGATAAAATGCCTCTTTCCTTTTATTTTCCATGGGGAATCAGTTAAGATCCATCATGCATACATCATTTTCCATGTATTTACCTGTGCCAACCTGAGCATCAGCATCAGGCTTCAGAATGACAGCAAGTAGGGGCAAGAGAGTGGTAAAGTTTCAATGGTTGACAACAAAGAGCTCACTGCTTTGCCACTGGAATGAATGCAGCGTGACCCAAGAGGCTCACTGAGAAGGAATACCAATGTACACCTTACCCATTAGAGTTGTGAAGAAGAGAAATCTCTGACGAGAGAACAGAAAAATACCACAGAGGAGAAATAAGCAAGCTTTTTCAGGTGGGGAAGGTTCTTCGAGAGCCCTGGCTCACAGTCCTTTTCTACTGTAAGCTATTAAGACAATTAGAAAACTCCTCCGATCAGAATCAGCACCTGACTTAAAGTGGACTCTGCCAAATGATACCTGGACAGTCAAAATGACATGGCATGGCTTCATTGAGATCTAGTCCACATTGTCCGTAGCATTGAACTGGACTTTCACAATATCCTTTGTTTTTTATTTCCTTAATGAACAATGGAGATTCATTAAGACTCGACTGTTTAACGTCACATAAGAAACCCTTCACAAATTTTCATCCACAATCACAGAATGCTTCTCCATGTATTTGACCCCCAATGATCTGCCTATTCATGAACTTTACCCATTTTTTCAAGTAGCATGTTTTATATACTAAAGACATCGAACTTTTGATCTATACATTATTTATATTTTACACTTTTTCATCAGGCTTTTAAAAACTGTTTTTAAAATACTCTTGGTAACTTCTGTTTTTCAAAACACTTGAACTTTTTTTCTGGTTAGCAAAGCCAAGAATGAAGCACTAAAGAATAGTACCTCCTTATAAAACCTGGAAATGCTCAGATTTCATACTTTTATGGTACTATCTAGGGTTTCTGTTTCATTTTTCATTATTTCTTTTGCTATAAATCTTGTCTTTAAAATAAATTTTATGATTTTGCAATATTTCTATTTCTATGTTTTGCCATAGTTAATTCCATTTAATTCTACATGTAAATAGCTTTCACTCTTTCTCCCAACCCATTCATCTAATGACTTTCCTAAATTAAAAGCTCTGGACAGTGGTGTATTACTCAGTTGGCAAACATTTTCTGGTAACTTTTAATGAGAAGCATGATTTGCAAATTCTGACAAAGCTGATATTTTATGGTTATGTTAACCCTTACATGACCTTTTGAGTGGGAACAGAACTCTTACATCACAAACTTACTCCTTGAAAACCTTGAACATTACTCCATTGATTATATGTCTAATGTGGAGGGAGAAGTCTGACCCAGCCTGCTCTTATTCTTGGGAAGTAACTAACTTTCTCTAATTTAGTGTTTGCATATTTCACTAAGTACACATTATGACAACCTCAAAAACTCAGAAGCTCCCAACAAATATTTATTTCTGGTACCACAGTTTGGCAGCCAGGTTCTATTATTTGTTGAGGTTGCAGGTTAGATGCTGGTTGGCTTCTGCTGTCTTCCCATTCTGGGGTTGAGGCTGAGGGAGCAGTCCTGATCTAGAAAGGAGCTTCTCCTGGAGGAAGGCACGGGATCAATGCCTCTGATGACCCTCTGAGTCTCTGGCTGATATGCGTCCTATAAGTTCTATGCACATGTCATTGGTCAAGCCCAAATAACCATTGAAGGAAGGATGTTTACCCAAAGAAGGAAGTACTTAATAATTGAGAACAATGCTATCCCTCAGTATTTAGAGGATTCTTCAGTTTTGGTAGCTAAGAACTTCAGTGAGAAATATCTAATTTCTGATATGTATTTCAACTTTACCTTGTATCTGAATACTGTTGCTGCTCCATTTATTCTCTTCTTTAGGACATACAATGACCCATGTTATTTTTCTGTGGTATGTTCTATATCTACTATCTTTTCTGAATCTATTATCTTTTCTGAATCTATTATCTTTTCTGAGATCACTTTTATTCTCCTGTTCTTCTATTGCAAAACTTGCTTTTAATGTATGTGCTTTGAGTTTCTCCAGTGTGAATTTTCTTCCTCAAGGTTTCTAGTATTGGTTTAAATCCTTGCAGGGCATTATTTTTTTTCTTACATTAATTTCTACTTGTACAGTTATCTTTTCCCTCTCATTTCATGTTTCCTTTAATTTCCTTGGCTGGAAAGAAGATGCTATCTACAATAAATGTAATTAAATTTCATATTATTAAACATTTTTTAAAGATGTGTTTTATCTTTCTTCTGTGTCACAAAAATCATTTTAAGGGATTTAAGTTCTTGTCTTGATTATTTATGCTTGAAGCAGGATAGACTTAGCTCAGTTTATTTTCCTAAAACAAGGGAGAAAGGACTCATCGATGATCTTTTAGGAAATCCTCCACAAAGATTCTGAGTAGAGGAGCTGGACAAAGTAGTTTTATATCATCATTTTGATGATATATTCTTGGTACATCCCTAGCACCTCAACACATGTGTTCCAGATGCTGTTCTAAGTATTTTACTATAATGACCAATTTATGAAAGAGAAAACTGAGTCCCTGGGTATTTAAGAGATTTGCCTGAGTTCAAAATTGCCCAAAATCCCAAGCAGTCTACCTCCAGGATTTATAAGCAGAAGTACCATACTATAACATACTGGATCCCATTGTAGGAATGTGGCACCACTGATTTAACAATTCACTGCTGATGTACAATTAGACTTCTCATGATCTGATATGAGTAAGAGCTGTAATGAGTTATTGGTAACTTGAATACTTAGTGGACATTGGAATATGATGGGCCAGTTTCCACAGATGACTAATTCTTTTCATAAAACCAAATGTAATGAATGTTCAGATTTACTTAGTATTCAGAAAAATCATGAGTTTTTCTCATAAACTATGGTAATTAACCATATGACAAACTCCCTATAATTAAGGGATAAATTGCTGGCATAAAAATAAAGCACGCTTGCATGCTATAATTACTCTGTAGCTTATAGTTTATCAAACATGCACTCTGAACATAAGAGGTTATATAAGTACATAACTTCTGGAAGAAACCCTGTGCTTTTTCCACATGAAAGTGACAACAAGAAAATGACAGTTTGGTGTAATAATGCTAAGCCTACTGGACATGTCTGCAGGCCAAACTTTAACACAGGGTCCCTATCTCCTCAGAGGGCCAGCTTTAAGAAACTAATACATACACTATACAAATATCAATTATTTGTATATTTGTATAGTAACAAATGAACAAATGATATTTATATAGTGATATTTCTCACTATATAAATATCAATTATTAAAATCAATTACTGAAGAATTTTGCATTTTTTTTGCCAATGTGAACAAAAGTAAAAAGCAATATGTTTTCTTCATTTATTCCTCATAACAAAAATAAAGCGCAGCCACAGTGATGGTCTTGCTTTCATTCTGGCTGATAAGCATAAATGCACATCCTTTTAACAGTTTCAAAGGAGAGTCTGAGATATATTCCTAGTACATCCCATCTTCCTCTGTTTACATGTCTATGTAGTAAAAGAATAAACCAGGCCCTATGCAGGAAGTATTCTGCCTGAGACCAGGGGGAAAAAAAAAAAAAGAGCAGAGCCAGCATCATGTACAGACACTCCAGTGAGTGAGGGGAGAACTGAATCAGCTTCAAACCATCTTTATTCCCCAACCACAAACTAAAGAAAAGTACACGGATTTGATATGGACAACAAACAAATACAATAATGAAAGAAAGAAGTTAATAAACATTCTCTCTGGCAATTCAGAGTCTAATATAATATTTTTGCTTTTATCATTTTATATTTTTTAAAGGCACTGTAAATAACAATGAATCCACATAAAATCAACAATAGGAATTTTCAATCCTTTAATATAGAGAATGACATAGTAGTACATAAGAATATTTGCAATGCTAGGGAACTACTAAAGAACTCCCATGCAAACAAATATGTTCAACAGCAGAAGTCTGTGATGATTACCTATGGTGATTTCGGAGGTATACAAAGTGAAAAGACTCTGATTGTTACCCTGACCATTTTCTTTAAAATGTGTTTAAGATCTTTTCCTCAATTCCATTGTTTCCTATGCTTATTTATTAAGTTAAACAAAATCTAATTTGTAGATATAATTCAGTTTTTAAAATGTGTACTTATTTATATAAGTATGTATCTCAAAACATTATACTGTATAATGTTTCTCTGTGGCTTATCAATGATGTGGACTTTTGTGGATAAACATGGGAAATTTATTATAATAAAACATCAGCTAAACCCCTAGAGAACAGAAATTAAAACAATCCAATGACTCAGAGAGAAAGCTGTTCATTTCCTTTTTGGAACCATCTAGAGTGCAATGGTTATGTGGGCTCTGCTCCAGGAGGTCATCCAGGGACACAGATTGGCAAGGTTGATCAGTCATTTTACAGACCTGTTTCCAAGATTGCTCCAGTCTATATTTTCCATTTGATGATAAGGGGTAGAGAATGCCCAGAGCAAGAGTCTTTGAAGAGATATGCTAGAGGTTGCACTTATTCCTCTACTCATATTTCATTGCTCTAAACTTGGTCACATTCAACTAACTGCAAGAGAAGCTGAAAAGTACAGACTAAAACTGGGCAGCCATGGATACAGCAAAAATTTGAAGGAAGATGGGGAGAATGAATATCAGTAGACTCCTGGCAGTCTCTGCCACTATAAAAAGACCCAGTTTAAAAATTGTTGTGGGGACTAAATATAGTTGTAAAGCGAAGTGTTTTATAGAATTTATAAAAACCATTAGTACAAAACTTGATGCATACTAAGGATTATTAAATGGTAGCTGATATTAATATTAGTATTTAGGATCTCTAACATCTAAATACTTAATTCCCTCCAAAGTATTGTAGATAAGTGATTATTTAGCTATTCTGGAATCCTTATAGTAAAAAGAAATAACCTCTCCTAATGCAGTCATTCCATTTTCAGAAAGGATTTCCTCTCTCTGGTCATCGTTTATTTTCCTACCTCTATTCCTTGTGTTCACCCTACTTGTGATCTCTGAGGTCCTACAGAACCAATCTCATACATCTACCATTTATTAGACACTCATGGGAAATTATTGCTTCTTTCATGAGTTTTCTTTGTCTCTGATCATCTTTGCTCCAATAATCTCTCATTGTCCATGACTTTGAGTCCACTCAGCATCCTGGACATATTCACTAACTCATTTAATGTTTATTTTTGGAATATTGAATATTCTATTTTGTTGGTCTCCACCATTGAACTGTGTTGCCAAGAGAATTGCACGATATTCCATGTTATCCTGATCAGGATGAGCACAGCAAATCATCAGTCTGCTCAGTCAGGGATGCATTTTCCTTAAGTGAGACTTAAAGATCCTATGAATTATTTTGACAGGGGTATCATGCTGTTGGCACATGCCAACTTGTGGTCCCACTGAGCTTTTTTCATTTGTGCACTTAACCTAAATGCTCCCTACCCTACACAATTTTCAAATTCAAATATAAAACATTTTATTTCTATCTAGATTATTGTCTCCTCTTACAGTTTCTTAAGACATTTTATTCTTTCACCCAATTTTCACTCACAGATTCTCACCATCTCCACTCCTGATTAGCACGTGAGTAAATTTTTCTAAGATACTGACCAAAATGTGAAAGTGGATCAGGCTGATTCAGAAGACACTAGTAACTCTCCGAGCAATCAGCTAGTTACAAATGCACACAACTGTGTCAACATTTAGGAAATATCATCCTATCCGGTTCATCACAAGAATCTCAAGAGCAGCTTGTCTTAAGAACTTGATTTCTGTGCTTGCTGCCAGGCCTGCTGAGGTCTTGATCTGCTGTTCAATGTTCTTCGTAGTCTGGCTGTATTCAGCCCAGCCTGCCTTCACTGCCTCCTTTCAGGAAAGCACGACTAGTATTTTCCTGCTGCCAGAACTTTGAGAATGAGATTCAACACATATTTATTAAGACCTGATTATGTGCCAGGAATTGAACACAGCACTTTCTCATAGAAACGGAATATGAAAGAAATGGAATCTATTTGATGAAAAATGCATATATTCCCAAGTAAAAGCATCTTACTACTTTGTCTATGTGTGAGACCAGTGCACAGCATTCCTTATATAGAAACTGTAGCAGAATACTTAACAGATTCCATCTATAGGTACTCAGCTTTTAGCATGAGGGATACAGAGACACTTTAAATACAATATGCATTTTTTAAGATGATCTTTTCAATGGCTAAATTCTTGCTAAACTATTAGACTTTGAGGTTAAGTAAATTAACAATAACTGTGCAGGCACTTTCCAGATACATTCACAGGAATAATTATTAATTTGCTGTAGATAACAATTACATTTTAGAATTTAAATTGTGAATTACCTGTACAGATGGTACCTTTTCCAAAGGACTTTCTACTCGAGGAATGCTGATCATTGGCATCTGGGCCAGATTATCCATGTGTATATGCTCATTTTCTGGTTGTCTTCCTTTGAAATTGTTTACCACACACACGACCTAAAATTTCAAACAGTTATAGTTACTATAGATAGTGAAACTATATATCATATGACTGTTGCCTTTTTGAACAGTTTAATAGATCTAAATATAGTAATAAAGAATTAAAATAACTTAAATATTACATGCATAAAACTTTACACCCATATTTATCTCATATATATTTTAACAACTACTTTGATGCAGATAGGTTCGAGAAATTCACCATTTAATATGTAGCTCAATTAATAATGAAAATTTATTATTCCAAATTTTTCATTAAAGTATACTTAATGCTCAAATCAATCCAAAAATAACACCATAACCTTATAAAAATTCATAGCAAGCTAACCTTTCCCTAATGTGGCTAACCTACAACTTAATTTAAATGCTAATTATTTTCCATTGCTTCAAGATTATTGCATTCATAATAAACCTTCTACAATTGGCACTATCTAATTTAGTAACATCCTTTTAATTAATCTAATTTATTGTCTATTATTTTTGTTGCATATGTACTTGGTATTTCAACAATAGAATACCGGGGCTACTACTGAAATAGAAGACCCTTTACATAAAGGAAATTGACCTTGGTTTCAATTGATTAGATCCCAGAGATAAAAGAATTTGAACTAAACCAAAGGTTCTCATATTTTTGTATGCCTAAAAATAAAGTTCTGGCACTGTTAAAAATGCACATTCCTAAGCCTGCCCCTAAAATTTCTGAAGTAGAATATAGGTGAAGAATGAGGCCTAGGAGTTGGCATTTTTTAACATGTTCCAGAATTTCTGGATGGAACTGTATCATACTTTAGAAGTAGTAAATTAAACAACACAGTAAAATTATTTGCTATTGTTCATTTATAATAACTAGTGAGTAATGTACTGGGCTTTGTTTTTCTGGATTTATGGAACTCTATAAATCAAAATGCAGGTCTTATAGGTATAAGCCAATATTCATTTTTTAGTAATACTTTATAATAATACATTAACATTGCATATTTTCACAAATGCTCCATCACAATGTCTTTTCTTTAGTAGAATTTATTATTGAATATTTTCAATGGCCAACTACAACTTGTTACTCTCAATTTTTAAATACAAATTACAAATCTTTAAAAATCATAACATACTATGAGATTTTCCTTCAGAAAAAAATGTTTCCTTGCAAACTCTTACTTATCTCTTATCCTTCCATTTCCTAGAAAAATTACAGGTTAAAAACCTGATAATTTGATATCTAATATCAAATTCTGATAATTTGATACCTCAGCTTTACCAATGCCACCAAGATCTTTAAAGTAATGGATGGTAAAGGCTTGAAGATGGGTACTTCATAAATCTACTGTCAAATGATGTTTCCAGCTTCACAACCCCAAAAAAGACTCATAGATACTGACTCCCCAGGAGACAGAGTTAGCAAATTTTATCTGGAGAGGGAAAGTGATAAAAATCATTGATTATGTGGGATAAAGATTCTGTGGGAACTACTAAAACTCTGCCACTCTGATGCAAAAGTAGTCACTGATAGTTCATAAATGGCTTATTAGTGTTCCAAAAAACTTTCTTTAAAAAAAATTAGGCAACAGGTCAAATTTGGTCTATCGGCTGTAATTTGCTGACCACTGCTTTGGAATATAAAGGATATAATCAAGAATTTTAGCTAACAATCACAACAAAACAAATTAGCAATTTCATATCTATCTCATGATACATATGATACATACATACAGGGACAGACATTCTTCCCATTCTATTAGTATTATAAATTATTGGAAAACAGTGCACATGGGAAAAAACTGCAGATGAATCTTCTGAATAAAAATTTGATGAAATTAAATAACTATGTACAAAGCCATAAGGAACTCATGAGATGAAATTCACCTAGAGTTAATTTGGGCTTCTAAAATTAGTATAATTGTTTTTTATATTATTTAGGTTTGGAAAACTCAGTGAAAAGATTTACTGTTTATACCTGCTTTTATTAAATGACAGGTTAATACCACTGAAGCAGCTGAAAATTCATATATGAAATTCATAAGCACATAACACGTATTAGACACTTATTAAATGTTATCTATTAGCATAATAATTATTCTTCTTTACTCTTGTTATTTAAATTTTAAGAAAGGAAATTACCAAATCTTCTTTACAGTCATATTGAAATATTTAATAAGTCTTATCTGCTGACATTCACAAGTCTTGATTTACTGTTCATAAAAATAATAAGAAAAAGAAAAAAAAAAAAAAACAAGAGATCTGGCTGATCCTGAGTTCAAAACTGAAAACTGACATTCTTCATTCTTTGGGTCCATTTTCTCAATTAGAAAGTGATCACCAAAGTAACTCCAATTCTTTTTTTTGGGCAAAGGTGTGACAAATTCAACAAATATTCAAGACTAAGTTCAAACTTCACCCATCTTCTGACCTACCCCTAGACTCTCTCAGGAAAGGCAACATCCTCACACATATCTTCTCCCAGCCCAGTGCAGCTATAGGAGGCTTAAAATTTAAATTTATATTTTACACTTCCTATACTCAACCACTTATTGAATATGCTCAATTTTACTTTCTAAACATGTTGATTATTTCTATCTGTTTGAGTCTATGTCTATCACCAACAACTCCAAAGACTAAGCAACCATCACTTCTTCCAGATTCCTGCATAGTTTTCTAAATTATCCCCCTAAATCCAGTCTTGGTCATCTTCTATTTTGTATAATGATGTGAAAATGATGATTCCAAATGCAAGTTGAATTATATCATCCCGTTAGAACAATCTTTTGGCTTAGCTTCCCATTTATCCTAAAATGTAAATGCTAACCACTTTGCAACCTTCCTTCTCTCAGTTTTCCAAACACCTTTGCTCCTTTTCACTTCCTTCTATTTGAAAAACTCCTCAGCTCCACCTTCTTTGAATTCCATTTTTAACTCAGTCATGGTCTATCCCTTTAGCATCTCTAACTCACAGAAGTCTTTCCTGAATCTCTGACTAGAACAACTTATTTTGGTTTTGTGTGTTTGTTGTTTTGCTTTGTGCTCATGTGAAACCATGCTTCTTTTTTTTTAACAGAGCACCTACATCAGTCAGAAATTATATATTAGTTAGACTAGTACTTTGATTAATATATGCCTGTTCCAAGACTATATATGTTCCACAAATCAGAGATACTGGCTTTCATCTCCTGCTGTATTTCCACTGCCACAGAAAATGAAAAGATTAATGCATAAGCCACATTCAGGCCAAATATTCTCAAATTTTCCAATGTGTGTATATAATTTAATTTCCTTTGAAAGATTCAACTTTTGTATTTGTGACTTCCACATGTATAAGTCTACCTTTTCCTATAAAGAATATATATATATATATATATATATATATATATATATATATATATATACACACACACACACATATTTGTTTTATTCATCCAGTAGTGATAATAAATTGATATGATTTATTTGTGTTCATTTTTTCCCTTCCCATAGCAACAAAACATCATTATTGCTTGAGATGAAGTTCCTGAAGTTCCTGGGCTTTGGGGTCAAATAGTCTTCAATCTTAATTCTGGACACTTTTATATTCTAACTTTTAAAACATGTACAGGATATTTAATATAACTAAGGCTTGTTTTTTTTAATCTGCATAATGAGGACAATAGCCACATCTCAGTGAGTTATTGTGAGGTATAATGAAACTAATGTAGCAAAGATCACAAACATAACTAT
The DNA here is from genome assembly GCF_001458135.2 of Marmota marmota marmota. Classification (NCBI taxonomy): domain Eukaryota; kingdom Metazoa; phylum Chordata; class Mammalia; order Rodentia; family Sciuridae; genus Marmota; species Marmota marmota. The sequence goes on along the minus strand of NW_026000076.1, from coordinate 828,411 downwards.
TATTTTTATTATTATGTAAGATAATATGACATACTATTGTTGTGCTCAATAAATCTGAACTATTCTTACTAACACTGAAACATATATAATTTTCATAAGTGTTTTGAATCATGCATTTGTATAAAATAATATTAATCAATCAACAACTATTATTCAACTAACAATTTCTTTGCATGTTGCTAAACATGGGATTCTACTCATTACTCTTAAGCAAAATGCACATAAGATGGGAACAAATTTAGATTGCAACATAATTCCTTGTAAGATGTAAAACAGACTTAGAGTATGGCAAAAATCAAGAAAAAAATGGGAAAACCAAGTAATCAGGAATATTGCCTAGAGAAATTGGGACTTGCCTAAGCCAAATCTCAGGCATGTAAAAGACTTGAATATAGCTGTCCAAGATGAGGACCATGACACTCAGCACTTGGTCTGTTAACAGGCACTGGGCTGCATCTGCAACATGTAGGATTTCACTTGACCTTTAAAAGAGCCCTGAGAAGCAAATAAGACACTTTCTCATTCATCCATCTATCACCTGTTTCCTGAGCACCTCCTTGGTACCCAATCCTGTTCTAGCCATGGAGGATATGCAATGAACAAAGCAAACAGACTTCTCCCTGGGGAGCTTACATTCTCCAGTGACTGGTAGCAAAACAAAAACAAAACAAAACAAAACAAAAAAACATTAGATGTGACATAAGAATTGGAGTGCTGTAGGAAAAAACAAAACAAAACATTTTTTTCAAGGGTAATGAGTAGAATCCTTATGTCTAGCAACATACAAAAAAAATGCTAGTTGAATAATAATTGTCAATTGATTAATACTGTTTTATCAAAAATAAGGGAGGAGTCATGTTTTAAACATGGTTCAGGGAAGACCTTGCTGTTTTAGGGGTCACCAGGGGCTCAATGACTTGCACAAGGTCATACAACAAGTGGCAAAGGCTGCACTCAGATGTAGGTTTTTCTGACTTACAACTCCTTGCTTTGCCCACAAAGGCATATATGTAGGATGGTCAAAGCTTGCTTCTGAGAAAGCAGGAAGCTGATTGGATTCAAGGTGCAGGCTTTCTGTACTCAGTAAATAGAGGATAATAAATTTCACTAGGAAGAGAGCAGGTGATGGAAGTGTGGATTTGATGCTGCAGGAAAGAGGTTTTGTTTTTGTCTTGTTATTGGCAGTGAGTTGTTATAAGTCTACAGAAGTAGAATGGGGGTGGTACTGGCAGAAAGCCTGAAGGGAGGAGGCGGCTAGGAACCTACTGATAAAACAGAGGTGAGAAGCAATAATCTCTAGATTGAGAGGTTCTGGTTAAAAGGGCAAAGATATAATATATGGAAGAAATACTGTTTGTAGTGGAAAGGAACTTGAACTAGATGAATCACTGGTTGTGGGAGAAGAACCAGGAGAATGAGTCAAGGCAAATGCTAGACATAGAGTCTGGGTGATTGGAGGGGGCGGGGGCTCTTTTAACCAAGAGTCAGAGGCTTGGAGCGGGTTAATGTTAATTTTGTTTTGGAATCATTTTATAATCCTGCACACACTGCAAGATAACTGGAAGCTCCCCAGGATATTACAAACCAGAGCTGGAGTCATTGCTCAAAATAAATGTTCTACTGAGTTGCCCAAATGAGAAACTCAGGAATCATCACAGATTGCTCCCTGTGCCTTGGCCATATCAACTCCAGTGTTCCCTCAGGCTCCAAAACATCCCACCTCCCCGATCCCTCCTGGAGATGCTCTCCTCTCTCTGTGCCATTGAGGTCCAACTTTTGCCATGTTATTTTCCTGGGTCTGCATAAACTTTCTTCTCTATCCTCACCTGGAGTTTTCTTTTTCAGTAAATATATTTTCATAGCACAAATTTTATCACAAGGTGAAAGGAAATGTGAGAAGACAAACTATCGTGTATGGAACTTATGTCATTCATTCACGTGGCCATTCACTGAACATATTCTATCTCATTTAATCTTTGTAAATCCAAAGACTGATCTTTAGGGAGGCTCTGATTCACCTCATTGAAAGGAGACACTAAGGCTCAGAAAGAATAAAATTACTTAAGGATACAAATTGAGCTCATGAAGAAACTGGGCTTCAATCATGCTGTGTTTTTGTTTCAGTTAACTCAAAGTCTGACAGTAGATCCTAAATCGCTCACATTTTTAAGCAAAAGCCCAGATTTTTCTTGTAACATACAAGGCCATTCAGGATACACTGTCTGTGTCCTGTTCCACCCCGCCTCTTGTTACATGTGCTGGAGGACCGGTACCATTCTAGGAGGTCATGCTCTTTCATAAACAAGCTGCACCCTGTGTCTAGGGCAGAGTTGGGCTCCATGCAGCCAATGTTTTGAAGCATTTCATGTTGCTTTTGTGCACTGTGCTCTTTGACTCTCATTCCAAAACTTTTCAAGTTGAAATACCACCTTCCCTTTTTGGATTTATGTTTCATCCCAAACTTTATCTCCTGAGTACTGGTACTTATATCATTACCTTTGACCCTCTGCAAAACTCTTTGCCTGTTTTTCTTTTTTTTTTTTTTTTTGACTTGTTATCTATTTAAGTACATGGATGATTTATTTTTTTGGATATTTGTTTCCTGCACCAAGAACAATGCCTGGATTAGAACAGAGACTCAGTAAATGTTTATTTTATGATGGAAGAAAGGGAGAAGATGTTTAAGGGAATAATAGGACTGTTATTGTCTTTCTCCTAAACCAGACTGTTAACTCCTACTAGAGATAGGCCATGTTTATTTGAACTTCCTTGTATCTCCAGTTCTTGGCACAGTGGTTGTTACCTGTAGGCACTCACACTCACAAACTACTGTGAATAAACACATAAATGTATGTGTAGTTATTATATGGTGAAAGTATTGATTTTGCATGACTTTTTCATGAAGTCCTTTTCCTGGGCATGGGGGAATGTTCCATGAGCCCTCTTGGAATGTTCTGAGTCTGTACAACACAAAGGTCTTGAACACAAGGAGGATCCACTATAGAGCTCAACCCTCACCACAGGGTTCTCTACCTGGTAGGTAGCTAGGAAGGTGCCAGGGTTCCTGTTTTGACTTTGCAAGGTGTTAGGAAGTTTGCTAGAGACTAGAGGGAAGATGGCAGCAGCCACAGTAAGGTCAATAGGAAGGCTAATGAGATGCTGGAGAAGATGATCTGGCCTGAGAAGCTGAAGCACAGCAGTCACATCTGGTTCCTGTGCTCTGAAATTTTGACTGTTGGTGTGTTCTTTGCCTTGCCTGGGAATACTTTAAGATTTGCTTAAGGTGGTTTTTTTGTTTGGTTTGTTTCTTTGAAACGTTAGTTTAAAAATGCGGTGAATGAAAGCGAGGAAAAGGTTTTGGCTCAAGTGTGGGCTCTTTTTCAGGAGGCAACAGGATGTCTCTAAGAGCAAGAGAAAGGTGTTAAATTGATAAATTCAGCTTAAGGCTATTTCTGTACTTGGATAAAATTTGACCCAAAGTGGCCTCTGGATTTAGTGAACTGTAGCCTATCTTGATACATAAACAAATTGCAATGTAATCTATAGGACTGTACCAAGGAATGGAATCTAACCATTCACAACAGCTGATCCTCCAGCCAATCAGAGGCTGAACACTGCCAAAACATGACCAAGGCACTGTTCACTTCCTGTTCCCTGGGTGTAAATATAACCTGTACCCATGGTATGTTGGGGCATTCTGAACCAACTTTGTTCTGAGATGCTATCCAGTTTTAGTACTTCTTTTTTTTTTTTTTCTCAAATAAGCTTGGTTAATTTTAACACAGATTTTTTTTTTCTTAACAGAGGGTGGTCCTAAGACTCCCAGACCTTGAGATTCAGAGTGAGTGAAATCACCAAAAAACAGAAAAACAAAAACAAACAAAACCCACACATGCACAGGATGTAGAATAGAGAAGAGATTATGGTCACCATTTTAACACAAGAGATTCCAGAAGAAATAACCTAATAAATATGCAGGTGCATAAGTTGTGCTTAAACATTTGCTCACTAGAAAGATTCAAATACATTTTTTGGTTACTTACTGGTTATTGAATAGTGGAAGGAGATTGAGGAAGGACAGGTTAGAGTGAGAAGCAATTCAAATGCAATCAAAATGGAAATAAAGTATTTCTTATAAATTATAATGTGTCCATGCAAAAATATGCTTTGATTTATAGTCTCTACAATTTGTCATCCAGGTGAAAGTTATATACCTACAATTATAATGGATTGATACACTCTAATATTGGACTCAAATACATTTTTTCAACCACCAGAACTTATGGAAATATTCCAAGGTTACTTTAAAATAGGAATATGGATGGCAGGCTCACTTCGTGAGAATTCTCTGCCCTATATGGTGAAATATGACTTGAGGTGGCATTTCCTTGGAAGCTCTCCACAAATTTTTAGTTATCGAAATGAAATGACCCTTCTCACAAGCGGGCACTGTCAGAGCACCTGTGACTTGTTGGTTCCTGGAAAGCATGGGGCAAGGCACTAGATTATTCAAATAGGCACTGTTCAGATACTCCAGACATAAACTGCCCAGAGGAAATTGTTTAAATATCCATACGGTCAGTCCAGTTTTATATCTATCCAGGGAGGACTGGTTTTAGCCCTGATACATTTTATCTGAAAATACTTTATTCATCTTTAAGTGTAGAATTAATTTTTTCATCCCCCAACCTGACATTAAGCAGAACATATGTCAGAGGAAAAAGAAATGAATGACTTAAAATATTAAGTATGATCATGTGATATGCCACATTTAGACAAACTCAGTAATTCTCTCTTGTATTTTCTTATAGGCAGTTTTTCATGTTAATTAAAACCCAATAGTATCTACATAAATTTGACTTACCAGAAATACTGCTATAGATATTCCAACCAGAAAGCCTGCTATCACATCTGACCAATGATTTCGATATTCTGCTACTCTGTTGAGTCCAGTAAGAAAAGCCAAACACATTAATCCCAAGCATAGAACTGGCTTGGCAAGTCTGGTTCCTTTGGCTTTGATTGTGTTGGTAATGTACATCTGAAAGAGTAAAAAAACATGACCTTCCTTGATGGTATTTTCTTTTTTTCTATGCATAGCATATTACATGTATGTACACATAAATATTACAGACATATATACAACTATATGGCTCAATTAATGTAGTTTAAGAATTTTTTTGACTGAAGTTTCATTAAAGCACAATTTAAGATTAGATATTATTTAATTTTACTTACTCGCTGTGACCATTTCTTACTATTGGCCAATTATTATCACCTAGGAACAATGAGCACAGATATTCTAGGTAGCCTTTTTGAAAAGAAAAAAATTGTTAACATACCTTTTCTTGTATTATCTGAATTTACATTTTAGCGTGATCTTAACAATATTTTTAGAAGGGGAAAACTGATAATGTCTATAATGTTTTCACTGTTATATGTCATAATGAAAGGACGCATGCTGGATAAAATAAGAACTGTGAATATTGCTTAAAAAAATAAAATGGAGCAATTTCCAACAAACAGATATTACTTTGAAGAAGGAATTTAAGAGTCAATACAGTGCCAAGGTCTATTTTTATGTTTTTATCTGAAATGGTGAAATTACTTTCTGTAAATTTATCAGCCAAAAATTAGGACGGCAATAACAAAAAAAATATGATGGAAATGTATCAGCTAATAAATAGATACTTATATTTTTGGCATGTTCACACACATTAATGAAGACTATGTAGTGTTATTTGATTGTACTGAATGAAAAATTATGTGCCACCATACTCAAGAATCATTTGTTCCTATTCCTAATCTGACTTGCTCTAGAGTTCACCTGCTCATATTTAAATCATGTATTACTTCATAAGCAAATGTGACGACTAAAAGTGTCAATTATTATTATAGTCAATAGGAAAGTAATTACAAAAGAGATAGCTTTACCAGCACAATCAAATTTTATGGTTTTAATGTCAGTAAGTATGCAGTAATGATAATATGCCCAGAAAGATACCTAGAAATGTATATAATCACCTGACTATTGCCATGAGTTGAATAAAAAATGCATTTGCCTAGGGGAGTAGACCAAAATATTTAAGTTTTTAGATCACAGCAACCATTTTAGAACACTACGAACTTTTGTAATTATCTTTTTTGTGTTTTTCCCCTCTCTAGGCAAAGTGTGAAGCCCTGTTAGCTGCCAGAAGAGGCAGTATGAATATTTGAAGAGTACAAATGATACAATTTTTGTCTCTAGCCAAGTCCTAACCCTTTGCAATCTATCCTGGTTCCCAATATTTTAAAGGGAAAAAAAACCCTTAAAAACTAAATAGTCCCCATGTTGGCCTGTGATCTTCAAAATTAGTTCTGTATATTCAAAGCCAGTGCTCAGTAGAGCTTAATAATTTCAGTTACAAGGATCAGCACATAGGACAGGGAAATAGGAAGAGATGAGAAAGAGAAAAAGATGGTTTTGTCATTCTAAATGTATTCAAGAGTTCTGCCTTCGTGACTACCAAGGCAGGGGTATCGTGCCACATCAGGTTTCCAGTGATGCAGCAAAGGCAGTTATTCCTTGGATGTCTCCTCTGTATGAAGGGAGAGTGGGATTTGGACTGCTTGTAAGATTTCCTTTAATATAGTTAGAGGACTGATTGATAGTTCCTTACCTTAGCCTTTTTTCACATCTGTCAGAACTCTAAAGATTGCCTATCCTTACTAAGACAAAACAAATATGGTACAGTGGAATAATATTAATACCACTAATATTAGTTATAGTCATCATTTAATGAGTGATCACTATGCAGGGAAAAATTCTAAATATATTACATTATCTTATTAAATTCTTTTTTAAAAAATCCCTGAAATTTAGTTACCATTGTTACCTTCTTCATCTTAAAAATGGGAAAACAGAACCAAGGTAAAGCTTGTTAGGAAGAGTATACAGCTTGATTATTGGGATGGCATTGTTGAGAAAGAAGAGATATAAATGGAAATTAAGGGGAAGATATTTAGGTACTTAAGCACCTAAGTATTTCTTACTTTTCCTTTCTTCTTGATTTATTGTTGAGAGCAATGGTTGATGGACAAAAACTGAATATCAGTAAACATAAGAGAGTTGGAATTAAAGACAGGAGAAACAAAGCCACGATAATATCACAGGAGTGAGGTTACATTTATACTCCACCCTTAGCGAGAAATGGGAAAGTAGGGTAAGTGTGGTTCATGTACAAAACCTCCTACAGAATCTATATGACTTTGATAAAGGCTTGCTTTGCCTTATCCCCAAAGGCCATCTCAGATACAGCTCAGCCTTTACCTGTTCAAACTGTGGAGACTCATAGTAACCTGTGAGCTTGTACTATAATGTGCTGAAGTTTCTCCTAAACTACCTTAATGATTTAAACAAGGCTTATATGGGACCCAAAGACACCATATGGCCACTTTCAAAACTAATGAAAAAGATTTTGTATCAGAAAAAGCCTGGAATTTGTTGTTTTTTTCTCTATCAGATCCCACTTCATGTCCAGATGCAAAGGGAAGACGAGAAGGTGACTTAATTTCCAGGGTTATGAGAATTTCAAGTTACAGATTTTTTTTATTAGTGCATTTCAATTATACAGAGTAATGGGTTTCATTGTGCATATAAATTATGAAATCAGCATGGATGCCTGTCAACAGAAGAATGTATAAAGAAAGATTTAACTTGGAGGCAGATCATAGCAGTTATTTATAATGCACAGATTTTTCTGGAGCATAATCAGCTAGCATGGATATAACAAAAGAAAAATTAGAGTTTTCACTTGTACTTGGCAACCCTATAGTACTTTATGAAACCAAGTGCATTTTAACCAGGCTAATTGTGTTATCTTTACAGAAAGTCTATTATTCCTAATTTGCAGAAGAGGAAATTATGGCATAATAATCTATTAAGTGAGCTGGATACAGGACAGGAATTTATTATTTATGCTTTCTTGGTTTTTAATTCACTTATGAAACCATCTTGATTAAGCAGATGTCAAAATGTAGCTTAAATAAACACAAACAGAAAGATGATATGATTTGAGCAGGACAGTATTCACTCAGTCCTCAAGGGTCAGTGGAAGCTCACTGCCCTACAGGCCAACTCATTTAGCCATATTAATAGTTCTCAGGCACCTATTCCATAAATAACTGTTAGCACTAAGGTGCAGAAGGATAAAGTTGATCATTTGCTGCTTGTTAATAACCTGGTATATATTCTTGCACATTTTCTTTTTGTTTATACAAATATACAATAATTAACATACATATTTTGCATATTTGTTTACTTTGACTAAAATATAATCATTATGCCCAAATTATATCTGTCATGTGAGTTAACTCACTTGTTATAATAAAGATCTATATTTTGAATAGATTGAGAATCTATTATACTATTTATAAAACAATACTATTATTAAAATAAATTTTTTAAAAACCCAAATGTTTGTTAAGCATCTCCTGTGCATCAGTGTTGAGTTTCTTCAAGAAGGCAGCTAAGGCTTGATTTTGAAGAATAAATACTACAGCTCCAGGTAAGGGAAAAGACGGCCACGGGAGCTATCTTAGACACAGGACAACATAGGTAATCCTATAATGTGCTCTCAAAGAACTCTGTCTTCTGTCAGAGTGCTTCCCACCATCTGTGGTTATTATTAATTTTAGTTGTTTTCTTCATTAGAGTGAGGATATATAAACCAAGTCTGGGTTCTTCACTGTATGCCTTGTGTTTTGCACTGTGCCTGACCCATAGTAAACACTAGATAAACACTAGATTTATTAAACAAAAGCATGAATTAAGGTAAAAGCAGATATTCAAGGGAGAGAGCATAGAATACTTTCTTTGTTTCATTTGTTACTACCTGAATCATGTTTTCCATTTGCATGTACCTATGTTTAATCATTCTCTCCACTAGAATAGCCAATTAGCACAGAACTTCTATCCAGTCACTACTCTCCCTGATATACATAGAAGATCTTCTACACAGGAGCCACTCAAAAATTATTAAATGAATGAAGCATGAATGGCGTGGATGGGTGAAAATAAATTTTGAACTCTGATTGTCTGAAAGTACATATCACTCTTGAAAGTACTTATTGTCTGAAAGTACTTATCACTGTTATTATCTTGCAAACGTATTTTTTTACTTGCTGTTATGATTTGGATATGAGGTGTCATCCAAAAGTTCCTGTGTTAATGCAGGAATATTCAGAGATGAAATGATTGGATTATGAGAGCAGTAATCCATCAGTCCATCTTAGTTCAAGTGGACTGACTGGGTGGTAACTTGTAGGGAAATGGGGCATGGCTGAAGGTGAAGGAGGTGGGTCACTGGGGGTGTACCCTGGAAAGGTTCATCTTCCCTATGGCCCTTCCACCTTCTCTCTCTGCTTCCTGGTCACCATGACTGGAGCAGCTTTCCTCTGCCAGGCCCTTCCACCATAATGTTCTGGCTTACTTTGGGCCTAGAGCAATGGAGCTGGTCCCCATTGGACTAAACCTCTAAAACTGTAAGCTAAGATAAGTTTTTTTCCTCCTCTGAGTTTTTATTGGAAGATCCTTTGGTCACAACAATAAAAAGCTGACTAATACACTAGCTTGTCTTTGTCCTCTTTGTCAGGAGCAATGCTTGTTTCAGAGTAGGCACTTGTGCTAGGAAGAATGTCAGCCCCCTAAAAATGTCCATGCATTCATCCTAGGAACCTATTTTGGGTTCCATACTATTTCCTTTGAATGTGTTCTCTAATCAAACGAGTCCTTCAAAGTACAGATTCTTCCCTGGCTGTAGTCAGAAAGAGATATGGATATGCAATGGTACTGCCTGTGAAGATGGAGGGAAGAATGCAGAGATAGCTCTAGAGCTGGAAAAGGTGACCAATGAATTCTTCCTCAGAACACCCTGAGGTTTGCAGCTGGATGACAACTTGACTTTAGTCCAGGGAGACCCATGTTGGACTCTGAGATACAGAACTCTTATAAATCTGTGATGTTTCAAATCACTACATATGTGGTAATTTGTCATTATGTCAATAGAAAACTATTACACTCAATATCTATTTAATGTGTAACTGAATTAATATTTATAAAAATGTTCCATAGGAAGAGATAACCATGGCATAGTGATTAGGAACTCTGCTTTGGAACCAGAATGATTTGGGTTTGAATCCCAGCACTGCCACTGTGTGAAGTGTTCAACTCATGTAAGGTTATCTAGGTATCAAATGCAAGTGATCATTATAATACTGCCACATGTGTTGGAAGGATTAAATTCTAGGGCAAAGGTAGAGTACTGAGTGCAGTAATATCTACAGTGAGTTCTCAGGAACTGTAGGGGTTAAGTCAGAGCCAGAACATGAAAACATAACAGGCCCAGAATCTTCATACTGGGGGCAGAACCTGGTGAATGAAGATTGGTAGGTTTAAGATGGTCCTGTAGCTGAGCATTTGGAGGACTTTATTCCTTCTCTTGTTTTCATGCTTCTTCATTTTTCACTATGTTATTTTGACATTTTTCTCCTTTTTTAAATACTGCAACTGAAATTATCCATAATTGTTTATTTGCTGGTGATTATTATGTACACTTTTATCATTTACCTCTTTCTTCCTACAGATTCACAAGTTAGATTTCATCTATTGATGTGAGAATAATGCAGTGGCCAGATTCTTCGGCAAAATAGAGACTTTAACATATGCTCATTCTTCTCCAAAAATTCAGAGCCCCAAATTAAGCTCTGCAGAATACAGATCCTCTGCCCCACCCAGAGTCAGGTGGACTGTTCCATATTGCACTCTGTACTTTACTCAATATCTTAGCCAGGTTAGGACTGGATTATCTTTAAACTGATCTCTTAAATTGATAACTTTGATTAATACAATCTAATAAAGCACATAACTTATTTCTTAAAACATAACCTCAAAACATTATTGGTCATATTATATTTATATCTATGGTGGTATAAGAAACTAAGTCTTCCATGACTTGTTTACATGGATCAATGCCTACCTATTTTCCCTTATCCTGGACTTCTGAGACTCTTCAAAAATTGAAATTTCCTATTGCATTCAAAACAACATCCCATCCTGTCAAGATCACTTTCAATTTTTACATTGATATCTGTCATATTAGTTTTCTGGTTTATAGACAGATTTCTCCCAAATAAGACAACTTCAAGGATGTGATCCTCTGGCACTCCAGAAGAGATCTGTATGCAACTTGGTAAAGTGACAGTAAAAAAAAAATGAGGGGTTTATTTACCAAGCCAATGTGCAGTGTTCTGAACGTCTTATCATTGCATTCATACCTGATATTCTTATCCACATTGCTAGGTTTTCCAGACTGCTATCAAAGGTATCTGGTAGTGCATGCAATAACAGTTATGATGGAAGGCCCTGCAGTAGTGGAAAGACCAAGGATTTTAGAAAACATATTTATATTCACATAATTCAGACCTCTCAGGGGAGGTGGTGATAGTAGTATAATAAGTGATAGTATATTGAAGTGTTAGGGTTCAGAAAATTATACACCAAAGCATAGCATTTTGGCATTCTTAATACTTTGAAGTAAAGGAAATTAGAAGGTTTCAGAAGCATGATTTCTCTCTGACCTTTTCCTGCCCTCCCGTCTCCCCTCTGCTTCCCCCTACCCCTGAAACAATTCATAGAAATCAGAATTTTTCTTCCTCAAGGTGGGTCATAAAACCTAGAAAAGTCATTATCCCCCTTATACTGTGAAACCCTCCTTACAAAGGGGTCCTGGCCAATACCATAGAGAAAGGAATACTGCTGAAACCAAGAAGAATCTAACAGAGTCTGTCACATTAGATCATACCCCTCTATGCAATCACATCTACATGGTTGTTTATTCTGCACTGAATCTGAGCATAAAAATAGACTGTTTTCCCTGAATCACTGGGTCCTCAGTTCCGAAGTCTCCCATGTAACTTAAAACTTTGATTCAATACAATTTTTATGCTTTTCTTTTTGTGAGCCTCTCCTTTGTTATAGGAGCACTGTCATGGGCCTTACGATAGGTGAAGAAAAGTATCACATATTTTTGCCCCCTCAGAAGTCATTAATTTAATTTACTACATTCTGGATTATATAAAGCCTGAAGCTACTCTATTTTCCATAGTGGATCTAAACTTCATTGTGAGCACCTGCCTTTCAGAGTAGGAACAGCATGGGAAAGGAAGAATCCCGAAAACATTCTCAGTTTTTCTCTTTTTCTCACTGTTCCTTTTCTGGCAGAACAACACAGGGGTCTAGATGGAGGCCTGCGAGACCTCATGGCTGAGGTGGGGAGGCAACATCAGAGCAGTGAACGGAGGACTCTGACAAAGTGCTCTCTCTGTCTTTGTTGGCCTCCGTTGCTGTGTCACTGATACCCTACTGACAACCACTACTCCTGTCTTTGTGGCCCCAGGCTGACTTGATCCGTCTAAACTCACAGGTGAATTCAGACCCTTTAATCTCCAGCACTCCTTCTTTCTAGTCCCAGGTGGGCTATGCCCTTTCAGCTCTGCTGAGTCATAGCAGTTGTCCTTTCTGCTTTCTGACCTGCCTGCCATGGATTGAGAGGGGAAGTTCTCCCAGTTTCAAACTAGAAGTGAGCTACAAGCTCCTCGACATTTTTTTATATTCAATGACCAACTTCCTTCTAAAGGGTTTCTAACCAAAGTGTACACAGCTGCCATTTTGCCCTCCTCCCCCTTTTCCTCTCCTCCAGTCTCCTCCCCTCCTCTAGGTTGGTGGTGTCATCCTGTACCTTATATTAGGTCCAGTGTTCTTTCTATTATGGGCACGGTGATGAAGGTTCCCAATGAGTTTGAAATATCAAGCACAGACATCCATTTTCCTATTATTGAAAATACTTAGATCTTCACATTTTGCTTTTGATATGTAGAAGTAGCTTTGGAATTTAGAAGTCCTTGTTCTTTCTTGACAAGGCTAGCCTCATGTAACACTGACGTAAATGCCAGCTTCTTTTTCTGATTGTTATTGTCTCTTGTCATCCTCAGACCTGCCCTTCTCTGGGGCACTGAATCCAATATGATAGCCACTAGCTGTTGTAGATACTAAACAATTGAAATGTGGCTACTGCCACTGTAGTACTAAATTTCTAATTCTAACTGTTTTCAATTAAGCTTAAGTCTCAAAACTAGTACTTAAATAGATTATTACAAAACTTTAAGGTATTTGAAACTAATTATGTGGGTATATATATATAGGTATATATATATACCTATATATATATATATACACATATATATTCACACTGTGAATTTTATGAAATCCAAATGCAGATCAAGATCAAGTATTTCAGGTAAAAATTTAATACTTAATTAAGATGTCAAATATATACTGGATTTAGAAAACTGAAAAAAGGAACAAAATATAATTAAATTGATACCTGTTGAAATGATAATAGTTGGATATACTGGGTAAACAAAATGTATCTTTAAAATTAATGTTATTCCTTCTACCTTTTAAAATTGTGACTATTAGAAAAGTAGTTCACTTCATATTTCTATGGGACATGCTGACCTAATTGAGTGCATCAAAACTTAAGAGAAATGAAAAATAATCAGTAAATGTTCCCAAAAGATTATACCTATTTCATCACTTATTGGTACTTTATATTATTTGTCACATTGTTTGGAGTTAGTAACTGAATCTAAACAATATTTTAGGATATCTGTGCTTTGTCAGATATTTAGCTGTATCTTTTTTATCTCATCTTTCTATAAATATATTACCATTTCCAATAGCATATTCTGTAATAAAATATCATTATGAAGCTATTTTGAATTTTCTGACTTAAACTATCACAGTCTATATTTTTTCAGATTCTAATTATCATAATAGTTACTTTTAAAAAATTTTACCTTCATTAAAATTAACCAACTATTTTGTATTTTATGAGTTTAACAATCTGGGTTAGAAGGTCAATCTATCCCCAATTAGTCCCATGACCTTAATCAAATTACTAAACTTCTGAGAATCTTAGATATATCATTGGTAAAATGAAAATAATCATAACATTCACTTTGTGGGATTTGGCATAGAAATCATAGAAGGAGTGTCCACTTTATTACTGTCATAGGGTATGTGAAGACTTTTGTTTGCTCTGTGACTAGAATAAACATAAAGAATTGAAATGATTTATTTGTATTAAAAATAGGTATTTGCTGAGAGAAATAATAAATTCAATTGCATAACATGGGCATGGAGATAATGGTGCTTATTGTATTTGAAAAATGAAGCACAAACATCCATTTTCTTTACAATATCCTTGATGGGTACCCAACAAAAGATTACATCAACAGGAACACAGAATTTATCCTGTAGTTGACATCCTTGAATGGGTAACATTAGGGAGTCACAAATGTGATGTAAGTAACAACAGCCTCAGTGTTCGGGACCAGCTGGTACATGCAGTTAAGATCAGAATACGCTCAGTAACTCAGCTGCCCTTAGCACAATGGCCAATTGATGGTTTGGCTGTGAATAACAGCTCCTTCATCACTGCCTCATTTACCTTATCCTTGAAGTGCAGCCCCAGCTGATTTCACATGGAGACCATTTCTCTCCAGCATGACCCCCTGGTAAGTATATTGCACACCTGATAAGTATATGGCACTTCATTCATCAGGAAGAAGAGCAAAAACACTTTCACTGGACATTGTCATCTATGAAATCAAGAACAACACTTATTTACCACTTAACATTCATTTTCCGTACACCAGATAAAAAGTAAGCTGAGATTTACATAAAAATAGGCTGCTGTCTTATTTCTACTTCTGATAGAATAAAAAGCAAGCTCTGTGAATGTGAGGAGTTACGTGCAAGCAAAATATATTTGATTGCTATGATATCAAGACTGTCACCTCTGAGATTTTAAATACCCTGACTAGCAAGTAAGGAACTAAAATTAACATGCAAAAAACCAATCTGTAAATCTGTAAATACTATAAAAATATGCGCTAGACAATTGGATGAATTGAGGGATTAGTTTTGGCTTACTATAAAGGCAAATGAAATAAGTAGAACCTGAAAAACTATTAAAGTATGTAAGCCAAAAATTTCATTTGAATGTTGAGGACAAGAAACTAGTGGTGAACCTGGGAAAGTATATTTCAAGTACTTCTGACTAATTCTCAAAATTGTTTGAATTTGCAGTTAAGTCTTTAGGACTCAAAATATTTCTCAGATGTTTGTCATTAAGAAAAATAACTATAGTTAATTATGTTGTGATTACCTTTATACATGATCTTTGAATGAAATATACTGTATAATATATAATACATATCCATATGTCACCTAGAATCAGAGAAACTGGATTTTAGATTCTGAATACTGTCTTAAATTATAAAATAATGAGAAAAAATCAAATCTTGAGATGATAAATATACTATTGTAACAGGGAAGAGAAGTGTGTGCTACAAGGCTTTGAGTCTCATGGTTACTGTGGAGTACATCTGAATAGTGCCAAATGCAGGTTTGAAATCAGCAAGAAGTACTTCATCGATCCTCTAATCATTACTATAAGTATCATACATATTAACTATGGTGTGACAGTTTATAGGAAGTCTTCAGATTTGAGAGTCTGCTTATAGATATTTCTGACCTTATTCCTAATCCTAACTGGGTAATAAGTAAAGGTTAGATGGTTTTCTGATTGGGGTTTCTGGAGGGGCTCTACTTCCCCTCTAAGGGTTTGAGATTTCCCTCTTCTATTTCCCAATTTTCATTCAACTGAAAGTTGCTTAGATCCACCTATGAGCCTTCACCTAGTTTCCTACTCCTCTTAAGAATGAGAATGTGGGAGAGGATGAACTCCAATAACCTCTTCTTCTACACCCACCACCTTCTACCTCTCACACCAAAAAGCTATGGGTTCAGAGGACCCAGGCTGCCAAGAAGTCAAAAGATACCTCTGCTTTCCTGCCTCTCAAATCATATAATCAGCCTCAGGCCAGCTGTTGGGGCAGAGGGATGAGATCCTTCTCATTTTGCTACCCAGTATTTTGTTCCTATCATGAAAAGAGTTGTCATTTTTATATTTTAATAATATATCTCCTTCTCCTTTGCTAGCTTATAAGGGATAGAAACGTCCTTTGCACTTTGTTTATGTGCCTAGCATGGAATTGGTTCACTCTCAATAGCTAGTTAATCCTTAAAAATATTAATATTTCTGAATGCTTTGTAAGAGTCCAGGGATGGGCTAAGTGCTTTATATGTATGCAATTCAGTCATCCAAATAATGTCATGATGTTGGTACTTACAACTAGTCACAGGAAGGTTAAGTAACTCACCTATGAAATTAAGGCTAATAGGTGGTGAACAAGGGATTCAAACTCAAGCAGTTTGGCTACAAAGCCCATGCTCTGTCAGAATGCTGCACATAATACAGAAGTCAGAGAAGCCATTTCTGCTTCAGTCTTGAGGCAGGAGGGGCATGAGGACTCCTTGAGTAGAGGTAAGAGCATGCTCTAAGGAGGAACTGGGGGACCCGAAAATAACTGAGTGTGTCAGACTGAAGGCTGTGTGGGAGGGGGCTGTGGGTGATACAGAGAAAAGAGTGGCAGGAAATCAGTCCAGGACGGTTGATGGGGCCAGGTTTCAAAAGATTTTGTGTGTTGAGTGAAGGAGTTTGGATTTTCATTAAAAGGAAAGTGGGACAACATTAAAGGGTTACGAGAAAATGACATTGGAGATTTTTTAAAAACCACTCTAATAAATTAACAAATAATAATCATGTATATTTGTGGAGTAGAGAGCAATATTTTGATTTATGTATACATTATACAAAAATTCAGTCAAGTCAATTGACCTGTCCATTACTCACCAAATTATCATTTTTTGGTGTGTGTGATAAGAACACTTGAATTTTAAAATAATAATTTGGCTGAAGTGGTTCCAAGTGTTGGGTTGTCACATCCTGAACTAGAGTAATGGCTGCAGTTATGAGCAGATTGAAATATTAAAGAAATTGAATCACTAGGATTTGTCTTATAATTGGATGTATGCTTGCATGTGTCCATGAGTGTAAACTGAGTGGACACCATTTGTGGAAGAAGAAAGTACCATGGTGAGGGAGAAGTAAAGCAAGACTAGTCCTAGTTCTATTCATAACTAGTAAAAGCAGCTTCTGGTCAGGGCATTTCTATTCTCATCCAAATGGACAGCTATGTTCAGACATATACTAAGAACTGACCTGTCTTCTCATTGAAATAGTACACCCATGGTAGAACCATGGCACTGTTAATAATACATTTTAAATGCATAATGGGTTAAATAGACTTTTGAAACCTGAGCCAGGTGCCAAATCTTCATGTCTGATGTGTTACCAGTTTCCAATAACTGAGTTAAAACACTGGAGTGAACTTCCATAAGGCAGGGTGATAATTGTCTTGTCCCCTACTCTATGTTTAGTCCCAGCACATTTAAGGAATACAAAAAGCACTCATTGAATGAAAGAATGGAAACACTGCTTTGGAGAACTCAACTCGGATCTGTGTTAGAGGGGTAATATCTAAGTAGAACAGAAATATATATAAAATTTATAACAAATTCCACAATATATATAATTTCATGGCTTTTGGGCCTTAAGTACTATATAAGTTATTATCTATGTGTGTATATCACTCTAAAAAATTTCATATTTTCCAGGAATCTATTTCTCTTTGAAAAATTAATGAATTTAATGGCTTGGGGTAAGGGAATCCACTTTCTCATCTCTTTCCATCCTGCAGGAAGCGTCCACATTAAGTGCCTGTTGGGAGTGGATCATGCCCCAGGTAGAATCAGAGAATCTAAGTCTCAGTCCTAATATGGGTTCATCAGGGTTATGCTGTAAGCTGAGTGGCTTATGTCCACTGAGCCCTAGTTTCCCCATTGGTCAATGTGGAAACCAGCAATGTTTGTTCTGCTACAGCTCTATAACCCTGAACCCTGGAGCTGGGAAGCATTCCAGAATTCAGAATGTGCAGATCTTCAGAGGTAATATAATGAACACTGTTTTTGTCAGCTTTTTCTCTGCTCTGACTAAAGTATCTGACCAGAACAATTATAGAGGAGGAAAAGTTTATTTGAGGGCTCATGGTTTCAGAGGTCTTAGTCCATAGAAGGCTGGCTCCATTCCTCGGGGCTGAAGATGAGGCTGAACATCATGGCGGAGTGTGTGGCAGAGGGAAGCAGTTCACATCATGATTAGCAAGAAGCAGAGAGAGACTCCACCCTCCGGATACAAATATATACACCAAAGCCATGCCCTAATTCCCACCTTCTTCGGCCACACTCTACCACTTCAGTTACCACTCAGTTAATCCTCATCAGGGAATTAAATCACTGAGTGGGTTAAGACTCTCACAACCCAATAATTTTTCCTCTGAACCATCTTGCATTGTCTCACACATGAACTTTTGGGGGACATCTCACCTCCAAATCATAACACACAAACTGCTCATTCTTTCAATGACACCTTCAGGGCATTGCATTATATGCCCCATGATAAACCACACTCATATCTCTACACCAAAACAGCAAAGAACTGATAAATAGCCTTGCATGAATGTACCAAATAAATCAGGTCAGATTAGGCTTTTCTATCTACAAATAAACAAACAAAAAGTGAATAGACCTACTTTGAGAGGGTAATTTTTTGTTTCATCATGCTTTGTTCACTTTGTTCACATTTCAAGAATAAGCACACACAAAATTCTAATATAAAATTCACCAATTTTAAAAGGTTGCTAACTAATTAAAATTTAAAATGTGTTAAGACAAATACTACCAGATTTGCTTAGTGGATTGGGCATGCATCACCAGTTCACCTCCCTATGGGGTGAGCAAGAGTGTGGAAAGCTCTCAGGAAGGCCAATGTCAAGTCCCTACTGCATTCAGGAAAAGGGTCCAGCTTCTAAGCATGATAGAAAACACCTTCCTGATGTGGCCTTTCATATTTCTCCATCCTCAATCTACCACTCTCTCCCCAGAATTGATGCTCTATTCATGCTGACTGCTTACAATTTACTTCAAGAGTTGAGTAGTGCCCCTTCAAAGGATATGTCCAAGTTTTAGTCCCTGGAACAAGTAAATATTCCTTTTTTTGGAAAAAGGGTCACTGTGGTTGTAGTTAAGACTCTCAAAATGAGATCGTCTTGGATTTGGGGTGGGCCCTAAATCCCAATAGAAAGTATCTTTGAAGAAAGAGAAAAGGAGGGGAATACACAGGGAACACTGCAAATGTGGCCTCGTGGAGACAGAGCTTGGAGTTCTGCTGCCACAGGCCAAGGAAAATCTAGAATCACCAGATGCTCAAAGTTGCAAAGAAGGATTCTCACCGCGAGTCTTCAGAGGGAGCTTGGCCCTCAGGAAGCCTTGCTGGCTTCTGGCCCCCATAACTATAAGAGAATACATTTCTGTGATTTTGGGCCACCACATTAGTAGTAATTGTATGGCAACCCTAGGAAATCAATGAACTCCTTAACCACTGGCCATCCTTGCCTGGCTTCCTCTCCCAACGTTCCACATCTGTCTCCTGGCAACCTACTGGCCGCCCCATCACCCTGTGCCTGTCTGTGAAAGCACTTACTAAACATGTTATTGGGTGGTTTTCGGCCCTTCACTCGAAGCAGCACCTGAGTGTTAAGCACCCTCACAGTAAAGACAGCAACTTTGTCTCAGATCCTCGGAACCCCTATGTGCCCCACATGCTCAGTAGTTGTTTGTGAAGTTGTCTGAATTGATTGTTATTTTCGATGTTTGAAAGTTCACCTATTCATAGTTATTTTTATGACATACATTTCTTCTCTAGCACATGGTCCAAGAGCTGTAAATTAATATAAAAGTATAGTGAAATAAAAACTTATATTTTTTATGTTCTAGAAATGTTACTGGACACTAAGACAACTAATGACCATGAAAATCACTAAAAACTCCAATCTAGATTTGTGCCTTTAAAGAAGAAGCTTATGGTCACTGCTGAAGAAAAATGCAGGGATTTGTGTCTAACCATCAGGTCAATAAAAGTCAATAGTGTGATGTGCCTGATAAAACAAACCACCAAACAAAGGATCAATGAAGAAGTAAACACACAGGAAGTGACACAGTGCATGGTTCATTATCTCTGGATTAATGCTGAGGTGCTTGTGTAGGTATTCTCTCTTTGATATACTTTAATAACTCTATTAGGAAAGCACTTCATGGTTCATACAATTACAGAATTTTAAAAGTTGAAGAAAGCTTACAGGAATCCCAGCTGCTTCTAAACTATATTCCATGAATTCTTAGGAAATTGCAGAGAACCTTCTAGTGCCTTTATGGGAGGAATGTGTGGAGGCAGTAGTGCATTATTTGATTGTATGTTATAGGGCTGGTTACTTAATTTAGAGCCTAGTGCAAAATGCATGCATGGAGCTCCATGTTAAGATTCATTAAGATTTACGAGGCCATGACAGCAGTAAAAAACCCAGTCTGGGGCCCTGTGTGATTACAAGGTACACATGCATGAAGCTGGCCCTTCATGGTAGGAGCTCCATTTTAGAAAGTTACTTGGGCAATGACATAAAGAATGAATGGATCACAACTGGCTTAATAAGAGGTTAATAAGAAATTTTTTTATTAGTAATGCAGTCTAGCAACGATGGGGGCCTGCACTAAGTTCTTGTAAATGGGAGTAAAGTTTTATCATCCTTAAGTAACACTTCATATGATCATTCAATTTTACTGTTTAATCTTCTCTATTTTAATTGTATTTGTAAGAATCTTAAAGTTTTATTTGAAACACCATAAGGCTTCATGAAATAAAAGAGACCCAATAAGAAAACTTTATAGGGTAAGGAAAAAAAATTACAAGAATAGGTTAAAGTGCTTGCAATTCTGTTAAAAATAGCCCAACTGAATTAGTGGGTGCCACGAAGTTAAACCTAATAGCAACAAATATAAGAATACAGAGACCATTAGGAACCCTTAAATATAAGAAATATGCCTGATTTTTGTGTGGTGGCTTCCTGTAGTGCTTGTTGTCTGATGGGTGCACTATGACTTCCTTTTCCTTCTTAAAAAGCCATTAGTACTTGAATTATGCCATGGCTACTTGAATGGCAAAGGACCATGCTGAAAATCAACATTACACTTCTGGGAAACTAAAGAGATCTCAAATACCCCAAACAAAGGGCCTAGGTTATGGGATCTGAAATTCTGCATTGTCAGGCAGCCCAGGCATGCTCTTTAATTTGCTGGCTGCACTGGGGGGCTGGTGGGGTGGGCAGTGAGGCAGAGCAGGCCAGAGAGTACACCTGAGGAGCATCCCTGGCTCCAGTATACCAATTGTGCGACTCTGGCCAAGTTATTACACTTCTCTGAGCTTCCATTTTCTCATCTTTTATTTAGGGAATTATAATAGTATCCATGACATACAACTATGAACTCTGAAGATTAAATGTAATCTATGTTCTCAGTCCTGGCACATATAGTAGAAGGAAATCAATTAATATTCAACTGTTCACACAAATAAAGTGTACTCTTTTAATGAAAAATAACAATAGTCTCTTGAGTTTATGGGTTTTAAAAAGTATGTAAGGATTGTACTGAAGTTGGCTGCTCAGGATTCTACAGCTGTGCTGTACAGAATACTGAGGACATGAGAAGCCACAGACTCAGCTAGGGACAGGACCCTACCAGACAACATCTATGAATCCAACTCAGTTGCCTCCATGTCCACATGCATGACAGGGACGTGGGCTTGTTCATGGTGTGCAGCATGACTTCCTAATCTTCAGGATGTGTGTGGATCCCCTTCAGGCAGCATCTCCAACCATAAGAGTAAAAATTTTCTCAAGTTAATATTAGAGTGATCAAGGGGCTTAGAAGGAGGTCAGGTGGCTTCTAGCTAAATGTCAAAGTGTATCCCCATTATTTCTCTTAGTTCTATTAGAATGATCAGAAACAGTACAAACGCTTGATTTATTTAACAAACTAGAGCTTTTTATTCAGAACCATCAGTCAGTGCTTAATCTTGAGTATTTCTTTTTATGAATAGGTGTACTTTGAGACTATAGATCTATTAAAGGACAAGAATAAGGCATTTATTTAAAACTCTTAGCTTTAAATAATAAGCATTTAATATATAGCTGTAGTCATTTCAACCAATAAATACAGTTTCTTGACTCCTATTATGTTCATGCTTTATAGCAATGAGGTAGCTAAAATTTATATGTGATAAGATTTATAATGGAGGTGAGATAAGGATGCACAAATACTAATAAAATCAGGCTCATTTTTAACCTTTTAAAGTAGTACATTACCCAGGCCTTTGGGGATCAGAATAAGGGTAGTGGCACATGAAAGATGGTTTCCTTTCTAGGTGCAGGCACTAAAGAAACATAGTAGTAAAAACTACTAAATGTATATCTGCTCTCCATTGTTACCACAGTTGGCAATTCTAAACACCATTCATGATAACACTTTCCTGCCCTCCTTTTCATTGGTTTTGGCAGAACACATTCTTTGAAGAGAGATGCTACAGCCCCCACTCCCACCCCTTATCACTCCTCCAGGGAGAAGTTGAGTTAAACCCCTTTCTTTCAAACTGTGCAGTCTTATGAGCTCTTTGTAACCAACAAAATGCAGTAAATGTGACACTATGAGCTCACAGCAAATGAATTTCTGCCTAGGTCACTGGAACACTTGTGCTTGGAGTCTTGCAGGAAGTCAGACTCCCTAGGGTTGCCATTCTGCAAGAAAGCCATGAAAATGTTATGTGTAGGCAGTCTCAGTCTTCACCTCCTCCTAGTCCAGATGAAGAAGGAAGGGTGAATGACCAATCCTTCAGTGGATGCCCGGCCCTAGCTTTTTTGTTTGTTTTGAATCAGCTTTTGACTTTTCTCAATTGAGACTAGAAACATCATAGAGCAGAGATGAGATGCAGCCACACTGTGCCTTTTCCAATTATTTGACCTACGGAGTCTGTGAGTATAATAAAATAGTGTTTCAAGACAACTTTGGGGTGGTTTGTTAGGGAGTAATAGTAAATGGAACATTACTTTAAGTTGAAATAATTATTGCAATTACTGAGTGTTACAAGATTCAGATTAGTATATTTTTATATATAATCTTCATATATTTTGCATTATACATGGAAGTCAATCCAAAGAGCTCCCAACCATACATTGGTCCTTAGCACATGGACTCATCTATGCATATCTGTCTTAAGAGCAGGTTTATGGAGAGGTTGGGAACCACTAGAGTAGTTTTTGGCTAAAGTTAATATCTCCAAACCCTCTGGAGCTGCATTTAAACAGTGGTTTGAGGAGAAATACACAAATAGGATAGAATAATGATTGTAAAGATAAAGAATGATAACTCAAATTATTTCAATTCTTTCAATTTATGTGACTACTAAGGAATTTTTATTTATGTCTAAAACTTAAATAAATGAAATCATGTGAATGCACAGTATTTTTGTTGAGTAAGTGCAAGTTTTAGTTCATACATGAAATTCTGTACTGAAAATTTATATCTTTTACATTATAATATATTATAATGTCATATAAATATAAAAACTATTATTTGAAACATTTTAAAGATCACATATTCTGAAACTATATTAAGACTGAAAAGAAGAAATAAAGTAATGATTATTATCGCATAACTTACTGAAAAAAATTTTTCATCTAAGAGAAGGGGTACTAAAAATGATTTTCTCTGGTGTCAAATATGCTAGATTGTATCATTGAACATGGAAAGATTAATTTCAATTACAAAGATGAGACAAAACTTCAAATTGAAGATCAATCTTACTCTCTTCAAAAAGAACATTCTTTTTTCTTTTCTTTTTTAATACCAGAGCATCCAAAATCCCAGCAATTAGCAAATTTCCTACACACATGCCTCCTACATAGGAAACATATATTGTACCACCAAAGTAAAAAAAAAAAAATCTGGATGTGGCTTTCTCCAAAGTGCTGGCAGGCAGGCTGCTGGCATGTGATCCACACTATCAACCATGCTCCTGCAGTTGACACAAAGTTGATAAAAGAGAGGCATCCATTCCCCTCAGCAGGGTGGTAGCAGTACAGATGCTGGCAGGGAGAGAAGAGGTACCAGGGCCTTGTAGTCACGGCAGGGTATCCTCGCCACATCCTTCCTGTGGTTTGCTTCTGGCTGATTCTCTCTGCGTAGATTCTGCTGGTTTCTGCTCATTCACAGAGCCTCATTTTTCAACTTGTCCTCTTATCTAATTTTGTCTAAATCACCCTGATTTACTTTCAGTTATTTATAGTAGAGACCTTTAAACTAATATGCAAAAAGTGAAGAGAATCTTGACAAGGTGAATATAGAAGTTGGAGACAAGAGAAATATTGTAGGCTGAGAGAAAGCAAAAGTATAGAAATCTAAAAAATATATTGTGTTTAGGAACTAGTAGAGGTTTAGTATAAACTGAGTTCACATGAACTAAGAACTGAGTCCCTGAAAAGGGTATTCTGAAACAAAGGAGGTGTTCCAGTCAGTTCTGGTTGCCAGAAAAAAATGCCATATGATGGCTGGCTTTGACAACAGAAATTTATTTTCCCATAGTTTGGGATACTGGAAATTCAAAATCAGAGTGTCAACAAGGTCAGGTTCTGGTGAAGACTTCCATCTTGGCTTGCAGATGGCCACTTTATTGCTGTGTCCCTTCAAGGTAAAGAGAGATAGGAGACAAGCTCTCTGGTTTCTCTTTTATAAGTGCACTAATCCCATAATAAGGGTCCCACCCTCATTACCTCATCAAATCCTAATTACCTCACAAAGTCCCACCTGAAAAAATACTATCACACATATGAATTATGGGATCATAATTCAATCCAAAACAAGAGCAAAATGAGATTTCATCCAGGGCCAGGCCTGCTTTATAGGCCACATGTCAGAGTGTGAAAGACTGGCAAGGAAAGGTTATAGGAATTTTTCATGCAAGGTGTCATGTGATTAAAACTTATTCTTCCAAAGTATTACTCCTGCTACAGGCTGTAGGCTGGACAGGGTGAGGAAAGAACTACGTCAAGAAGTTTATTTCAGAGACTCCTGCAGTAGCCAAGGCCAATAATGTAAAAGAGCTGGGTTCAAGCAGGAGAAGCACATAGGGGAGATAGTAGAATCTGTGAGTGAGAGATTTCAAGTGTGGAACCAACAGAATTAGTCAGACATCTGGATGTGGGGGTGTGAAAAAGGGAGGAGTTGAGAATGACTCAGAGATCTCAGGGTTGGGTAACTGGGAGGGGAGGAATGCCAATCAGAGGACACACAAGCAAGGCTAGCATGGAGTAATGGCAAAATCATAATTTTGGTTTGATCATAATTTTGGTTTTTGAATTCTGGGTTTAAAGAGCTGATGGAAAACCAAATAGATATGTCAAGTTAGGTATAAAGCCTGGAGCTCAGGAAAGAGACTAAAGCCAGTGAAGGACTTTCAGGGTTCACTTGAAAAGACATGAAAGTGGGATGGATGAGATTGTCCTCAGGCAAGAAAAGAAGGTCAAGAATAGAAATTCTGTACACTGGTAGATAATTTTCTTTCTGACATGGCAACAAAGCATTTAAATGAGAGAGAAAGCAAATTCTTTTAGTATAAAATGTTTTCAAAATCTTAAAAAGAGAAAAGCAGAGATAGCAGATGAATGGCCCAGATTATTCATACCATTGAGATGGCCCTCAAAACAAGAATCTGAAAAGGCCCTTGATAAAATCACTGGTAGATTAAATTTGAGGATTGGTTTCAGCAGAGTGTGAGTGTGTGTTTTGGGAAGAGAAATAAACCTGTGCTGTAATTGGCTCACAAAGTGAGGAAGTATAAATTAGTCTTTCTAGAAGTTTCCTTTCAGGATGAGATAGTAGCTTGAACTAACAGAAAAATTTTGCATGATTGTTTTGGTGTTTGACAGTGGAAATTTTAAGGAGAACATATTTCTTTATAGCATCCACTAATATTACAAGCCCCACAAAGAGAAAGAAAGCAAGCAGTTAAAAATATTGTCTGTAAAGTGCTCAGCACAAAGTGCTAAATAATGATTATTATTTTATATACTAAATTGCTGTATTATTATAGACGAATTTTAACTTGTTATTTGAAGTTCTCCATTCTCCTTCCAAGATTTTCCTTAAATGGAATAAACAAACAAATAGCTCAATGCAGACTGTTCATGCAAAGGTAACCTTTATAGTAATATAATAGAAGAGGTGCCAAGAAAGCTCCTGGATTTCAACTACATCCTCAACCAAGAAGGAGTTTAATAACTGAAGTTACAATGCTATAATTTGTTTCCTACATATTGAAGGTACTAAAAAATGCAAATGTATGTGACATGGGGAGGTTCACAGAAAATAATACATCATGCTATTAATCTCTTGCTGTGCGTTAACTTATTAGCTCCTCTCTAGTTACAATTAATGAAAATGGTGTGGCAGCCACAGAAGTAAGTTGCTCTGATCTCCGTCTTAGAAATATAGTGTCAAAAAAAAGAGGAAGGAAAGAAGTAGAGAAGGAAAGAAGGGAAGTGGTGTTCTTCTGCTATAAGCTGAGCTTTCACCTATAGTTAGCTCTCTTGGTTGGTAAAAGCTCCCTGCTGGCCTGGTTCCTGGAAGCCTGGGGAAAGAGAGGGTTTTATCTGAATGAAGTAGAAATGCCTAAAATGCATTGGCAGATGGTGGAGGAAGGAATTAAAGGGCTCAGAGAAGTGTGCATTGCTGCAATGTATATATCACATGAATTTTGAAGACCCACCAGAGGATTATGTGTCACGGGAATACCTAGTAGACACACTGCTCACTGAGGCCACAGGAATATAATGGTGAGAGGGACACCAGCATCACTCAGAAGTCCACAGGGGGCTTTTCTCTGCAGGTCAGAGCTAATGGTAGGAGAGGCTATCACAGAGCTGAGCTTCTTGAAACTAATGGGGTCTACAGAGTCTCTGAAGAAATGAAAGCCAAGTGTCAGTGCTTAACCACCAGAAACCAAAAACTAGGGTCATCAATCATCATAAGAAAGACCAAGGCCAGTGTGACAGCCAAAGGAGTTAACCATAGAAAGTTCTAGAGATGGTTTGTAGAATATTATCATTTCCTAATATATAGGGAGTCAACAAGACTACTGAATACATATCATCATAAGAATTTATGAGTTGAGGGTACATGCCTCAAGAAAAATGTTTCAGGCTTTGCACAGTTGCCAAACCCAAATGACTTCATCAGCTGAAGAGGCAATAGGTCCCCAGAGGTACACACTGCAATGATTTCCCCAAAATTACCTATGACCATTTACTCAGTCATTTATATGTAGGGTAAAAGAGAATACCTATATATTTTGAGAACTACTGGACACAAGGAGTAAGTGGATATTGATACCTGGATACCTAAATCAGTGTCATCATAATCCCCTGTTAGAGTAGGAATATATGTGGACTAGGTGATAAATGAGTCCAGGCCAGCATGTGACTCACAGTGGGCTTACTGAATTTGTTAACACATCTGTTAATACACCTCTAGTAGTAAATGGAATAAATCCTTATTGGGGAAATTCAACTGGAAGCCCCTGAATCTGACACCTCCCATTCCCTGCAAGAGCATAAATCAAACACAATGTTGTGTTAGGGGAGGTAGGACAGTGACTATTAAATGCTACTGTTTAAAGTCTCAAGAATGTAGCAGTGGTGGTTCCTATCTCATTTCCATTCACCACATGGGACAGGTCCTGGAGAACAAGTGTAGCCTGTCAAATCTTGAGTCAGGTAATAGTGGCCTCATTTGTCTTCTGTATCCCACTCAAGAAAGAAAGCAGATGGGATAAAGCTCAGATGCACCAGAAAGAGGAAGGTCCTATGCCACAGTTTATACCATATTAACTCCACTCTCTGCCATAATATATCTGTACAGACATGAAAGTTTGCATGTCTCAAAGAGTGTCTTGGACATTTAATATTGAAGACAGCATGCTGAGGAGGCAAGATAAATAAATGATGGCTAGCACACTGGAGGCCCTGGTAATTCACATGCATGTCAGGTTTAGGGAGATAAACCCTACAGTATTCAGGGCCCTAGGACTTCAGCAAAATTTTTAAGGATCCAGTTGTCAGGAACATGCTAGACATTCCCTCCAAAGTAAAAAACAATGACTGCATCTTGTATCCCAACCACAAAGAAGAAAGTGCAGCATATGGTAAGGGCCTTTGGGTTTTTGGGGAAACAGCCCATGCCATGAATGCTACTCTGGCCTATATACTGGGTGCTCTGGTCTGAATATTTGTGCTCCTCAACTCAGATATTGAAACCTAACCCCCAAAATGATGGTGTTAGCAGGTTGTTCCTTGATGAGGTCATAAAGGCTCTGATTATAAAGAGGCCCAAGAGAATCAGCTTATCCCTTCTGCCATGTGAGGACACAGCAAGAAGGTAACAGCCATGAACCAGGAAGCAGCCCTGAACAGACACTGCCTGACAGAGATGATCTTGGAAATCCCAGCCTTCAGAACTATAAGAAATACATCTCCATTGTTGTTAAGGTACCTGTGTGGTATTTTGTTAGGGCAATACAAATGGGCTAAGATATGTGGTGACATGAAGAACTGTGAGACCTGGAGGAGGGTAGGGCTTTGCAGAAGGCACAGGCTGTGAGGCATGCAGCCCTGCTGCAGACAGTGTGACCCAGCAGACATTGAAACTTGAGGTTTCAGTGGTGGGAAAACACTGCCTGTAGCTCATGGTACAGGAGCGACTTACAATGCAGGCCCCAGGAATGCAGGAGCAAGGTCATGCCACCTGCAGCAGAGAATTACATGGTTTTTGAAAAGCAGGCTTAAGCATGGTACTGGGTCTATCTGACCTGAGCTGCTTGGTCCAAGATAATCAATGATCATGAATTCAGAGCTGTCCCATTATAAAATGGGTTCTGCTGGACTCTGTTAAAGTGGTAGTACCTACCATGAAGCTCTAATTAACTATAAGCACTGTGAATGCTTGTTATAATGAAATTATGCTGCCAATTATTGTACATTGCAAAGAAATTAAAGATATCTAAGTTGTCATCTTAAAAAGCAATTAAGCTTCTTTAACTCCTTAAACAATGGGCAGAACATTAAAAATTAAGGATCATAAAAATAAAATATGCATTCACTTAAGATCAAAGTACAATTAAAATCCAATAATCCAAATCATTTATATTACTTTTAGCGCTTGAGCTACTTGGTTACCTGGAAAGTGGGACACGAGACAGGAATTTTTGAAGTGCATACATTTTTATAACTATCTTCCTCATTTATATTATGTAACATCCAATTAAAATCAACTAAGAGATTTTCTTTACCTACTGTGTGTGAGACACTACCCCCTGAGGATCACTCAAAATATGGCTGCCTTCTCTTTCCTGGGGGCATATCCCAGGAGGTAGTGTGATGTAAGAGACCAAATGTTGACTTTGGAATCACACTGATCTGGGTTGCCCTCCTGGGTCTAAAGCATAGTACCTGAACAACTTTGAACAAGTTAATTAGCCTCTAATATCTTCAATTTTGTTACCTGTACAATAAAGACAGCCATGCTTTTGTTTTGGCCACCCTGAAGATACACATATATAAAGGACCTAAGACAATGTTAGGCAATCAGTTGATTTTCAATAGATGGGGCTGTGGGACAGAGGTTTGAAACAGAGCCACAGAACTGAATATGATGATGAGGCCTATGTACTTGGCTACGTGTAGCCACATTGTCTGGGTCACCTGGTGATGATATTCAGACCTTGAAGTGCACATGGGAACACAGGTTCCAGCTGTCAGCCTGACTTTCTTATTTCTGTGGTTTAAAAGAGATTGTCTAGAGATTTGTGCACAGCTCCAACTTTTAACCACTCTGGTGTGGCTCAGCAGTTCATAGATTCCCAGCTCCTTGCCTACCTAGAAACTATAAATTTAATCTGACCCTGGTCTCATGGGCTCCTAGTTATAAGAAACTGGTTAAATCAAAATCTTTATCAAATTTGAGATTCTGTGACAATCTCCTTAAAGATTCCCTTCAGCTTTAGTTTCTCCATCATTTTAATTCCCTCTTTACTCCCTAGCAGACGATTTTTAAACTTTAGGAGTTTATGTCAGGACATAGAGGCCTGATGCATTATAAGCATTCAGTTTCTCCACAGAATTGAATTAAATGCCAGCATTCTGAAGCACAGCTTTTGTCACATCATTTTTCAGCTCCACATTGCTTATTATCTCAAGTCATGGATCCTCAGGGTGGTTTACAAGGCCTTCCTCATTTACCTACTCTTGCTCATGCATAAATCCCACAACTCCCCACATACGTTTCCACTGTAAAGGTCCCCCCAGTTGTGTGTTCCTGATTGTCTCCATGTTTCTTGCTCTCTTCCTTTGCTTCTGTGGCCTACCTCACCTATAATGTACCCATCCAAGTCATATCTACCTTCCAGAACCATTCCAAGTGCCACTTATTCCCTTAGCCCTCACCCCTGCTGCCTGTCTATAGTGGACAATGCGTGGCTCTCACTGTCATCACTAGATTAGCCAATGGTATGGTTTGGCTGTGAGTGTCCCCCCAAAGCTCCTGTTAATGCAGGAATATTCAGAGATGAAATGATCAGATTATGAGAGTTTTAACAGAATCAGTCCATCCAACTTTGAATGGACTAAGGTACGGCAACTGTGGGCAGGTGGGACATGACTGGAGAAAGACTCATCTCATGCTCTAGAAAGGCTCATTTTCCCTTTTGGCCTTTCCCCCCTTTCTTTCTTTTCACTTCCTGGCTGCCATGAACAGGGCAGTGTTCCTCCACCATGTTCCTCTGCCATTCTGTTCTGTCTCACCTTGCACCCAGAATGAAGGAACCTGCCAACCATGGACTAGACCTCCCAAACTGTAAGCCAAAATAAAACTTTTCCTCCTCTAAGTTGTTCTTGCCATGTATTTAGATCACAGCAACAAAAAGCTAACACTACTAGCAATCACATTTGATCTAGCATTCATTATGTACCATACTCAGGATAGACTTACCCAGTGGGTATGGTAGGGACAGTATCTAGGATCTTTGAAAATGTCTTCAATTATTTTAAAATCAGAAAGAAAATGTGAACTTTTTAGGCTGAAGAAAGTATCTATTCTATAATATTTCGAATTTGCTTTTATAGCATGGCTATTGTAAAACATAATTTTAAATTTCTTTTTTTAAGAGGGAAGGGTGCATGAAGGAATAATATACCTAGGGTCTACAAAAGTTATAATGAACCCCCCCCCGGCTCTCTTATATTGCCCTATAATAGTATGTCTTCTTTTTCTAGTTAGAAAAAGAATGTGTGCCCTATCTAGAATTTGTCTATTCATAACCAGAGATATGAAAAATTGTGCTGTATATGTGTAATAAGTATTGAATGCATTCCACTGTCATTTATTTTTAAAAAATCAATTAAAGAAAATTAAAAAAAAAGAATGTGTGAGTTGCTGCCAGTAGTCCTCATGCTGGAGTTTGCTAACACCTAAGAAAATACAGACATATTAATGGAATTCTGTGACATATTTTTCAGTTCTTCAAAGATCCTAATAGAATAGTGTATTTACCCATCATGGGCCCACATATACTAACTAAAATGTCAATGCTCTTTGCTTTTAGCTAGGACTATTAAATCAGTTGACAACACTGGTTATCTCAGATTGTTCAGTGGTTCTGATACATTATCTAAAGGGCTGAAATTTCTGTGATGTAGCTAGAAAACCTGATATCATTACAAAGTCACATGTCCATCACAGAATTGCCAAATATAAGTGTCATTTATGGAAGTCTGGTAAAATTAGAGATACAGAGTATCCATATGTCTTTAATTATAAATTTAACTGTCAATTACTATCTCTACAATTTTAATAATTCTATGTGCACTATTTCAAAACAGCCTCATTATATTTTTATTATTATGGGTCACTGTGTAATATACAGGCCTAAGTTGGTGTAGGAATCTAATGTATTTGATAGAGGATTGTAAAACATAAGAGTTCATGGAAGAATGTGAGGCAAGGGAGGGTGAATAATAAAAGGGGTACATGGTAGTGAATATATTTGGAACCAGTGGGTACTTCATAGGTGTCTTTTTTGTACTTCCAACAAGAACACTGAGCTAAAGATTGACATGAGAGACGTTCGTTGACTAATAATAGTGGTATCAGCACCAGCAGTTCCATTAACAGTGCAGTAGTCATATTGTGAGTAAACCCACAATAAATATTTTTGATAGATCACCTACTAGACACTTAATCAAATTTTCTCATTTGAAATACACTTTAGTATTGAATTGCTCCTAAGTGGGAAAACCTTAGAGTTTGGCTCTGTGATAACCACTGGGTCTCACTAGCCATGGAAGACAAACACATAAAGGTAGCCCAGAGTGTATCTTTTTACCAACCCATCCTTCTCCTCCAAACACAATCCCCAACCAGTCTCATGAAATGAATTGCTACAAGAAAACTGACATGCATTCCCCAAATTCCTATGCCCCAGAATCTGTGCCATTCATGCTCCTATACAAAATTAAGTGGAAAAATCACTAACAGGAAAGGGTAAGCTGACTCCAGGCTGGTTGTACTGATTTACCACTTGACTCAGCAGCCTGTAAGCAGTGGTTGTTGCACAGGGTACCCTGAGAGCTTATTGTACAAGATGACCATGTGGGAAGTAAAGGTATGGTGATGCTAATGAGTTACCAGTGACTAGGAGGACAGAGAGAAATGATGTTTTAGCTCCCCACTGATATTCTAGAAAACACTGAAATAAATTCTTTAATGTCTATAAACTCTTCCCCTTTCAGCATATTCATCTCTTTACAATCAGTCATGACTGGAGGTGGAGTCTCTGTCTGCACCCAAAACAGTTTGGGCAGTCTTGAGATTGGTTTGGACAAACAGAATAGAGTAGTGGTGCTGTCCAGGAAGTTTAGGAGCCTAACTCTCAAGACACCTTACATCTTGGGCCTTTGCCCTCTTCTAAGGAAGCTCTGAGAGGCCATCAGGGAAAACAACCTGCAAGAAAGACCTCCTAGGAATGGAGAAACTCAGCTGTTCCAGCTGCCCCACCTGAACCCGGACTCCAGGCAAATGACCAAGGAGAGAAACCAAGATAGACCACCAGGAAAACTGCAATAGCACCATTACTGTATTCTGTCTGTCCAAAAAATTCTGAAGATAGGAGACCATTTTTTGAGGTTTAGGACAATTGGTAATGAAGTGACATAGAATGGAAAGAGGCCAGCAAATGTAGCTGACTCTCTTTCTTTTCTTTTAATATTAAAAAAAAAATCTAATGCCAGAGTTGGAAGTGACCCAAGAGATGGTTTTATGTCTTTCCATCTTAGTGATTCAGGGGGTCAACTGGAAAGCCACCAAACAGGGTTATTTTGCAATTTTGAAATTCATTTGCTCTTAATTAGAAAACACATTACTCGTTTCATATGAAAAGAAATATCATAAAGCTAATTTTAAATATTCTAATGTAATTTAACATTGAATTATAAATTTGATAGTTGAAGGTTAAATAATCTTCAAGTTTTTTTTTTTCCCCCTGGGAAAACAAGAGTATTTGCAAAAATAGGAATAGGGATTTATTTTCCTGCAAGTTCTCAGGAAAGCAAAAGAAAGCTCTGCAATCAAATTATCCTCAAAGCCTTAATTAAAATCAGATGCTAAGGGAGAGTTCCAATTCATTTATTTTATTTAGTAATCCATATACAGAAGCACCAGACAATATTCTTCAATTCTTATTCAAATGCATCTTCATAGGTTTCATTTGTTTTTATTTATGTTTATATATGTTTTTCATCAGCATTTAATATATATCAAATACAGTCATAAGACCATCTCCACAAAGAATACTGACCACATGGCTATTTTCTCCTATTGACTTGCCCATCGAAATTCTAGCAAATTTTATTTCATGAAACTACATTAGTTTGAAACACCCAACATTTTTATTATGAAGTTTTCCCAATGTATTTCTACTAAATCTTGGAAGAAATATATTTGTGTATAAGTTCAAATATAATGGCAAAAAATATATATATAATGGCAAAACCTGACTACAAAGCCTACATTTGCAGCAGGAGTTACAATCAGAGTTGCCATAGCAGCCAACCACCTACCCACTCTCTCTCTTTCTCCCTCTCTCCCTCTCTCTCTCTCTCTCTCTCACACACACACACACACACACACACACACACACACACACACACGGTAGGGAAGAGAGAAAAACAGAAGAGAACAGATACATGAGGTGGGAGGGAAAGGGAGAGAAAAGGGAAATTGCATGGTAATGGAGGGAGATCCTCATTGTTATACAAAATTACATATAAGAGGTTGTGAGGGGAATGGGAAAATAAACAAGGAGAGAAATGAATTACAGTAGATGGGGTAGAGAGAGAAGATGGGAGGGGAGGGGAGGGGAGATAGTAGAGGATAGGAAAGGTAGCAGAATACAACAGGTACTAATAGGGCATTATGTAAAAATGTGGATGTGTAACCGACGTGATTCTGCAATCTGTATTTGGGGTAAAATTGGGAGTTCAAAACCCACTTGAATCAAATGTATGAAATATGATATGTCAAGAGCTTTGTAATGTTTTGAACAACCAATTAAAAAAAAAATAATAATAAAGAGAACAGAATCTATTGTTCAAGACAGAGGAACCCATGAATGTAATGACAGGCAGGGATCCTAACTTTCAATCTGAACCACACTTAAAGACAGAAGGTTTCTGAGTGTTGGAGTGTTTATTCAATGATTATTCTTTAAACTCATCTACTTTGCACCTTCATCTTTAAACTTTGCTGATGCTGGGATTGTACAGGAGGAGGAGGGAACTTAGTTGATCATGCACACATTAGGACTAGCTTGATTTAATGTTTCCTATCTGGAGCATTCAGAATCATTGTCACAAGAAAAATTGTGGTATATATTCATCTATAAAATAGGTGTAATAAAAGCACATGTTTCAAGAAAGTTTTATGTGGATTCAATAAGTTAGCATAAATAATCAATTATTAAGTAACAGTGACAAATAATAAAATTTAAAATTTAATAATATGTAAGAATTAGTAAAGTATGAAAGTAACAGTGAAGCAATTAATGCTGGACACATAGTAAATGCTCAATAAATGTCTGCTATAATAATTATAATTAACCATTACAATGAATACCTCCAAGTCTTCTTACAGACTAGAACAGTATGTTTTATAATGCATAAGTTGCTAAAACAAATGCTTGCAGGTGGGCAACAGGCATGAGCAAGATAAAATATTAAGATTCTTCCAGTACATAGGAGGATAATGTCTTCTCCCATAATCACATATTTTAAATACTATTTTGATGAACTAAAAATACCAAGTATTTTGTTTTTGTTACATTTTAACCACCAATGGTGAATGCTGGTTTACACAGTAACATCTAATTTCTACTCATGCTGAAATATTCATGCAACAATAGTTGGAGTCAAAGAGCATTCTGGAATTTGTCTTCCATTATTGGCTTGATCACATATTTATAAGCAGAGATATATTTGCAATTCATGCACAAACACAAATATAAACATGGGATTTAGATGGGATGGCAATGAGGGAAAAGCATTTTGTGACTTCCGATTTGCTTCTTTTTAAACCTTCATTTTAAGGCAGGGTGTTTTATATTCTAGCAGGGGTAGAACATGAAGTTAAGTAACTTTGTGAATAGTAAAGAATGTACATGGGTTAGCATATTTCACATTGAACCACAGTCACCTTAGACCATGAGAAGAAAGCTGAGCTTACAGGAGAGAGAAATCGAGGGCAATGAGAGCAATTAGACCGAGAGAGTGAAGTGAGAAGGCAAAAGAGGAATTGTGCGAGACAAACTTTACAAGTTAGTAGGCACTAGAAGAAGAAGTGGATCTCCACAACTCTTCTCTCTCTCTCTCTCTCTCTGGAAAAATCCAGGAAGTGAGGGATAGAATTAACTTGATTTAAAAACCTTAAAATGTTAAAATGCATCCTCTATGGCCTCTAACATTATCTTGCCATTGTAAATGTTATGTTCAATGATTTATTCCCCCCTTTAAATTGTCTTTCTGCTTTGCAACATTGGTTTATTTGTTTCCATCTCTAGAAGAAATGTTACAGGCACTGCTATAATTCTCTCTGTTTTAGTGGTAGCTGACTTGATTGCATTAGAAACATCTCCATCATCAAACAGCTCTTGGAGGTTAAAAATAATCCTAAATTTTTCCAAATCATTAGAAATAATCAAATTTGGTTTCAAATTGGGCCTGAGTCTTAACAAACCTCTTGTTAATAAGCTGAAAGCAGAAGGAAGTAGATAATGGCACCATTGGGAAGAACACCAGAAGGCACTTAAATTCTCTTAACTTCTTTTTGGAGTTCATGGAAAATCCTCTGGAGAACTCCTTGTGTCCAACAGCAAGATGCATGGAACATCCTGCTGCTAGAGGCACAGGCAGATGACAATAATATTGGGGGTCAAGATGCTCCTGCTTCCTTATCTTGCCTATCGATAACACACTCAGCTGTGACCACTTATTTTTGCTTCAAGTTCCTAAGATGGCTGCACTTGGGCTTGGCTCTTACCACAAAAATGATGCAAATGCTCAAAAATAAAGGAGAAACATAATTTCTAAAAATATTTTTGTGAGTGCTATAAGGAAATACTAAAACACAGATTGTGATACTATGATGAAATAATTACCAACAACAAAAGAGCTTTCTAAAAAAAAAAAAAAAAGCATCCCTTCTTCACCCAACCAAGGAATTTGAGAGCTTGAGTAGGCAGTGAAGAGCCTAGATAGTTCTCTTAATTGCACTGTTACAAGTTCATGGGAAGTGCTACAGAGCAAATTTGTTTCCATTAAGTCCTATTTAACACAAAGACAAATATATGCACAAATAGAAATGCTACTGGCTATATTTTTTAATACAACCAACTACCCACACACAGCCTCATGAGAGTCAACCGGCTTAATTTTATCCACCGTGTAAACAGCAATTATTAGAAATGAATCGAATGGCCAATAGAAAGCTATTAATGTCTTTAAGTGACTTTTGTTATGGCAAAGAAAAGAATTTCTGCATTGGAAGGATGAACAGAAATACACACTAAAACAGGTTTTTAATCCTTACTTACTGTCAGATACATGGCTGCATAGACGCTGAGAGCTGCTTCTTTGGATGGGAATGTTTTCCTTGCTCTCATGATGAGATCCGGGTTGCCAGTGCAAGCTTCTTCCCCACTGATGAACTGTGTGTACTGCTGGCATCCAAGTGCTGTGTAGTTAGGCTTACACAGGGCAAGAAAATGTGGAGCCAGATTTCCTGTAACAACTTGTCCAGCATTTACAAAGATATCTGTAGCAAATAATCCAAAGGTATAAATTCCTGAGGAAGAAAACAAACAATTTTAGCTCTCTGCTTTTTATTTATTTATTTTTTTTGCTGTTGTTATTGTACCTCAATTTACAATAAACCAAGATGAAATATCTTAGAAACAGTAAAATTCTCCATATATACATACACCTGGTTCTATTCATTTCACTCCTCCTTAGTTTCTTCCTTGGCTTTCTGGACTAGTGGGAAGTATTAAATTATTTAACATATTGAGCTGTCTACCACTGGCTATATTTTGATGCCTCACAGGTTTATAAGATACAAAAGAAGAAAATATATTCTAAGACTGTTTGAGTAATGCTAGTTTTAAATGGAGCCACGTATCTCTTGAGAGGGTATAGTCTATCATGTTTTACTAATGTTACCAATCTTTATATTTTCCCTGCTTTTGAAAACATTTTTTTTATCTCACTAACATAAAGCAAAGCAGTTGTCTTCCTTGATTATGTCTCTTCAGCCCATTCAAACTGATATTAACTCTGCTGGAGGTGCCAATTAGCAGTAAAATCCAAAGCCATCAGTTTTCATTTAAATATCATGGAAAATCTTAAATAAAGCAGAATGCTTTCAGATGAAGCTTTGCATTGCCTTCAGAAACACTTTAAGAGGTACAGAACAGCTTATCTTTTATGGATTGGCTTTCTACTTATCAATTGTGGGGCAATTTAGTAAATAATAAAAAATCAATATAATGATTTTCCAATTATCTTTACAGTATTAAAATTTATTTACGCTGGTCACCAGGAGGTATAAAATTAAGTACATAGATTTTTTTCCCCTCCTGTTATAAGAACTTGCCAATTTACTTGAATACCAAAAACATTTTCTAAATTCAATGTCATTCGTCATTATTGTCAAAACTTATTTTTCTACTTAGGCAAGATAAATTTTTTGCTAATTATTTCAATTAAACTTAGATGCAACTTTCAAGGTGTGATGCTGATGTAATTCATTCTTTCATAATTTTGGAAATAAAATCCATGAGAACCTCTTAAAACTTGACAAAATTCTTCCTAAAACAGTTGGCTCATTAAGAAGTCATCTGATTTTATTATAAAATTTAGATGCTTTTCTTCTTAGTCACATATTTCTGGATTGTTTGTTTCCAAAACCTTTTAATCATTACTAACTGTCATGTGGGAAATCATGAAAGTTGTGCAGGATCAAATAATTTTCCAGTATTAGATACATGGCTGGGTCCTTTTAATTTTTACATTATGTAAGATTTATGCATAAAAATTTATGCACAAAAATCTGCACATAGCAAATCTCGTATGTGTATCCAAATGTCAATGACACAAAGACATTAGTTCTCCTTTTATCCTGAACTTCTGAAAGGAAACAATAAGAATACCTTTCTTTATATCTCATCAGCATTCCATGAATCTCAAAAAGGAAAGGCTATCAAAAGCAGAATTTTGAGAGAGGCAGAGAAATAAGAGAACTCCATAAGATACTAATGTACACAATCTCTCCTTCCAAAACCTCAGGGCCAAGCACAGGAGTCTAAATTACAAGCTCTCTTCATCTTTACTCCTTTGAAATCTAGACTAAGATGTACTCATTTTATTTGACTAAATCATTCTTTTTATCTAGTGTAATAGGTCTTCCTGTTTAAAATAGAAATATTTGATAAGCATATGGAAAAGTCTCTTGATACTTGTGAAGTTTCCAAATGTCCTTCAGAAATATCAATGTATCACGCCCAAGGCCAATGTTGTAGTTGACTACACAGATAATTATTAAAGTGGGATCCCATGAGGGATTTAACCTCAAGGATAAAGTCACTACACAAACTGAGGTCCTTTTATGCAGTGATGCTTGATTACAAACTTTCATTTCATTAAAATAAACCAGAAACACAGGTATCATGATAAGGGAACAAGAAAAAAATGAAGCTCTCCTATGTTTTACAGAGACTCTAAAGCATACTTTGTGCCACAAATTCTTGAGAAACATGTATTTAAATGCACAAATGTGATTTGATTAAATAGGCACAATATAATTTTCTTAACAGTTTTTAGGAAAGCATCAATTCCATCAAATACTTTCATTTTTCATATATTATTGCTTATTTATTTTATTATTAAGTGTTTCTTGTACAAAGAGACATGAGTTAAGAACACAGTATTAATGCATGTGAAAATACCTTTTTAGTTTTCATAAAAAAGTTATTCTTCACCAAGATAAATGAGGACTGTAGAGATACATAGTATGACGGTTATTAAAAGAACAGCTTTGGATATGAAGACCTTTTGTCTTCAAAGAGATCTATAGCCATGATGTCATTTGGTTTATCTCTAATGAGTTTATATATAGATTAGGTCATCTAATCTAACATCTCCAAAGTTTTCATCTCAATCCCCTCCTAGAGAGATTAATAAATACTTAAGTGTTATACTATCCTCAGTGTATCTCTTAATACTGTACAGAATTTATCTTAAAATATATAGCATATCAATATATTCTCATTTTATATAATTAATCCAGAAAATAATAATTTATATTAAATTTTATGGTGTCAGTTAAAGAATTGATCTTGGCCAAGTTTTTATTGAATTGAAATAATGTTCAGTAATTCGTCAGTGAACATTCATATTTATTAGAGCTTGCATTTGAGATGGAAAGTTAAACATCAATGAGTCTTGTCCTCTAATAAGATCACCAATATAAAATATAATATATATATATATATATTTCAGAATTTGAGCCTGAAATACTTCTTATGAAATGCAGTATTTCTTGAAATTGCCAGGTTGCCAGTCTTTACCTTTATGATGTTGAACAATCTACCTCCATATCATTTCTCCACAGTCACTTTCTGATACTTTATAATAAATCATTTAATTATATAACTGCTAGTTTCTTAAAAAATATCCAATATCCAAGTGTTTTTCTTTTCTTCCTTCATGTGCAAATGATACCCAGAAGAGGGATCTTGGAGCATTAGAGAGAACGTAAAATGTGATGTTCATTTATAAAACCAAATTGAAATATTTCACAAGAAAGAAAACCTAATATTTTTATACAGTTAAGACATGGGTTATTTTAAAAATTAGCTTATACATCAACAATGTTTTGGCAAGAATAAAAACAATGCAGTGAACACATACCAAGAAATCGGACAGTTCGGCGCACCAGTGGGTTTATATAGCAACAGTCTCCAGTTAAAATTGTTTTCTCCTGGTTTTCAAAATCCCTTGTGGCTAGTTGTAGGCAAAACACAGCAGTTTCTCCAACTATTATCTTGCAAAGAAATAAAAGATTAAAGGATATTAGAATGGAACCAATATAAATGTGTTTTTTTTTAAATGCAAAAAGCCACTCCTTTTGTAACAATCTTGATGTAAAACTGAGACACATTTGTGTTTATATCTTTCATTATAACTTTGACACTATATATAAAAATCGTATTTCTCTCAATTCAAGGGAGTATTAAAATGATAAATTATGAATAAAAATAGACTATAATGATTTTGTTTTCTAAAAGCCTTCATTAAAAATGAAGTATAGAAAGGGGGGGGGAGTTCATAACCCACTTGAATCAAAGTGTGGAATATGATATGTCAAGAAATTTGTAATGTTTTGAACAACCCACAATAAAAAAAATTAAAAAAAAAAAAAAATGAAGTATAGAAAGGATCTTTAAAGTACTCAGTTATTTTTGGTGTGTGACTGAGTTTTATGATTTATAAGTGACTGTGTCTTGTTTAAATATAAGTCTTCTGTAGAATTCAAATAGATTCTTTTTGCAAAAACTTAAAAATCCAGTATAAACATACTAATTAGAAATCACAGTAATACTTTTATAATAAAAAAAAGCAATCCACATGTTTTGCCTTAAGATTGTTCTCATCTGATACATCATTAAGAATTGTAATGATTAACATATTCTTTTTCATTAGTACATTATATCTATATATACTAGTAGGGTTCATTTAGATATAATCATATAAGCACAAAATATAATTTATTCCATCTTGGTCCCTAGTAATTTCTTTTTCCCTCTTCATTTCTTCCCCCTGTTCCCTTTATTCTACTGGTCATCCTTCTACTTATTTATAGTTTTTTTAATTAGTAAATTATGAATATACATAAAGATGAAATTCACTGTGATAGATTCATATATGTACATAGGATAGTTTGGTCAATTTAATTCCATCATTCCTCCATTTTCCTATCCTTTCTTCCTACTTCTTAATCCTCTTCCTCTATTTTATTGATCTCTCTTCTATTTTCATAGGAACCTACCACTTTTTTCCCTCTCATTTTTCTCTAGCTTCTGCATATCAAAGAAAATATATGACCCTTGACTTTCTGAATCTGGCTTATTTCACTTAGCATGTTGTTCTCCAGTTCTATCCATTTACCAGCAAATGTCATTATTTTTTATTCTTCTTTATGATTGAGTAAAACTCCATTGTGTATATATATCAGATTTTCTTTATCCATTCATCTGCCGACAGGCACCGTCACTTGGCTATTGTGAATTGTGTTACTATAAACATTGATGTGGCTGTATTGCTATAGTATGCTGATTTTAGTTCTTCTGGATAAATATTGAGGAGTAACATATTCTTTATATTTTAGTATAAATGTTTTATTTTAATCTTCATAAAAACCAGATGAGACAGGGAATAATATAACCAGTGAAGAAATCAAGACTTAGAACTCAAGTGAAATGCTCAAGAGCCAGTAAGGAGAGCTGGGCTGCGTTCTGGTATAGGTTCTCTGCTCTATTTTCTGACTTAAAGGACCTGGCTATCTTCCACTTTGTTCTGTACCATTTGCAGTGGTTTTTGTACATGGCTTTTAAAATCACCAGTAAAATAATTAGAATATGTGTTATTATCTCATTTTACAGATGAGGATGTAGAAATTTAAAGGAGATAAAAATATTTACTTCCCTTCAGGCCAGTCAATCCAGGAGAAATCTCTCACTCATCCTTACAACTATTACTCTATTTAATACCATGAACAACAGCATAAGAAATAAGATTAAGAGAAAAGGAAAGTGAAGTCAATAATAATGCCTGCAATTTTGTCATTGTTAAGTTTGTTTTTGGTAAGTTTTGTTAAGATGCTGTACAGGGAGTCCTTGACACTCCCCAGGTGCTATGGTTCGATGAGTTCCCCAGAATTCATGCAGAAATTTAATTCCCAAAGTCAGGTTTGTTAGAGGTATTTGGAAGTGGGCCCTTTGGGAGATAACTAGGATTTAATGAGATCATGAACTTGAGGACCCTGTGATTGCATTAGCAGCTTTATATGAAGGGGAAGAAAGATCCAAGCTACACTTGCTCTGTCTTGTTATGCAATGCTTTCCACCATGTTAGGATGCAGCATGAAGATCCTCACCAGATGCTGAGCAAATGTTAGCATCATGCTCTTGAACTTCTCAGCCTTTGAAACTGTGAGCTAAATGAACTTTCATTTGTTACCCTTTCTCCGGTATTTTGATACAGCAGTAGAAAACAGACTAAAACATCAGGGAAAAGTTTCTGGAGTCTACATAAAAAGTAATATCTATGATTACAAGATATTCAAAATAGTAAGTGACAATAGAGGGGGGACATAGAGATTAGGTGCTCAACCTACTTTTACCCCAATGTGAACAAAAAATTATGTGGCACCTACCAATTTTCATTTTTATTTCTATCTCCTTTTCCTCTTTTCTTATTATACTTTTATTACATATACCTTTTTTCTTACTATATTTTTCTTACATATACTATATATGCATTTTTCTCTATTTTAATTTTTGACCCTTTTTATTGGTATATTATACTTGTACACATTAGTGGAA
Source organism: Marmota marmota marmota (assembly GCF_001458135.2). Lineage (NCBI taxonomy): Eukaryota > Metazoa > Chordata > Mammalia > Rodentia > Sciuridae > Marmota > Marmota marmota. The sequence goes on along the minus strand of NW_026000076.1, from coordinate 785,146 downwards.
TTCATTGATACATATTCATACTTGTACACAGTATGATGATATAATTTGGTCACATTTGTTCCCCAGTACCCATATCTCTTCTTCCAAGAAGGCCAAAGTTCAAGGTTAAACCAGAAGACATTGAGCTGAACTATATTTTAAAAGTCTGGTGTTGCCTTTCTGGTGAGACTGAATTGAAATAGGAAAGATTCAAACTTCCAAATTCCTACTGACTTTTTTTTTTTTAGTACCAGGGATTGAACTCAGGGGCACTCAGCCATTGAGCCACATCCTCAGCCTTATTTTGTATTTTATTTAGAGACAGGATCTCACTGAGATGCTTAGTGTTTTGCTTTTGCTGAGGCTGGCTTTAAACTCGAGATCCTCATGCCTCAATCTCCCAAACAGCTGGGATTACAGGCATGCATCACGGTGCCTGGTTCCTCCTAACTTTTAATTTTGACTTTGGTGAAGTAAATCAGCTGTGTGATGAAATGATCTGGTCAAAAGAGGGGGGTGCATTATTTTTCATGGGTACATCAGCTGTCACCAGGGCCTTAGAAAAAAACTAACAAATAAACAAGCTACATATTTGACACCTTCTTATTTCCCTTTCTGAATAAGTCATTTATGTCCTATCTCCTCTCTTTTGCCCCTCAAAATAAATAACCACTATGATTCTTTCTGGGTTTTCAATTTCCACTCCTTCCTGATCTGTTTTGCCATAGAATGTTCCAAATTCTAACAATCTACTATGAATTCCACTTCATGACTTACCATTCCCTACACAACTGCAGCCCTCCTTCTCTTCTCCATAGCAGCTGTCATGGGTGTCCGCTCCAGGCTAGCCTCACCTCATAGCACCCTGAACACCAACTCAAGCTGATGATACAGTGTGTGTATGTGTGTGTGTGTGTGTGTGTATGTATGTATGTGTGTGTATTCATAAATATATATGAATGATATCTAAAATTCTTATTGAATGCTTAAATAAATCCAATCCTCAATAGATCTCATGTTCAGTAGATCACAATGTCCTAGTCTGATTTTGACCTTTTGCCTGACTTCTAATAACCAACTTCTCCCTTGTTCCTGTGACAAAGGCTTTATCCCATTTCTTAGTTCCCATAACCAGATCTTGTATGTGCAGTCACTAACTTGATAATTTTTTTCATTATAAGATTGCTTTCATATTGAGAACTGTCTTGTGTGGGCAACTCTTTCCAAAACAACTATTCCCAGTGAGTCAGTCAGGGATTCTCATAAAAGCAGCACCTCTTAAGATTAAGAGAATAACAACTGTCAGGCAGAAATGAGACACCTATCATCCCCAGGAAAGGGGGAAGCACTGCTGGGCTCCTTATCTTTTAAAGCATGGTATGTGCTTTCCTATGGGTCCCACCTTGCTAGCTATTGAGAGGATTATGTGCCTTTCCCTACCCCCTTGCTCACTAACTCTCCAACAATCTCTGGGCTTCAGAAGCCAGGCATAGCATGAAAACCAGGATACCCTGCCAGGACTCTCCAAAGACAAACATAGGAAAAAAACTGTTGAGGAGTCACTCAAATAGCAAATTTCCAAGGTCCTTAGCTTGTTACTCACATATGTGTTTCCTTCCACCCCCTACCTATGTGTTCTCTAAACAGCTACAGCGACTCATCCTTATCACAGGGCAAAGATGTTTATATAGCATGCAAATCCATATGAAATACAAGAGATATAACATTTGACCAGGATGAATAATGACAGGCTAATTACGCCTCCCAAGAGGTTGAAGTGAAATGTACCTAAAGCCAACAAACGTTCCTACATTCTAGACCTCCCCTACCACCCTTTCACATGAATAAAACTAGTTCTCTCCTTTGTCTGGGAGCCAGCGTGATGCCATCTCTCCCTTCCGCTCTGGCTAAAAGTTCTGATAATCATGCTTCCCTCATAATTGTACTATTTTTTTTTAATCTGATCTTCTGATGGAGGCAAAGGAGCACTTTGTGACTATATCACCAGTATCTTTCCTCAAGCTAATCATTTGCTTGGTGCATCTCAGCACATTTCATTTTTTGAACTTCTTGTTTGTGTATTGAGCATGTTTGCGACAATAGTACCTCAGTCAATGGTATTTGGCTGCTACTATAAGATACCCACTCAAAAATAAATAAATAAATAAGCAAATAAATAAATAAATAAAGTGAAGATACTCAGATTGGATTAAGAAAAGAGAATTGAATTCCAGAGTTGGTGGATTATCTCAGAACCCAAGGGAAGGGTCTTGGAGATGAGCTCCACCCCTGGAAAGTCCTCTGCAGTCCAGGCACAGGGTCTTTCTCAGTCTCAGTCTCGCTGTTGCCCTGGAGTCACACTGTCTCACATATCAGCTCCTAGAGGGCCTGACTTATTCTTATCTTTCTGCAAGCCAGTTCTCCTGATTCCTAACCTACGCAATGGCTCCAACAGCCTTGAGTCTTATATTGAACATTTCAGCTTAGTTTAAGGAAATGGTTCAACTGACTCATCTACTCAACCCCAATGCCAAATTCCCAGGAGGCTCAGCTTCAGGTAGGGCTCTTCCTTGGTTCAATGAACCAAGGTTAAGAAAGTGTGTCATGGTTTATACAATCTAGCTTCCTGGGGAGAGAGGGTAGTTCTCAGAAAGAAGAAATTCACTGTGACCTGATGGCTTTCATATCCATTATACTCTCTGGACATCCCTATGCCAGTTCTTGGCCTGCACCAGCCCTTTCCATCATGTTCTCTGGAGACTGTGATCTGTCCATCTACTTGGACTTCATCTCATCAAACATACATGTTTGGACCCTAGTGTCTTCTTGGACCCAGTGGGTCTGTCTAATTCATATGCTCTAGTTCTCATTTCCTTTAGGACTCATTGAGACATCTATGGAACTCCTCATCAAAATAAAACTCTCTCTTACATCATCTCCCCACCCATCTTCCTGAATGAAAACTCCCATTGTTAATATTTCTTAGATAAATTTAAGTGTTGAAAATAAAATAATTATTATAATGAATGCATTTAAGTAAAGGCCTTCTGAGTTAGGACACAGTGCGAGGCAATAATATTCAAGGAAGACATAAACAAAAACCTTAAATAGGGTACAGGGATGCACGTGCTGACTGGTTTGGGTGATATTTGCCAGTAGAACACTTAGGAAGAATTGTCATGAGTGACTGAGGGCATCTGTGGTGGCTTGTGACTCTAGACATACTACTGTATCTCTGCTGAGGACACTCTTCCTAAAGACTAGTCCTACCAATGACAGCATAATGGAGCACTCAGGCATGCCTATTTCTCTGTGACATGGGATACCTCTACCAGGCAATTTTGGTTGTTAGATTCCCCATGAGTTTGGACAAATCTTTCTTGGAATTGTGCCTCACAGTCTGGGGTACCTTCAACATAATTCTCCTCCCCTCCCATTCTCTAATCTAGGTGAGGCCTCCATCATCATCTGGGTTAGAGACTTTCTCTGTTTTCTCTAGATTACCCTCCGAACTTTGTCTTTTACAGTTGCTTTTCTAATAGATCTTTTGCATACTTGATCTTATTTTTTACCTCCTTCTAAGAAAACGTAAATTAACACAACATTTAAGAAAGACATTGTGTGATCCTGGCTACACTTACAGGAAGAGTGGTGGTTAGATAAGTGAGCCAAGGATTTGGAAACAAACCCCACCAGAAGAGCATCAGGAAGTCCCCAGATGTTGCCTTTTCCTGGTAGCTCTCTGTTCGAGCCCCTAGAAGCTCAAATAGATTATCTTGGTCTTAGACATCACTTGGTAAATGTTATCCATGATCATAAACAATGACATAGTTGTTGGTAACAAGAATACTATTAGCAACAATAAGAGTGCTATTAACACCAATAGCATTAGTACTCAGTCTGACATATATACATAATCATTTGTAATTAATGATATTACTATTAATAATAATTGATGTTCTTATCTACTTTTTCTTCCTAACCTCTTAGCACAGCAGTAGGAGGTACAGGGGACTTTTTGGTGTTTATTTTTCTCCTATTTCTGTCCTTCCTTGTGACTGATATAAAATCAAGTCACTTTGAATCTAATGCATACACTTCTCTCTCCTGAATTTGAATTAGAGGCTCTGGTCAGTGAATTACAAACCTAAATTCTATGTTCCCCAGTATTTTGTGATGACTCTTTTCTTCTCCTTCCAGAATCACTCCCTGGTAGACTTCATCCCTCTGAAGGCTTTCCCACCCTTGCTATTCTTGGGAATCCTAAATGTTCACCTCTCCCCTAAACTCCAGATACAGGAATTCATGCATCAACTAAATGGCAATATCTCAACAAGTTCAGATCTACCTACTAAAAATCCTCATAGTCCTCACACCCAAACAAATCTATGGGTCCCACCCCAAACCTCCTGATCTTTCGTGTCACCTCCTCAATGAGTCCACTCATCCTCCACTTGGACACTCAAGCACCTCTCTCATAAACTTATCTGTCATTATATATCCTGCTAACCCTTCTTCCCTCATTGGCCTCTCTCTACCAATCACTTTTACTTTAATTACATTTAATTGAGAAAAATGTATATTTTCAAGTGGCTTCTGGAGGCTGAGGCAAGAGGTTTGCAAGTTCAAAGCCAGTCTCAGTAATTTAGTGAGGTCCTAAGCAACTTATGGAGACCCTGTTTCAAAATAAAATATAAAAAGGGATGAGGATGTGGCTCAGTGGTTAACTGCTCCTGGGTTTAATCCCAAGTACCAAAAAAATGTATATTTTATGGTGTGCAATGTGCAATATGATTTTTAAAATATGTATACATTGTGGAATGCCTAAATAAAGCTAATTAACATGGGTATTGCCTCACATATTTATTCTATTTTATTTTTGTGGCAAGAACACTTGAAATCTACTTTCTTGGCAATTTTTAAGTAAACAGTACATTGTTATTAACTATAGTCACCTCATTGTGCAAGATATCTTTCAAAGTTATTCCTCTGGTCCAACTGAATTTCAATTAATTCTTAAATTATGATGAATTTATTCCTTAATTCTATTTCATGTTTGTTCATTTCCACCTCTATCACTATTTTTGTTTTAAAACCTAGTGCCTCATTACTTTTATCCTGCATTGTAGTATCCTTGGAATTCACCTTCCTTGTTCAGACTGTCTACTGACAGATTGATTTATTCAAAATAAAATTTGTGCAATCCAAATGCCCTATGTATAATTTCAAGTCCTTATAGCCTATGGATTAGCAGGACTTGTCCTAACAGATCATTTACAGCTGAGCTTAGACCCATGCTTTTCAGCTTTTGCTTTCTTACACAGCCCACAGACATGCTCAGCATTTACATACACCCAGGCTTTTATACTTGGCCCATGGCTCAATATAGCTTGGTAAGCAGGACATTGCTGAGTGTGCAAGACGTGATTTAAATATTGCCTGCTCTATTGCAAGCTTATGTCTATCTCCGGTGCAATTCATCTGTCCCTTCTCCGTGTACCAACAGCACATAGTACATTTATTATGGTGATTTCCATATGGTTTTATAAGTATCAGTAACATCTGTCTCCTCCACTCAGCTGGAAGTTTCTCTGAGGCAGGGACTGTATAATGTTTATACTTGGAGTTTTAAAGCTCAGTGATTGACAATAAATGTGAATGCTCTTATCAATGAGTGAAATCCAGTTTAATCTACTCATTTTAGATATAAGAAAATCTATTCAAAGGTAAATAGGGAAGTTATATATGCCTGAGTCACACAGTGCATAGTCAGAATCCAAATCCAAGTTCAGAGCTATTTGAACATAATCTCAACCTAGGAACTTGCAAACTTTTCCTCCAGCTTTTCCAGGTCAAGAGAGGTCAACTCCCTGGCTCCCCACACCTTGAAGTTCCACCATAATCCTACCAGTTTTACAGTTTTAAAGGGAAGGTTTTGGGTACACAACATCTCATAAGCACCTTCAAAATTCTTTAGATGTCCAGGTATAAGACAACTGAGTACAGAAAGATGACTTTACTGATCATGTTACACATGCCGGTCTTCTAGCAAAGGCCAAAAGAGCATCACATCACCCATCCCAACTCCACTGTTATATCTTGAGGTCTTCTGTATCTTCTCTGCAGACCCTGGCCTATTATGTGGAACTGAGGACCTGGTTTTGAGTCATTTTCTATCTTATAAAGAAGGGGTTCTTAGTTCTGGAGTCACTGGCTGCCATTCTGATTATGTTCCCAAAGCAGGCCTTGGGTACAGAATGCCATAGTTTTGTTCTCCCTGTAAGTGAAAAAGTTAGAAACACAACAGTCCAAGGGCACAGAAATCAGCAATGAAAATGCTAACAGCGTTGTCAGCTTTCTTTGATAAAATTTCCTTTCTTCCACGAACCAGCAAATAAAAGCTATTTCCAGAGAGAGTTCAAGTGATGAACCATGTTGGCTGAGATGAACTCAGGGCCATGGCCCTTCACCTGCTGCCACAAGGACCAGCTGCCTTCAAGAGTGAGAAAGGAGCAGAACCTCAGGAGGGACATGTGTGGCCTTTGTGGGGAGTATCAACCAGCCTCCCAAGGGTCAGCCTTTTGTGGGGGCAGTCCTCCCTCACCTCAATGAGAGTTCTTTATGCACTGGAATGTAAAAGAAAAGGGAGGAAAAAATTTCTACTGGTAGACAGAGCATGGGCTAGCACACCATGTACATAGCTGTCAAGTCCCCACTTCATTCACCTTGCATCTGCCTTCCAGCCATGCTCCCATCTGGGCTGTAGCCTCAACTATGCTCCCTCTTCCTTTGCAAGAGAGGCAAAATCCCTCCCTGTTCCAAGCTCTGCATGAAACGCTGGAATAATTCTGTAGAAGGTTAGTGACTGCTCATGTTCCTTGCTTACCTGATGCAGAATGTGGAGAAATGCCTACTAACAGCTCAGGAGCTAATAATGCAGGACCAGCACTGATTTACCCATCCAGCCAGGACTGGGTCTGAGCAAAGGTATTGATCCTTGAGTCAGAATCTTCTCCCTGGGGATGAGGTGACTCTCTGTCCTTGGAGGCAAGACTTCTGCTCCTGAACCCAGGCTAGAGGCAGATGCTATTCTCCACATTCACAGAGCTCTGCAAACTTGAGCATCATGCTCCCTGTTAAACCCCACCCCCTTGCTGGGTCACTATATTAGGTTTTATATAACTCAGTGTTAAACACTACGGAGTCCTTCTAACCCTGCCTTGCCTATTATCTTGGACCTACTGCCCCTCTAATGACCTGTCTACAATTCTGTCCTGTCTTTGAGGACAATTTTTCCATTCAGCCTTGTTTCTTATCCATGATCTCATCTGGCAGTGAGTAAAAAGCCCAAACATGCTAATGAATAGTAACCCACAAAACTGCAGGTATGAATTATAAATCCCCAGATATAAGTGTATAAGTGTCACCAATATGAGCACAAAATGTTGCTCTCATACCTCAAACCTGGACATTCAACCTTTGCTATCTATACTGCTTAATGACAAAATACCAAAGCAAGATGTTTTAAAAACATGGAATGTTTATAGACCTTTTCAAATGCTAAATACCAAAAGTCTTTAAGATTTCATTAGTAAGACCCCAATTATAAATTCCTCTCTGAGGGTGACTCTAACATATCCAAGCATTATTGGTTTGAAATTGGTACAAGAAAGCCATTTCACATGTAATGAATCAGTAGAACTCATGCCATCAGTGTGTAAGTATTTGGCATTATATTTCATCACAGATTTCAGATGTGAGTGAAACAATATCTGAGAAACAATGATAATATGTAAAAATATAGTTGTGGATGATAATTTAGGTTCCTATCCGACATATTTTGTATTCTTGACAACTTGGCAAAGGCATATGTAAAGAACTCATTTCCCATTGTCAAGTTCAAGTTAGCCAAGGAAAGTTCTAAGCTATACTGAGATAAAAAGTTGCACTGGGTATTATCTCATTAACTTTGTGTCCTGATACAGAAAAGCCAAAGCTTCTTACATTTCATCATTATAGCTGAGCGATACAGTTGCTAATTTCTCTGAGCATGGTTTCTGAGGATAGATGAGAAGTAATTGAACTGAAGAAGTGACATAGTTGGTTATACAATAGTTGTACAGTCTTTTACAGCAGTTAAATAACTGAGGTTGTATCTTCCTATAACTACCTGCATTTCATAACTGGATCACCAAAAACATATTCTTTCTTTGTTTTTAATTAATTCATTCAAATTTAGTTGACCAAAAGTATGTATTCATTATATACTACACGTTCAGAAAAGTGTATACATCATAGAACGACTAAATTGAGCTAAATAACATGTTTAGTCTCACAAACTTTTTTGAAAGATACTTGCTTTCAAACTAAAGTCTTCATGGGAAGTGGCTACCTCATCTCAACAACATCCCTTGAACATTTGAATCTAGATGAATTTTCCCCAAAGGAATCTTAGGATAAATGATGTGTGTGTGTCAATTCCAGATCAACGAGGTAAAAAAAAATTGGGAGTGTTTTATCCACTTTCTCTTCCCCAGATGCTGGCCAGAAGCAGAGATCTTTGGGCTCCAACAATTGCTGCTGCCACAAGTTGGAAGCGGCTGAGGTCCCTCAGTCATAAGACCTGCACTGGACTCCTAGATAAGTAAAAGATAACTCTTATGTATGATGTCAGTGAAATGTGAAGTTTTTGTTATGGCAGCTAGAACTTGCTAATTTTTATACTATTTTTTTAAGATGGAGTAAGTCTCAGTTTTATAGTTTTTAGCAGAAAAAAATAACTGGCTAGAGTTGAAAAATACTGGCTTTTATTGTATTTATTCTAGACTCCCTTCTGCTTATCAAGTGGTATTGGTTTTTAATTAGTCATAATGATATGAAAGATCCTTTTCATTAAAATTTGCCAGAAAATGGGATAAATAAAAGTAAATTAGAGCTGAGTGGTATACGTCCATGATAGAAATCCTGAAGGAGATACTCTAAGGGGGGAATTTGGGAAACATATAACATACAATAAAAATAAAATTACTGGAATTTGCTAGGTTTTATGCAGTATTCTAGCTGCTTTTCAAGTATTTACCTACTTAATCTTCAAACTTATTAGGTAAACAGTGTTATTAAAATTCAGATACATAAGAAGAAAATAAAGCACAATCAATACGTTACTGGCTATTGTCCTGGGGAGAGGACAGTTTAAGTGGAGTGGTGAATCAAAAAGCCAGTTTAGATAGAACAAGATGAAGTCAAGAATTGAATTTATTCCTTTGAGTTAGGCTGGCAGTCTTAAAGATCAACATCCCTAAAATGGAGCTACTAGGGGATAAGAAATATATGAAACTGTCATCCCAAACACTAGGTCAGATAAGCCTATTAACTCTTTTCTTAACTGGGAAACCAGTGGAACAATATTTGTCTATTTCCAGAGCTCCACAGGCAGTGGTTCTCAAATGTGGTCTATGAACCAGCAGCAGCAGCAGTTCCTGGGACTTGTGTCTCTCAGGACCCACCCCAGTCCTACTGACTCAGCAACTCTGGGGGTGGGGTCTAGCCATCTAGGTTCTCAGTGCAGCAGGATATTTCAAAGAGTCTGTAACTCTTGATTACCACACATTTTTAATTTGTCAGGGAGATATTCAAAGGAATTTTAGATATTTATTTGAACAAATAAGTATTATATATACTTGTGCTAGCTATGCTACAAAGACAGGTTAAATAGATTCTAAAGTATAAAGAAATTAAACACTCAATTTCCAGATATTTTAAGTGAGACTTGAAGAGAAGAAGATTCCTAACCAGAAAGACTCAGTCAATGCTCAGCACCAGACCAGTTCACTCATGTCCATGGCCTCAGAATTTACTGCACAGTTCATTTTGTCTAAAATGGAGAAGGCACAAAGAAACAACTTATTTGCCAGTGTAGACAAATGTGCAGATAATGCTGGAAAATAAATAAAGGATGACATCAGAGGTAAGTGATGTCTGAGAACCGGGTATGTAAGGGACCAAACCTGCACAAAATGGAACTTGGTATTCCTTTCTGGAACATTCCTTGCAGAAATGCATCCAGTATTCTTCAACCCCATGTAAATAGAGTTGTCAGCAGTAACCCTCCAGAGCCTGAGGATATGAGCACAGAATACTTGCTTCCTAGAATGTTTGCCCACACTGGAAAGGCTTACTTTCTCCCATGCAGTACTGTCAAGAACTTGAGAACCAGCATGGCTGAGGACTGGCCTCATCTCACTAGAGGAAGGACCAAGGGTAAGTCATAAAATCTCTCTTCACCTCACTGTTCACACCTGTAAGATGGAGAAACGATGCCATCATGGGGCTGCTGTGGGGATTACATAAGTCAAAATTATTAGACCAAGAGATGGCACAGTGCAAGCCCTATGTAAATTTTGGCCATCATTAGATGATGACCTTGAAGATTCTCTCCAACTTGTATCTGCAATGAGATACAAGATTTATGCTGGGATACCAGGAATAGGTAATCTTAGAGCACTTTGATTCTTTTGGATATTGTTAAAGTTCAGACACTAATATTTTGGTGCATGTGTGGGTGAAGTGGCAGTAAGAGGATACAGAAAAAAGAGGTGTGTTCTGTTAACAAGAAGGCATACATTTACACACTATGCACAATCCTTTCTTAAAATGACAATAACTTATGTAAAGCATTAAAAATACTTTCCTAGCTAAAATAAATGTTGATGATTAAACTTCACATGATTTTTATGCTTTGCTCAACCATTCTTACACATGTGGTGAGCACAAGCAATAAGAAAAATGAATTATGAGAACACTGTAATACAAACTCATTTTGTATGCTTATAATATTATGATTATTATTTTAATATATGAGGTTGACTTCTCCATGTTCACAAATCTGCTGGAGGCCAACACTGTTATCATGAACCCATTAGGTCCTCAAAAAAGTTCCCTCATAATTAAGCAAAATTGATAGATAGTCTATTAACAATCTTTTCTAAAATACACTTTAGAATTCATTTCCTCTCTTCTTTATCAAAATAAAAGAGCAACATTATAAAATGTAAATATTCTTTGGGACTTTGGGATGATGGAGAATTTTAGAAATGTCTGAATCACAGGAAAAAATTAAATGTCCTTAGTTAGTGCTCCTCAAACTATACTTAGCAGGATGTTAAATGATATTTTGAAGGGGAAAAATAGATTATCGGTCAAGAAAAAGCAGCAAAAATCATCTATAACTGCCTGAAAGTTCAAATGCATATGAGCTCATCAAGAGTCATAATTTCCAAAAGCTCCATAATGGCACTATTTTATCATATTCATCTTATAGATAAGAACACAAAGCTTAGAGATACTGCTTGCCTTATTGTATTAGTCTATTTTCTATTGCTATACCAAAATACCTAAGGCTGGATAACTTAAAAAAAAAAAGGAAAGATTTGTTTAGCTCACAGTTTTAGAAGCTAAAGGTACAAAAAACCACTGAGCATTTTGGCTTTAATGTCACATCATGGTAGATGGAACCATAGGGCAAGTCCAGAAAGAGGGAGATATCACATGCTCAGACAGGCAAGAAGGGAGGCCAAAGAGGCTGGGGAATGGCTAAGCTTGTTCTTTCCTGAGAACCCTCACAGAAGAATTAACTCAGGGGTCTCATGGGAACTACCTTAATCCCTTCCAAGGGCAATGCTTTTAACAAAGATCCCCTCCCACTAGGCCCCACCTCTTAAGGGTCCCAACACCTATTATGATTGGCACACTGAGGACCAAGCTTCCAACTCATGAACCCTCGAGGGGCATACTCAAACCACTCCAGAACTGAGGCATGTATCTAAGGTTATTCAGCTAGTGAGACATAAAGCCAGGACTTAATTCCATGCAATCGAGTTCTGGGGTTCTACTTGATCCTGTGATATTTTATTATTGTACTTTAGTTGGGAAGAAAACTCTAGCAAGTTAAAGTTTTCTTGTCTGACCTTCTGAGTTTATGAGTATAATTTCCTACTAATTAACTTTTCTGCATGAACCAAAAGATTGACAATCTGCTAAAGAAAATTGTCAATGTTACTGCTCATTGTTTTCCAAATTTATTTCATCTTGGAAATCTATATTCTAGGGACCATCCTTCTTAAAGCATCTAGTAGAGCTTGTATCTCAAAAACTCTAGTGAGAATAGGTAAGAGCAAAAGTCATCTTCCTTCTTGGGGGAGAGAAATTTGAAGAAGGGTGATCAGCTAGTGTAGCTATTATATGACAAGTGGAGAAAGAGAATCAGAGCTTTTGAAAAAGAAAAAGTAAAGCGGAAAAAAGTGGCAATGAACTCCTTCACCACCTCCTTGGATATTAGAAAGAGGAGAGAGGAAAGTTTAACACAAAAGAGAACAAGTATTAACTAACACAATGGGAAGGAAAAATATTACTCTAAAGGTGACACAGGTGGGAAATAAAAAGGCATTTGAGTAGTGTTTTGAGATTGATGTGCTGTGGGAAGTGGCCAGGGGAACACACTGGGATTTACCTTACTTTTCAGATTCATGGTTTACAAAGAGCAACTTTATTTTCTTACAGCACAGAGAGCTATACTTTTCCCCACTTGACTTCCTGGGATGTCTGCTGACAACTGTATCTGGGGAGAATTATCAGGGACTGGAGCCAGTGTGCCGGCTCTTTATTATTGCCTGGTAGCAGACCATAATTCTATCCCTTTTTCTTTAACTGTATTTCTGTTGTTCTCTTTACTGGTTCAATTTATGTTGCTGTGCGGTTGAGATTTCTTTTGTACCAAAACACAGGTTTCTGTTGTATAAGGGGACTGAATTATTAGGGGTCACCTTCAAGTGCCCTACCGCAGCATCACGGCAATATGTATTCAATAGACTAATCCATGATCCCCCAAATAACACTCTCCTTTTCATGGAAATAGGCTTACGAGGTGACAGCTCTGCCTGGGAAAGCAGAGACACTGTTCCTTGTAATTTCAAATTCATCATACAGATCGTTCCCTGGAGGCCATCTTCTTCCGGTTTTCTTGGCTTTCATCTCTCCTGCCTTTAAACAGACTTCCAGAACAAATGTCTTTTAAGGCCATTCAATTTTACTGAAAAAAGGACCAGACATTTGAAGGCCTTTATTTTTAAAATGCTTTCACGAGAACAGTAAATGATGATTACATAGGAAATCCTTATACTTACCAAGCCATTAAAAGTGTTTGATGAGCATGTACAAAGAAGAGCATGATTGAAACCCAAAAATAAATGAATGAGATGAATCTTGGAACATCAACTCATTTTGCCGTCTGGACTCATTTGTATTTGGTGTAAGTGCAACATTCCAGATTACTGCTCACAGTGTATTAGGAAAAGGTATAATTATAATTTAAATGCGAAACCCTGCCAGCTCTGAATCAGTTGAATTTATTAAGCAAGCCATTTAAGTCTTTCCAATAGATAATGGTAAATGTATTTTTAAAAGATGATTATTTATTATCCCAAATACTTTGAATACCAGCTTGTGCTATATACTTATTTATTATATAAATTCATAAATATATTCCCTTTGTCATTTAAAAAAGTGGCATTAAACACTTGCCGTGGATCAAAAAAAAAAAAAAGAGCTACTGTTCTAACATCATATGTGTATCAATTTGATTTGGTCCCCACAACTACCCTATGAGGTAAGTATTACTACCTCATTCACAGATAAGAAAACTGACACACGAAGAGGAATTTTCCTGAATTCTCATAACTAGTAGTAAATGGCAGACTTGAGATTCAAACCCAGGTAGTAGGACTCCAATGTGAATGTTATATTCATCATAAAGGACTTTCGTAATAATGGAGTCAAAGAACTTTTTATAAGATACAAATTAACCTACTTTATTACTAAATGCCAAAAACTTGACTTGTAATATTTTATTATTTTGCTTTCTTTTAGGAAGACATGTGGGAAATTTTTTTTTCTCACCCTTTGCACTTATTGTTTCCCCAATTACCTATCTTGTAATTGGGATAAATTACAAACATAAGCAAAGAAATATGTTCTCTAAATAAGCTAAATAAATCTGACAAGAGGCTCTAACAAAAAGTTGCATTTCATCAAACAAAGAGTAGGACAGAGTCTGTATTTGTGGGCAGAGTATAATGGGGCTCAGAATACTGATTTATGCAATGTGTCCCTAGACTACTGCATCTTATTTTGAGAATCAGCCTATTCTTCTGAAATGCCTTTTAAAATGTTGGTGATGGGGCAGTTTGGTAGGAGGTAAAGAAATTAACATGATTTCAGATTACGTTAACAGAAAATTCATTTAAGGAAAAGAAAAATTTGAAGAAAAGTTATAAATTAATACTATTTCCCCAAATAATATTTTTTTTACAGATGTTGACTAGCATAGCAGAAGATTACAGAAGTGATATAGAAGATTTAATTCTAATTTTTAAGGGGAAAAAGATATCTTTGAAGCCCATTATCTCTTTCATATATTACTTAGTTTCTATGCTATTTTCCCCACAACTCTTGCTGACAAGATTCTGATTAGCATTTCCATTTGAACACACATGTGAAAATTACCCTCTGCTAAGATTCCATGACTTTTATACTTGGAAGGAAATCAATCTTATGCAGCTCCTTCGAACCTTCAGAATATCCCTCCAAATGTCCCAATCATACATAATCTTAGTGTCTGCTTGTCTACTGAGTTATATAATGGGTTGTCAAAATATTTAGAGTCATCATAGCTCAGCAGTTAGCAAGTGTGTGCTGAGAACATAAAGTAACAACTCTAAGCCCTCTGACATCAGGTTCATAATTTTGTACAGCAATACCAAATGAAGGTTCTAGATGTGATTTTCCTCTGTCTGTTCTTTCTATATCATTCAGGGAAAAAATTCATCTACCTTATCCTTTCATTTTTTTTTATTAGAGCTTCATAGTTATACATAGTTATACATAGTTACGACAAACTTATACATACATGGAGTTTATGATTTCCCCCTTTTCCCTCTCCTTTTCTCTTCCATCCTACCTGCCCTCTTCCATTTCCTTCCTCTAGTCTACTAGACTTTCTTTTGCTCATCTATTAATTTATATTTGTTTGTGTTTTTGTTATCCTACCCTTCCGTCCCCCTTTCCTGTACTTTACTCTAGTTTCTGCATATGACCTTTGAGTTTCTGAGTTTGGCTAATTTCACTTAGCATGATATTCTCCATTTTCATCCATTTGCCAGCAAGTGTCATACCTCTTTTAGTAGCTGAGTAGAACTTCATTGTGTGTGTGTGTGTGTGTGTGTGTGTGTATGTGTGTGTGTGTATACACATACCACCGTTTCTTAATGCATTCATCTGATGATGGGCATTTGAGTTGATTCCATAATTTAGCTACTGAGAATTGTGCTGCTATAAAAATTGATGTGCTAGGTCACTGTAGTAAGCAGATTTTAGATCTTTTAGGAAAATACCAAGGAGTGGGATAGCTGGTTCATATGGTGGTTCCATTCCTAGTTTTTTTGAGAAGTCTCCATAGTGCCTTCCAGAGTGATTGTACTAGTCTGCAGTTCCATCAATAGTGTACAAGTGTACCTTTTTCCCCACAACCTTACCACCATTTATTCTTATTCATATTCTTGATCACTGTCATTCTAACTGGAGTGAGATGAAATCTTAGTGTTGTTTTAATTTGCATTTCCCTGATTGCTAGAGTTGTTCAACATTTTTTTCATATATTTATTGGCCATTTGTGTTTCTTCCTTTGATAAGTAAGTAAGAAAAGTGAAACAGGAGGCATCACAATCCTGGATCTGAAATTATACTACAGAACTGTAGTAATAAAAGCAGCATGATATTAGTATCAAATTCGACATGAAGACCAACAGAACTGAATAGAAGACACAGAGACAAACCCCAAAATACAGCCTTTTAAACAAATGGTGCTGGGAAAACTGAATAGCTATATGTAGAAAAATGAAACTAGAACCCTATTTCTCACTCCACACAAAACTCAAATTGAAATCCATTAAAGGCTTAGAAATTAGACCAGAAATTTTAAAACTGCTAGAACAAGATATGGGGTCAATACTCCATCATATAGGTTCTGGCACCAACTTCCTTAACAAGACCCCCAAAAGGACAAGAAATAAAACCAAGAATCAATAAGTTGGATGCCATGAAACTAAAAAGTTTCTACATAGCATGAAGAAAACAATTAAGAGCATGAAGAGAGCCTACAGAATGGATGAAAATCTTGGTGATATACTGTTCTGATAGGGGATTAAAATCCAGAATATGCAAAGAACTCAAAACATATAATACACATGTGTGAGCACACACGTAACCCAATGAGGACATGGGCAAAAGAACTAAACAGAAACTTCTCTTATGCTCTTACTGTGTGGAATATTTTCACCTTCATAGCATTGGGTTCTTCTCATGTCTGCCCAGAGGGTGCTGAGCCCCTGTGGTCTCCCCACTAGGATGCCTTTGTGGATGCCTGGTGGCGACAATTCAGAAGATTGAGCAGATCCCCATCTGTACTATATAGTAGCAAATGCTTTGCAAGAAATGTGGGAAGGCTAAAAATTCTCTGGCTCCACCTCTGACTTAACTGTGGAGGATCTTGAGTGATGTGGGGCCCAAACTGACAGTGGATGGGAAGAGAGAGAGTCCCTAAAGGGGCATGACAGACTGCATTCTCATTTAGCAGCCTTTCCCTACAAGCTCCCCTAAGTGCAACAGTACATTTCAAAATCATGATTTTTTGACCTATGGTTTGTCATATTTCACAGTCAGCAGACATTTTGAGGATTCTGCAATTCACTATCAAAAGGTAAATTTATAACAGATATTTGAAATCCTATGAACATTTAAGTCCTAGAGGACTCAAATACTGGGGATAAACATTCCCTCAAAAAGAAACAGGAAACAAATCCCCTTAATGAGCAATTCTGAGCATAGTTTGCTGGCCAGCAGTTTTAGATGGCCATTAAAATCTCAATCAAGTTTTCTTTCAAAATTGTAATTATCATCTCTCCATATAAACTTAAGCAAAACGGTATTAAAATGAAACTAGTATAGGCAGTATTGAAACAATTTTAAGTAGATTTAACATCAGCTTTTATAACTCAGGGTACCACTAAAAAACTGACATAAATTAAAATTCTTAATATCCTGACTTAAAATTAAAATTCCACTTAATAATTATTGATTGATCCAAAACTTATATTAGTAGACATGCGTTTTTCTAAACAATGCTCTCTCTCCCTCTTCCTAAAAGAGCTTTAGTTTTGTTCAGTTGTCAACCTTTTCATAAGAGCATGATTGTCAGGGGATTTAGGGCCATTCTCAGGCTCAAAGGATGAATTATTTGTCAAGTCCTAATGGCCCTGTCCACCAGACCTGTGGCTATTTTAGTCCTGAATATGTGAAGAAGCTTTGTCCAATGAAGCATGGGATTTTTGCTAGAGATGGGTACTTCTGAAATAGGGGCTCTTGCTTTTTTTTTTTTTTTTAAAAAGGATGCATAAGAGAAATGTTATTTTTCTGCTAGTTATCATCACATTTGGGTAAGATTTCTAGAGCAAGGGTGGCATTGTACAATGGGCGGGGGGCACCAAGAGTAGAGGAGACATGTATTACAGAAGAGGAGACAGAAAAGACACTTGGATCATCGATCTGATGCTCAGATATTTTATGTTTGAGCAACCCTGATTTGCTAATTCTTGTTACATGAAGTAATAGATTTTTCTTATTGTTTAAATGTTTAAGTCAGAGTTTTCTGTCCTTTGCAGATGAAAGAGTTTTCATTGATAAAAAGAGTAAGACCCTGAATTGGGGAAGTACCATGAAGATAAATTTAAAAGACACGAATAACTGTATGTGAGTACAAATTACTGCAATACCATGCTGGTAAATGTAAGATTGAAAGTAGGAAGAGAACATATTCAATTGGTGATAGTTGGGGGAGGGAGTAAGCATCATGAAAGTTCATGGTTTTTATATGGCATATGATTTGTAAAGAGAGCTAAGCTTACAAGCAAATTAAACAGACTAGAGACTGAGGAATAAGACTGAGAAAAGGAGCAGGAAAGACAGCTTTCTAGATAGGATGACCATATAATTGATCATGCAACCTATACTAAAGTGTGAAATGGCAAGCTTAGTGTTACTGATACAAGACAACAGGATCAAGCAGGGACTGCCCCAGGTAAACCAGGACATAGGGTCACCACAATTATAGCACAGAAGAGAAATAGTCTCTGAGGAAGTGAGGTATAAGTTGTCCCTGAGAAACAGGGAGTGTCTGGATTTGGCTGCCATGCAGCCTGATATGGGGACCCGATGGGAGATTACCTTGGGACTATGATGAAAATGCTTTAGGATCCAGGTGAAAAGCTAGTATTTAATTCTATTCACAGTGGAAGGCCATGAAATTTCCTTGCAAGGAAGGGGGCAGCTCAAAACTACACTTTAGAAAAATCAAAGTGGAAGGAAGCAGGGGAGACAAGAGGAGGAAAACCCAGAAAGTAGCTACTGCAGTAATACTTTCCAGGTGATGAACTAGGGATGCAGCAATAGGAAAGCAAATGAATATATGCAGATACTGAGGAGGGGAGGGCAGAGGGAGAGGCTCAAGGGCAAATTCAGAGATCACCCACATTTGGGGAGTGGGAAATAAAAAACAAGCCAACAGAAGACACTAAGCAGTGAGATGGAAGGAAATTATTGTGCCATGGACACCAGGAGGAGACAGAATTCAAGAGGAGGGACCATGACCAGCCACCTTCAGTGCAGCAAAGGAGAAGAAGCAAATGGAAGCAGGGAGGTTGTTGTTGGTGAGCTCCAGGAAGCAGCTTGACATGACAGAAACAGAAAACCTCTTTTCACATTGCATTTGCCTTTCAGAAAACCAGGATCATTGACTCAACAGAATAATTCCCCCCACACAAACAATCTGACCTTAAAAGACCGGACAGTAGGTTTGACTAAATGATTAAATCCATTAGGTGAGGAGTAGAGGAGGGGAAAGCTCTGAAGCCAGACTGTAAGAGTTTCCTTTTCCCCTCTGTACCACCCTCTTCACAAAGTTAGGGCGCTTGAAGGTATTCCTTTCCCAGTTCTCCCCAAACTATAAGCTCAGCCTTCCCTAATCACTGAAAACCCTGATACTGTGAAAGACAGGATATGTCACTATCACCCCAGATCTGTGCTTGGGAATCAAGTCTCATTTCTGCTAATTCAGGTTGAACATTCTGACCTATATTTGATAATAAGATTTATGCATCATTCCTGAAATGCAGTTTCTATTTTGCATCTGATTTCTGTTAATGTGTTCCTGAGTTTCTGCTTTGACCACTCTAGTTCCTCTAAGGTTGAAACTGTGTGTTTATGTTTTCCAAGCTCCAGGATTTTGCTGCTAAGCTATATGGTGACTTAGACACTTATTTTCTTGCTTTGTGATGGATGTTCTCAACAGTGCACCCCTACTCCTGGATTCATGGGAGCTATGTTGTGACCACCTCCCAGACATACAATTACTACTCATGAAGACCATGATCCCCACCCGTGCAGGCTATTTTCTGGAATACCTGTACTCTGCAACTGTGCTTTCTAGAACCCATGTTTTGTTGCAGGACTAGAGCCCCTGAGCACCTCCAAAGGAGTCTACTTTCCATTCCTTTACTGTGTCCATTCCTCAGATATGTCCTACACCAACTCCTTCTAAATTAATTCACTTCACCAAGTTACAGAGTGGGTCTCTGCCTCACCGTGTTCTGATGTAGAATAGTTTTTCTTTTCTTTTTTTTAATCTAATTCCCATCTTTGCCAAAAAAGCATCCAGGCAAGAAGAGCACTTGCAAATTGGAAGCACAAGAAAACAGATTTTGCATTGTCCCTTCATTGACAAAAAAAAA
This sequence comes from Marmota marmota marmota, assembly GCF_001458135.2. NCBI lineage: Eukaryota > Metazoa > Chordata > Mammalia > Rodentia > Sciuridae > Marmota > Marmota marmota. Next base: position 765,272 of record NW_026000076.1, on the reverse strand, counting down.
TCACAGCATGTGATTCATATACTTGGAAATCTATAGAAAGCAGTGAGAGGCACTAATCCATGCATACAGATGAACTGAAGTCTTTTAAGGTCGCAGTACCATCTTTGTTGCCAGTACTTGCACTGTGAATAAAGCTGTCAGCAATGATATTTCTGTGATAATATCTAAATAATATGAATATACCCCACATATGTGTTTAGAGATAATAAAGTAGTGACTTCTAGTATCTATCCCACCTGATCTGATGCCTCTGATAATTAAGTACACAGAAATAAACTTCTGATAGGGGTATTTGCTTTGAAAATGGGGAGGCTGGAACTCCTAAACATTAACATAAGTGGGACGTTGAATAAAAGTGAGGAAGCAAGGAACAGTTCCTATTTCCCGCATATCAGGACATCTGGACCCATGCTCTACCACACTAACAAAGAATAAATGATATGTCTTGCTGAGGGTAGTGCTGCACAATAGAGGTCAATGTTTGTGATATTCTTAAACACTATTCTCCCATTATGGTGTGAGATCCTTGAGGATTTTTTTTTCATTGTTTAATCCTATGCCTTGCAAACTTCCTGGCATATTAGAATTGTATGAATTAATTCTTACATTAAATGGACTGTGCCCAGAGTCTCAGCTGTGGATCCAGAAAATATACAGGTTCTACAATCTTCAGGCCACTTGCTGCCATGATGTGTACTGAAAGCAAGATAATCTCCTTTAAAGAGAGAGAGAATGCAAGAATGCCTAAATGATGCCATGATTAGCCTTTCTTCACAACTTCTTTAACACATAAAAAGGATATGCTCTGATCCAAGTATGAACTACAAAAATATTCAAGTATTTTCTCATACTTCTCTATTTTTTCTGCTTGATGAAAAAAGTGTATTTTATTTTTAAAAACATGATTTAAAAATCATACTTGAAACAGTAAACCAAATGTCTATTAATTTGATGAAATTGTAAAAACCTATTCAGGCATCTTCGGCAATACATATCCAAAAGGTGCATATCAATGAAATGATATTTGCTAAACTCTTAAAAAATGTAGCCACAAAACCACTGCTTCTTTAAAACACAGGGGAAAAAATTATTCCAGATCTGCCCTACCCAATGTAATTGGATCTAGCCTTGAGCCCTTGCCTATTAAGCACTCAGAAGACAGCTGGTCCAAATTGAGAAGTTCAGTAAAAGTGTAAAAGTCTAAGTGGATTTAGAAGACTTAGTACAAACAAGAATGGAAAATAACTTATATTAACTTTACCTGTTTCTCTTTTTATTTTTCAATGTGGCTCCCATAAAATTTAAAATGCTTTGCATTATATTTCTATTGTGTCTCATGAGTCTTGATTCTATTTTTATGGCCCCTGGTACACCCAAAGCTGCAGGTAATTGGTCAGCAATCACAGTTATTTAACGGATTCTGTGTTTTGAAAGGAATCAGAACTAAGGAGAGAGAGTTCATGGGTATCATGGACATAGATTTTTGAGGCTTTATTTAGTGTGCATATTTGATTGATTTTCAAAGGTATAAATCTAAAATTAAATATGAGAAGAGCTTTGGAAGACTATCCATCCATCATGTTTCTTTATTACAATGTCTTAGTCTTTGAAAGATAAAAAGGCCCTATGATGTTGACTCCACTAAGCAACTGGGCATACATTTGTGGATATCTTAAAAAAGATATGTCCAACCCTAGAATCTCAGGTATTTTAATCAACTTTCCTGACATCTGTCTTGATTCTGAATTAGATCCAGTTCTGCCATATCAATCACATCTAAGGTCTAACGTACAACAATCAATATGCCATTCATTATTCTTTTATGTTCCAACTAAAACAAATAGATCACTGTGGAATGAACTCACAGAATTTGTACTCTGATTTTTTTTCTACTGCCTGAACAAAGGTTGTCACTGTTTCTATGGTAAATGCTAATGTATCCAGAATTTCTAACCTGCTTTTTCTTGATGCTGATTTTTTTTTTTTTTGCTTATAACCTAGGATTCTTAAGTCATCTTTTGAGAAACACAAGTTATGTGAATGCAGCAAGTTCAATAAATTCTCTATGAACTGTCTAGTTTCTCATGCTGACATCATTTGAGTGTACCTTCTTGGCATGCTTTTAATCAGGTTAGTTTTTCCCTACAAGGTGTGATGAGTTACTGGTGTTTTTATTTATCACTAGAACTTTGCACAAATCCTGGCATGGTGAAGGCAATTAACAAAGAATTGCTTAAGAAAGATAAGACAGGAAGGAAGGAAGGAAGGAAGAAGGGAAGGGAAAGAAGGATGGATGGACGGAAGGAAGGAAGGAAGGAAGGAAGGAAGGAAGGAAGGCCAATATAAGAAAAAGGAAAAGCATTTTAGTTGTATTGATAATCAAACTAAATACCTGCCACCTGAATGAATGGTGTTAGCTATGGTACATTCAGGATCTACTTGGATCCACTTGGATACCTGACACTATAGCCATGCAATACTAAGCACAAAACACCAGTGACAGTATTTCATCATCCTTCCACATATAGACAATCTGTGGCTCATATTTTTAATAATACATTAATATACTTAAAGAAACTTTATTCATTCCATCTGCCCCATCACAGGACGGTCTCCTGTTTTACAGTATTATTGGAATCCACAAATCCTCATACTTATATATTTATCATCTGTACTTATCTGGGATCCTACATCAACTGAGAGTAACTCGGAAAAGCAGGCTTCACAAAGGACATATGAAGAGATATTTAAATACAAACATCCTGGACAATGCTCTGTGAAGGAACTAACAACCACTATTTCTGTCACCTCCATCCTACTTAATGTTAGTAAATTAAGCTATTTTCTTCTAGTTTAAAATAGTCACAGAACATAAATACTCTGGCTGTTTATTTCAACTCACTCTCATTTCAGACCATGAGTCGAATATGTTTATATCGATAAGACCTATCACATTACTTTATAAGAGCTGCATTTTCCAAATGGCATCAGTCACTTGATTTTAATATAGATTTTTTTATCCCACCCTCTAATCTTCTTCTCTATTAGTGATGATCTGATGTTGCTTTGGGACTTGTTTCAATTAACACATAAATTATTGCTTTCTTGACTTGTTCAAAATTCTCTCCTTTTATAAACTTCCAGTGTGGTACAATCAAAGGCACTAAGTGGAGCAAGAATACTTCTTTTCCCAGAAATCCTCCTGGACCCCAGGAACACATCCCTTGCTGTCACTGAAGAGTATGGAAAAATAATGGATTTTGGAGCCTAGCAGACCTATTGGTTTCAAATTACTTAACTTTATGCAAATTACTTAATGTTATTTGAATTGCAGTTTCTTCTTCAAAAGAGTAATAAAAATACAAAATGATAGAACTGTTATGAAAATTAAATTGCCCCCTAAAATTAACATGTTGAAAAGAAATAGCTGTTATACAATGAACGCCTATTATGAGGAAACTGAGAATGAATGAGGAATGAATGAGGACAGTTTCCACACCAAGTTGATTAGTGGCAGAGGCAAGATCCAAACCCATCTATATCTGATTCTAAATTTGCCTCAGTAAATATTAATTTTTATATCCTCCTAATCAAATCCAGATACACCTGATATGGCTAAAATGCCATCTTCCTACAGACACCTTCTCCATGCCTGAGTTCACTAGGATCTAAGAGCATGGCACATGGGATTCATTTATACATTAACCAGCGGATGGCTGCCTTCCAGGTCCTAGGTACTCTCCAGGTTCTGGAATAAGTTTTTGAGATTTTAGCTTCTGAAGGTTTTCTGTATGCATCTGGATCCTTACTGTGACTTCCTACTGTTAGAACAGTCATTTGTCTTGACCCCAACTACCCTTTTCTGTACTCACTGCAAAATACCTAGCAAAGGTTTAAAAAGCCAGAAAAAAAGCCAGGCATGGTGGCACACACCTGTAAGCTCAGCGGCTTAGAAGGTTGAGATAGGAGGATCAGGAGTTCAAAGCCAACCTCAGCAAAAGCGAGTCACTAAGCAACTCAGTGAGACCCTGTCTTTAAATACAATACAAAATAGAGCTGGGGATGTGGCTCAGTGGTTGAGTGCCCCCGAGTTCAAACCTTGATATAT
>NW_026000076.1:662160-761139 GCF_001458135.2 Marmota marmota marmota | reverse complement strand
TTGATATATATATATATATATATATATATATATATATATATATATAAAATTTAAGCTCTTCCAATATTTTAACTGCATGACACTAAGCAATCCTAATTTCTCTGAGCCTCAGTTTATCATCTTTAAATGACTATAGTACCCATGTCATGTGATTATTGGGAACCATTCTCTGAGTGATTTAGGACTACATAAATGTAAGAAGCCATGTTATTGTACTGTCAATATCAGTCATTACATAATACATGGATGTCAGAATGAATGTTCATTCTACAGATAGCTTCTGCACTAGCAACTGTGAGATCAGAACTGTGGATACATACAAAACTTCCGTCGTTACGTTATCTCTCATTTGTTGTTTCCACTTGCCCACATTCAAGTTCTGACCACCTGGATTGTTGATTTCTGCCTCATGGGATGGTTTCTGATCCCTGGCTGCTGGCGATCCTAATGTGGGCTCTCAAGCCTTGCACCCCAGACTGTACGCCTGGGACCTCATCTCATTGCCTGTTGTATCCTTTGCCTCCTCTTGATTCTAATTCTTTTTTGTTGTTTCTTTGTTTTTTTTTTTTTTTTTAGTGAATTATAATTATACGTTGTAATTCTGGCTCAGCACTGGTGTCTGTTGTCCATTAAACCCTTTTTTAGAACTGCTTGCCTGAAGCCTGCCTGTCCACCATCCAAGCAGCCATCCTTCTCTTGGTCTTTCTGGTTCTAAATGTATCATGGTTCCCCCCAGTGTGTAATCAAACCCATCTGAGGTATCAGGGCTGCCCTAGTCCCATTTTCCATTGAAAGAAACATCAAAATCTTGTGGTCTAATTCTCGCCTCTCTTTTTTCCCATGCCCAGTCTTCCTGGCTTTACCTGCCTGCAGATTGTTAAAGCTTCTATAACTTTAGCTTCTTTTGGTTTGTTCTTGCCATGTCATTAATCTGACTGCTTTTACATACTTCCTTTGCAAACTTTAATGTGTTTCCTCTTTCGAATTCCTTGAAGTTCTCCCTTCTAAGTGAAAGAAGCCAAGATGCAAACACATTCACATCATAAAATTTATGCAAATCCAATTAATCCAATCAAAGCTTGTTTGTGAAAAGCCTGTCTTATGTGTTCTTTGAAGTCATTTCCCATGAATGAAAATCTTAATGAGATTACTAAATTTAGGAGTATAGTGCTTCTTGCAAGAAAACCAAGAACATTTAATCCTTGGTACTACAAACTGAAAAATATGAGTTTCACCTTCCAAGAATAGTACTTTTCAATTTCACATTAATTTCAATCAGTTTTTTTTTTTTCAGAAAGAACTGCAATATCTTCAATTTCTAGAGCAACAAATGCATGTATACATTTCCATTCAATTTCCAATTTATAATGAGAAGACTAAAAACATATATTATACAGGTGAGCATACCTGTTACACAATATAGAAAATGCAAGGCAAGATGACTCAATTATAGGAGCAAAGCAGCAAAAGTAATAAAAATAACCTTTCCAACTTGAATTTTAGTTATGCATGTCCCACGTAAACTTTCAACATAAATTGTTGTACAAATATTGGTCTCTTCGCATTGTCCAGGATACCTGAAATGACTTCAAATCACTTAGCATGTGTGTCACAGAAGTTAACTTATTAATAACTAATTCACAGTGGTGAAATAAATTGAATAAAATAAAGTAATCTGAGTACAAGATCATTCTACTTTAATTTGAAAGTGAGAAAAACTTTAAGAATTCTGAGACAGACAAACTGTGTGCTAAATTGCCCTACACTGCTTAAAACTCTGAAATAATATTTTTTTTATTTTTCTCTAGTTTACTAAATTGAAATCAATGCAGAAATAAAATTATTTGAGTGAGAAAGGCAGATTTAAAATGCAGAAAAAGTGAAGCTGAAAGGTTAGAATGTGAATCATAGCTTTACCTCTGCAAGAGGGTAAGAAATCAGGACATCAGTCTGAGTATCAACAGAGTGTAAGTTCCTCTGTGCTCTAATTCTGTGCTCTGCAACTTCCCATTCCAGACATTCTTGTAGTTCCTTCAACCTACAAGGTTTCTCCAGCCTAAAAGACTTTGCATGCTATTTGACTGGAACACCTTTCCTTTCCTCCCTGACTTGCTGACACCCCTCCTTTAGGAACATATTTTCATGATTCACTCCTCCACCCCACCCCCACTTCTTATCATGATTCACTTTGGAATATCTAGAACCCATCACACACACTGGTTTTTCTAGGAAGGTCTCAGCAAATGTTCCCTAATAAACATATGAAGGGATGAATTCCTGAATACAAGATCATCCTACTTTAATTTGATCTTCAGTGGGCTGTTTCATTTGCACCCATTTGATAAGGTGAAGAGCTAATTTGCACTTGTTTGATATGTCACTCTAATTGGGAAATCTTGAATTTCATTGAAAAGTATCCATAAACAATAAAATCCTAATTTCATTTCCCTGTTCTGCCTGAAGTTAATTGAACTTGTAAGTGATTTGCTTGCCCAAGCAGCCCTGAATCTTTCCTCTATTCATTAATGTCATTCTCTAAACTACAACTAATTTTTATCACTCTCAGTGGGAAGAAACCCTTCTCAAGAACATTCCCATGTATTGAGTCAAGCGTTTCAACTCTTGATCCATGATTACTAATGAAAGTGTACAGAGAATGATTCAGAGATCCTGAGTGACAATAAAATCATGACTCATCTCATTTAGAAACTGCCAACTCTCTGAATGCAACATCAGAACAACATAAAAAAAGTCTTCTAATTTTACCATACACATTTCACATGTAAAATGCACTGATGGTTTAATTTACAAAGCTGAAAGAAAAGTGATTTGCTCTTAAGTCACCTGATTTATTTGGGGGAAAAATCTAATTATATTGAAATATATAAAATGTCACACTTGTTGAAGAAAGAATACATACTATACAAATGTTAAAGTAGTGATGTTAGAAAATTATAAAAAGATATGCTGTGTAAAGATAAGACACAGAAAATGAAAAAATAACTACAGACTACGAATATAATGATGTTAAAGATTTTTTACACAAAACTTCAGGTGTTTGAAAGAGTGTCTATTTGAAATCAATGAGACTTATTTTGCACTACATTCTGTATAACTCTGACTACATGAAAAATTAAGTAAATATACTTGAAAAAACACTTGAAATTATTGATGACTAGAAGATAAAGTAGAATATTAAATACCCAGGTTTGGGAAAAAATAACTTAAACTCTATAACTTAAGTATCTATGAATGGAAAGTGACATAAATATATTTTTTCATAAAAAAATAGAGTGCCTAGGAAATTAATAACAGTCTTAAATAAGTAAAAGTACCTAAAATTATTTTAATTTCTATTAATTCTTTTAAGATACACAAATTATCATTTATATCTACCATATGGAAGGCATTACATTTGGGAGTATACGCTGAGAAAGAGGCAAAGATACACAAGACATATTTGCTAATCTACATAAATTTTTGATCCTTTGATAGGCAAAATATTTGTACACAATTAATGATAGTGCATAACAATTCAGAAATATGCTACATGTATATGCTACATATAACTAAAAGTGTTTAATAATCATCAGACTCCAAGATGACAAATCCAATTAGAAGAAGTTGCCTGGAGTTCAGTCTTCAGGATTAAGAAGCCAAGACAAGACCAGTTTCAAACAGAGGGAAAATTCTGTGATCTCTCAGCAGTGTATATTGTGGTCACTGGAGGAGCCAGTGGACATCTTCTTGCTGTGGGAAGATGTATCTACGTGGGAAGAGGTGGAAAATATTCCCTTTATAGATGAGGTAACTGACCACAAGGTGGTTTAATACCCACTAAGACTAATGCTTCAATGAACAAAATAGTGTGCAAACTAGGGAAAATGCCTGATCTAACTTGCCAAAGTTGAAAGTACGCCTGAGATGTCGTCTTCAGTGCTGAGCATTAAATATAAGAATGTAAGATATTTCAAATTCAGTCAGACTTGGGCAGCCAAAATGGTAGAACAAATTCAAGTCCATGCCAAGTGAAGATCTGTGTGGTTTCTCACTAGTTGTATGGCCTCAGACAAGTCATTTAACTCACAGGGCACAGATTAAAAGATAAACCTATATGAACCCTTGGTCCTCTTTCGTTATTAAAAAGTTTTAGCTATGAAGAAGCATGTTCTCTTTCATAATGAATTTACAAATCATTTCCAAAAATGGAATGGCAGAGTGAGGCTGATAGAATGGCTTGAATAAAGTGTCTACTGGAATCCCATATCTGTATTCTAGACTTTGCCCCCAAAAATAAATGAATGAAAAGGGGACCCCAAGTAATCATGTGGTGAGGAGTCAGAGAAGAGGAAACAAAGGTCTCTTTGTGAAAGACAAACAGGGTTGTAGCTTTGATTAAGTCTCTTCATTCATTTTAGAAACTGAGTACACCCAACACTGCCCAGGCACATGCAAAGGAAGAGGTCATTATCACCAACCCAAGGATACTGTTTTCTTTTAGTTTTTACATCAATTGGAAATGTCAGGAGTTCATTTTAAATTATAAGATGAATCCCCAGGTGCACTATCTCTATCCAAGGCTGCTCAATTTGGGTGTCTGTGAGAACATGGCATTCTGCTTTGATGAGGTCTCTGGAAATACAAGATGTTTCTCAGTGTGAAAAGTGCTTCTATGCACCCCAGTGTGAGAAAAAACTAAATCTGAAATGGAGATAAAAAAAAAAGTACAGTTTTTTCTGTTGCTATTGAAAGCACCCTTTTAAAAAATGGGATCCTTGCATAGGAAACACATAGAGGTTCTGGTTATACTAATAAATTTCAAATTTCTTTAGAGAGGAAATAGCACACGATATTTTGATAATATGCAGATGTGTTAGGAGTACATTTATGCTTAGCTGCCCTATAATTTCACATCCTTTTATTTCCCAACATTGCTTTGAAATTTGGGGGAAGGGTTTTGAGATTTGGAGCATGTCACTTAACCTCTTTAAATCTTAATTTCAAGGTATACTGCACAAGGAATGTGCTCACCAAATATTTGTTGAGAAAAAAAAGTATGAGAGGAGGAAAGCAGAGAAGGAGGGATGGAGGAATGGAAGGAGTACAGAAGAGAATGGAGGGAATTTTTAAACATTCATTCTTTCTATAGTGTTCCAGTTCCAAATGTTTTGAATATTTTTATACCACACCAAACACAAAGTACACCCTTAATAAAAAAATTCAATAGACTAGCAAAACATGAATCTGACAATAGGGCAAAAAAAATTTTAGGTCATCAATTTAGTTAACATATTTTGGGTGTATAGTCTCAAAGTAATGAGGATATAGAAGTCCCAGTTCCTAAATTAAGAAGTCTACAATTTTCTTTAAGCTATTTCAATGTATTCTGTGTGATATATATGTACCACTTTGTTCATGCTCCAATTCTAGGAATAATCTGCTAAAATGCTACTAAAATGAAAAGTCTTAGGCCGTCATTAACATTTTATCAGAAAGATACCATTCCAAACAGGCTGCCAAAAGTCTTTTTGCTATGCCCATGTTAATTAACAACTGACTTAATTAGCATTGTGAATATAAAAAGAGGATTTTTTTATTGATATAAGTAGTGGCTTTTAATTAGCATGATGAATGCTAAAAATGGACTCCTATTGGAGAAAGGAAAGATTTTCCAGTTACGTGGATTATCTAAGAGAGTTCTGAGACACTTCCCATGCCTGAATGAACAAGGTACAAGACTCTGGCAAGGCCAGTAGCACACACTCAATGGCTTGTTCTTGACGGATCCAGATTCCAGCCATTGTTGGTTTGGGAGAATTTTAGCTTCAAGTATCTCAACCTGAGATCACAGAATATCTCTTCACGAAGAATTTCATAAACCTAAAATGCTATAAAAACCAGAATGTTTGAAGTTATTAAATTTACAGCACAGGACTACTCTACTTGTTTTATTGAAAGGTTATTAAATAATGGTGGGCTCAACGAAATTTTGTCTGATACTTGAATTCAAATTCACCTTACCTTCATCAAGAAAACCTTCAGTGGGTGCCTGGATAGCATGTCTATCAAAAATAATCTAGGGCTGGGGTTGTGGCTCAGTGGTAGAGCACTTGCCTAGCATGTGTGAGGCACTGGATTTGATTCTCACCACTGCATGTAAATAAATGAATAAAATAAAGGTTCATAAACAACTAAAAAATAATAATCTAAAAGTCAAGTCAGTTTACAATGCCCTAACATTGAGATGTTCAAGTCTAGTGATTGAAACATAGATAAAAATGCAATCTAAAGAAACCTATAAAGTTATTTAAATGCTGAAATTTGTATATGAGGCAAAAGGGTCATAGAGAACAATGTAGCTATTTCAACTGGGAAAATATAAGTGGTGTATTTAGCAAAGTTTGTGCTAGGTCTAGAAGGATATGTCAGAATATTCCAGAAAGCTGTGAATTTGGGGGGAAGGGAAAGTGGGGGGGCAATTTATAGAGGTTAGAATCCAGAAAGATAAAAATGGATTTATACAAGAAATCACAAATGTAGTAATGTTTATAGATGTATGTGTGTGCATGTATACACTAAACACACATACATACACACACACACACACACACACTTTCACTCACACATGTTCTCTCATTTGAGAAATGTCTACCAAAAAAACTGTTATTAGAGTTTTAAATGTACCTGGGTTGGGAAAACAATCTCTGGAGTTGTGTTTTTACCCCCTACCCCATATGGTAATTTTACTGACAGTGATTCTCAAGCTACATCTGTCATAATAGGACTAAAAATGTAACTAGCCTGCTGAGTGGAAACTGGCATTCTCAGAAATAGTTTAAATAGCACTGAATATAGAACTCCATTTCACATATTCTAAAATATCTTCCATCAAAATAATAGTCCTTATGGTTTTCCAAAGTCCATTAACAAGTCCTCCTAACCACAGGTTAAGTTCATAATTCTGAAATCAGAATTTGCCCTCTCAACTTGCATGGATAAGAATATCAAGTTCTATTGACTATTCCACCTGTGTTACGAATCAGTGAAGTTTTATGTTTGCACAAAGATCTTAAAACTCCTTTTTTCATGTTCTTTTATAACTAAGCCTAAAGACTAAGAAGCATATGGACACTACAAATAGCATACTGATATATAATCAATATGCTTTAGCTCTCCCCTGCCTACTAGGAATGCCATCATTTATGCTGTGAAGCAAATTAGTGAACAACTGCATGTAGCCAACAGACCATTGGACTTGAAGTAATAAGTTCACATTCTCAATGTGTCATTTACCAACTGGAGCAAATTGCAAAAGCTCTCTAGATTTGTTATTGCATGCACTATCTGAAAGAATTAATGTGAACAGTAAGTGGCTTACCTCATTCATTCAACAAAATGATTAAGTACACATGATGTCATTTGACTCTGCACTATCAACAAAAATTATTAGCATTTATGTTAAAAGAACAGCTATCACTTATTGAACACTGAGTGCAGACATGTATTTAATTGTTGTAAGATATCATGTTAACTATTATTATCTCAGTCTTACAAAGATAAGATCTGAGGTTTGGAGATATAATTTTATGCATATTATCTGAACTGTTGAAGCTTCTGAAATATGCCTTATTCATTTTGGAAGCCCATTCAATGGCAGTGCTACCTAGTACATAGTAGATGCAATAGTATCATTCAAAACTTCAACAAATAATGTATTTTTAGCACAGTGAAAATTTAAAAATCAACATGATACAATACATACTTAACAAATGGCATCAGCAGAGCTCCCTGGAAATATGATTTACTTCAAATTATGGAAAGGAATGAAATGATTCTTTATAATAATCTTTACAATACTCAAAGCTTGTTGAAATAATAGAAATTGAAAAATAGAATTGAATATTAGAGTAATGGTCTGTAATAATCAGGAGGCCATTTTATACTGTTGGCTTTCTATTTTTGCTACTCTTTCTATAGGAAAATCAGAAAATAAGTTAAAGAAATCATATTTATTTTTCCACACCACAGAGTAAATACATAAGGCTGGCAAAGTACTGCTGCCAGTAGTGTTAACCATCTCTGATGACGGTGGCTGCACAATCCACGTAACTCCTCATCTTATGTTTCCCTTACAGGTATGAAGTGATTTACTGTCTCCAATGTGCTTTCTCATCTATTTGATTCTCACAACATCTCTTCAAGGTGGGAAGGAGGAAGCCAAAATTTATTGGATAAAGTAACTCTCTCAGAGAAGCTACATGGATATGAGTGATGACGGGTGGAGGGAGAGAGTAAAAAGGGAAAGAAGAGAGGGCAGTGGAAGAGAAGAGGGAGGAGGAAAAGCTAGTTAGTGTTCTGATTCCTGGGTCTTTCGTTTCCCCTCAGCATCACCATCTCCTTATCAGAATACAAAGAAGAAGGACAAATGGAAAAACAGCGACAATGAATGTTAAACGGAGGAAGAGAAAAGAAGGGGAAAAGTGTCAATGTGAAAAAATGAATAAGAATAAGAACATAAAGTAAAACAAGGTCCCAAGAGACACCAAGAGAGGTTCAAACAGTCCCAAAGAGTAGCTTTTTAGAGGATCTGGACATCTTTGACAGTATGATTAAACCATGGAGGCATACTAAAAAAAAAAATGGTACATGTACACACATAATATTTTATGCACGATTTCCATTCATTCACTGCACTTCAAAATCTAGTGCTAAGTTCAAGTTTAAGAAACATGCCATAAAAGCAGAGGTAGCTTCACCTCTCTGAGTACTGTGGTTTGCACATCCAGAACCAGAGGGTGGTTCTACAGAAATGTGGATGCCTGCAGCACCATGACTGTGTGTGCTGCCGAGACAAGAGACATGCCTTCATATCAGAACAGAACTCTCAATCCCTTCTGCTGCCACCCACCTCTCCACGACATTTCCAAGTTTAATAGGAAACAAAACAATATCCTACACCACACATTGAGACCATTAACTTCAGTGGAACACAAAGTTTCCCATCAAACCAAGAAAACTGAAATCAAGGACACAGTGTTTGAGAAAATTTTTAATTTCCTGTACTGAATTACTATTACTAAAAATCTTTAAAGACCAGTTAACATGTTAGGATTCAGATATTTGATAAAATAATTAAATGCACAGGCTTTGACAACTGGCACTGTAATTGTGGACATTGAACTGGTCATCTAACCTCTCTACATCCAAGTCTCTTCCATAAATTTACCGTGGAAATTAATAATATTAATGAATTTAAATAACTTAAGTCTGACATAATAATCTTACTGAACTTATTACATTTCATCAATGAAATAGATTTAATGATGGTATATTTCAGGAAAGTACTATCTTTGTGGGCATTAAATGAAGCAGTGCATAAAATATATCTAACATAGGATCTGGTGCATAGGAAATGAATAATAAATATTAGTGTTAGTGTACTTTAAGAAATTGAAGTGTCATCAAAGGTAGGAATCATTAACTTGGTTTTAAGAATGGAATTCTGATTGCTGCACTTTTCTTACTATTCAGACTCCTTAATTTATGAAGGTTGGAGTGAACTCAGTGGCTTCTGCCTCTCTCAAATAGGTTTTCAGCTTTGGAATCCACTAACAAAGGTATTTTGCTAAGTGCTTTATAGAGGTTAGCTTGATTAATCATCCCAACCTCAAAAGGAGTAATGATAGCTGTCACATACATAGCTGGGCACTACTCTGATACTTATATGTATTGACTCATTTCACACTCACAGTGTATCCTTATTATCTCCATTTAATAGTCAAAGACATAGAAAAATAGAGAGATAAATGGGTTCAAGTTTCACAGGTGAAAAAAACTGGCAGATATGGGATTCAACCCAGGCAGTCAGATTCTAAGGCTTGTGATCTTTACCCCTACAACCACTGACTCTCCAAGAGCCAGGTGTTTTTATCTCCAGTTTTTGAAAAAGATTTTGGCAAAAGCATATGGCTAGTGAGGAGGAGAACAGGATAAGAATCCAGACACGTCTGACACCCATATCTGTGCTTCATCTCCTATTCCAGCCCCAGTAGTGGGTTCCAGGAATGAGGATGAGAGGGAATACCCAAGGCAAGGTTAGGAGGAGAAGAGGTCTTATGGGAAAGCATTGGGTACAAGATGCCTTCCTGTCACCATCTACCTTCACTCCATTCAGTGATGCCAGCAGCCATGGGATAGCAGCTGTGGCTACATTCCTCAACTCTGGATCTCAAGGTCCAGAGAGCTTCCTGAGGATGCAAACATAAAGAATCTGAGATGTGCATAAACTTCCCACCCTCCCCATGTAGTGTCAGTAGCTACCTTGGTTGGTGCTGATTTTCTTTATCTTGATTCTGGCTCTATGAAGATGGATGGACTAGTTTAAACTCCTTTGAATCATCTGGACTGCTCAGAGATCTAAAGGACAATAGGTCCTATGACTAATGAATCCAAATTTGGGGAGCAGAAGCTATTGTCATCACCAGTTCTTTTAATCAATGAAAATCAAAGGTCACTAATTAAATTTCTATCTGTGTATGCTTTATGTGACACTTTGATAAATGCCATACAGATCAAACTGAACACTACCTATTTTCAAAGGGTTTATAAATCATATCATCCATGTAAAAATGAAAGCACAATTAAAATAATTATTATAAAATATTGGGGACAGACTTTAAATTGATCTTATGTAGATATTTTGATAACAGAAGATCCCTCTACACTCCAAGCAAATAAATAAATATATGAATAAATATGTCCTTAGACACTACCTCTCAGACCATGTCCTGCTCAGTTCTTAGAAAACTAATTTAAACTCTCAGTCTGGCCTTCCAAGTCTTATTCATGCAATCCCAGCCTTTGTCTTTAGCTATGAACCCCCATTTCCCCAAACATGACTCTCTGAAATGAAAAAAAAAAAACAATAGTTGTTTGAGGAGTGAATTCAGCATTTTCTGCCCTCATGGGCTGGTAAAGGAAGCTGCTGCTGTGATGTCTTAACTCAACTGCCAGTTGGACTCACCTTTCAAACAAATCTCAAATGCTACCATCCCGTCTAGGAATCCTCTCCCCATCCTACCAAACAAAAGTGATCTTATCCTTTTCTGAATCACCAGAGTCTCTGTGGTACCTACAAGTATATATATGCAGAAGTAAATATATATATATATATATATATATATACACACACACACACATACATAAAAATTTTATCATTATTATTTGAATTATGATCTTCAATGTGTTTACCTAATTTCCCAAATTAGGCTGCAAATTTCTTAGGATTGGTGACCATGGTTTATTTCTCCAGTTGCCTCAATTACCTCTCTTTTGCCAGGAAACCATTTGCACTACAAGGATTCAATAAACACTTACTGAACTGCTATTTTATTAATAATAATGATGGATGGAGGGTGTGGTTTTGTAGTAGAACACTTGCCTGGCATGCACAAGTTTCTGGGTTCAATCAAACACTGCAAAAAATTAAATAATGCTAGTGATATAGAACCTCTTATGGAGCATCAACCATGCCAAAAGTGACATTAACATAACTAATTTAAAATTCAAAATCCTGTGACCAAGGGAATTAAGGCTTACATTAATTGTTCAAGTTTACATAACATGTGGAGTTCCCAACTCAACATCTCAAATATATCTTCAATCAAAAATCCAATTTGTTAAGATTCTCAATCTGAACCCAAGGGAACTCTATATGAAAGTGATACAATGCATAAGATATATGGTTTTTAAGTTTTGGATAAATTAATTTAATGAGTATGAAACAAATCTGCACCTCTCAAGAGTAATGAGTTTAAAAACTTAAAAATATATTTATTAAAAAGAACCTTTATCATCGCAGTATAAGAACTATAAGAGATGAGAGAAAATATTCTTGTGTGAGGTATTCGTTCAGAATAATGATTATGAATAAATTGAATTTGCACAAAGAATAAAGCATAGGCTTAGAAGCTTGATGGACTAGAGTGAAAATTCTGAGTGTAACATTGTAGCTCTTGACTTTGGGCACACTACTTAAACTTCCTATTTTAATAGGGAATAGATTATTTTTGAAAGAACACATACATGAAGCTGGATTGGGACTTCTGATGTATTTTAGCAAATTATAGAGTCAAAAGACAAAGCAAAACATTTTCCTGGGTAAAGTATAAAAAAACCTTTCCAGTTTTCTTGAGAAGATGCAGAGGTACAGCTGCCACTCCTATTTCAATTCCTCGTGTAAGGACAGAATACTCTATTATTCCTACCAGCACAAGAGAAACAAAGGCCAGCATCACATCTTTCCTCCAAAATCCAGTACTTCTCTTTAAACCAGCAAATAAACCCATTCTCTTAAACCTAAAGAACTAAAGGTCAAAACCTGAAACCCAAGTTGGATCATCCCTTTAAAAAGTCTGACTACTATATCCTCAATGCCTGCTCCATCAGTCAACCCCCAACATTCAGAGAACGTGTTCTTTGGAAGCAATAGGAATATGGCATTTGGCATCAGTCCTATGAACATATAAACACAATAGTCAGTTTTTAAAATTTTTTTCAGATGTTCCCAACTTACTATCTGAATCTCAAGTTTCCTCAAATGTTAATTGGATCCCCTACAAGGGCTGCTGTACAAAATATATGTGACTACAACTATTCAGTACCCAACACAGTGGGCACTCA
This sequence comes from Marmota marmota marmota, assembly GCF_001458135.2. NCBI lineage: Eukaryota > Metazoa > Chordata > Mammalia > Rodentia > Sciuridae > Marmota > Marmota marmota. The sequence goes on along the minus strand of NW_026000076.1, from coordinate 748,458 downwards.
GTAGAGACTAATTAATTCCCTTTCTCCTTCCTAGGTTCTGCGTAAGTGGAGAATTATCAAAATCTTTGGACCAATGTGTTTTTTTCTCTCACTGCCACCTGCCACCATGGATGGTTGGTTCAGATAAAAAGTGCTACCTCATTTCAGTAAGACACAGAATGTCATTTACCACAAGACAAGTTACAGACAGTGTTTATTGTATTTATGATGGTTGCGACCAAATAAATGACATGAAAGTAACTGTTTTTTTTTTTTTTTTTTTTTTTTTTTTTTNCTTTATAGTCCCTATCCTTCTCTCTTTCTCTCTCTCTCTCTCTCCCCCCCACTCTCAGACACACACACACACACCCAGTCTATAAATCCAGAAGGCATTCTCAGCCAGATTTAAACAGACAAGGATTTGAGCCGCCCAGGGAAGGAGCAGCCTTAAATAAATCTGAAGTGCTCTTGTGATTTAGGCACAGCTCCTTCTCAGCAAAGCCCTGTTGCCCAATCCTCTTCATTGACAAATTCCCAATTTCTTTTTTTAGATATTTGGTCTCTGGTCAGCTTAGTCCATTTGGCTTTTTCATCTGAAACGGAAGGAGGTAGTAAAAATATCGGTGTGCCCCGACTGGGGAAGCAGGGGTACCTTCCACACCCCAGCAATTGACCCCCTCTGTCCTCACTAGCTTGGATGCTGCTCATCTTCCAGGAGCACAGAGGAGATCAGTGAAGCAAGGCCACAGAATCCATCAAGTCCAGATTCACCCAAAAATGCAAGCCCCTTCCCCATCCCCGACACCCACCCATTACCTCCTACAGCCCCCTTCCCTTCTGTTGCCTCCGCGCCACCCAACACTGCAGCCACCGCAGGGGGTGCGGGGGTGGCGTGTGGGGAGAGAGGGGGCTTCCTTCGCACCCACCCCTCACGCACCCAGAGAAGACTGTCCTCTGGGGAAGGGGCTGCCAACAACTTGGAGGAACTTAGAAAGCAAAAGCTGCCGCGCCCCGACCCTTGGTGAGGCCGCAACCCCGAAGGCGAGGGCGAAAGAAGAGAGTCCGCGGCGAGGGCGAGCACCCCCGGGCTTACCACGAGCACGGGGACCCCGGCGGCCAGAGAGTAGAGGAGCACGGGGGGCACGGCGCTGCTATCCTCCGGGCCCGGGTAGGGCTTGCGGTAGGCACTGTCGTGGCAGAAGAAGCCCTGCACGTTCACGGTGAACGTGTCGGTGTATTCGAAGTAGTAAGCCAGCATCACCGTCCCTGCCATGATCACCATCTGGAAATAGAGCATGCTGCTGGTGAGCGCCGCGGGCAGCAGGGGCATGCACGCCTCCGGGCCGAGCCAAGCCGAGCGGGCGGCCGACGCGGCAGGCCCCCTCCCGGGTCCGCCGAGTCAGCCACCGGGGGCGCGGCGGCGGGGGAGGCTGGAGGACGCGGAGCGGGAGGAGGGATGGAGCCGCTGGAGGAAGAGGCGGAGGCAGTCCGGGTTTTGAGGCGCGAGCAGGCTGCAGAGGAGGCGGCTACCCCCGGACGAGTCCCTGCTCCCCTGCCCGCCCCCTGCCCGATGCTAGCGCCGCCCGCCCCGGCGCGGGGTCGCGCAGAAGGGCGGGGAGTCCCCGGGGACTGGCTGTGGCCGCTGCACCCTGGCAGGAGACCATTCGCGAAACCGCTGTTCTGGGTCAAGCCCTCGGGCCAGCAGGCAGAAAGCCGCGTCGGCGGACCGGGCGGCAGCAAGCGGGACAGCGGCACCTGTACCCCCTTCTGAGGGCAGAGGCTGTGGAGCTGGAGAGCTCCTGGCGGGGGGAAACCAAAATAAAAAGGGGAGGAGAGGCAATAGAGATGGAGCTTCTAGAAACTCCCTTTCTAGGCACCAGCTGGGCTGTTTAAGAAACCCGCACAACGCCTGGGAAAATGGTGCGTGGACACGTCTTCAGAGCGCAAATCCCACCAAAGCGCAAAGTGTCCGAAGCGGCGCGAGTTTCAGCGTGTGCCTTTAGCCGCGCTCCCTTGGATTCCTTAACCCTGCACAGGACCCCAGCAGAGCAGTGGTTTCTAGGTTCGATTAGAAAAATGATCTCAGAGGATTTTAGCTTCGGGGTTTCTTTGCCTCCCCTGCAGCTTCCTAGGGCTTTGTGTGTAAAAATACAGAAATCATTGCTCGAAGCTCCAGAAGCATCATCTCTTGTACACCGGTTCCTTCCTTCTTCCATGTATTCTTTTGCTCATCTTCTCAGTCTCCTTTTATTAGCTGCTTGTGAGAGGGGGCTTTGCAGATTCTTGGGAGTCAGCGGTACCAGCCACCAGGAAAAGAAAAAAGGCTATTTGATTCATCTCTGTATTCCCCTAGTTTAGGAATCTGCAGGAATTCCTCTAGGCTCAGGTGAAAGGAGAGGCAGACCAGTGCAGGCTCACAGTACATGCAAAGTACATCCATACGAGGGTGTCCACGCGTGTGCGTGGAGGTAGGGTGCTATGGAATTCGTTTATGCAAGGAATGGATTCTGTGATGCCATGCAGGTCCCTCTGTGCAAGCTTATGTAGTAGACTCCTAAAGGGCCCTTTGGAAACCTGACACTGCAGGTAAGAAAGCATTTATACAAAGCAAGATAGGAGAATATTCTTAGAGCTCTGCCCTTCTCATTAAAATGTAGAATTACCTCCGCAAATTTCTAACTTGATTCATTTTAATGGGTGTAAATGATTTTTAAAAGGTGGGCCTTTATCATCAAGAAAATTCAACATTGTTAGGCTAAAAAAAACAAGCAGTTCAAATGATTGGTAGTTTGGGAATGGGATAGTAAAGACAGTGTGGGTTTCTTTAATGTTGAATGGATATCACATATACCTCCACATTATACAAAAACCATTCAGAAACTTATTTCTCAGAGTGTGCACTAAGAGATGTGTATAACAAGCAATTTGGGGCTGTGGGAGTAAATAGTTCCTAGGTGGACAAAAGTGATTTTCCATATTATAAAAATGTAACTATTATAACAATGCATGGGTTAAGGTTTCATTCAGAAAAATCATTATACTGCAATCACTGTAGTATAAGGGAATTTAAACCACTTCTTTGGTTCTAAAGGGTATCGTGCAAAATTTCCCACTTAATATAATTTTTAGAAGAACGATGTTAATCACTAAGGTCAACTCATTTGTTCCACCTAATAAAAACAAGCATTATTTTCAAAATTGAAATATATTATAATTCACTGTTAATGTGTATTGAATGCTTCATACTGTACATGTAATGCAGTGGAGTCCTTATTTTCTTTCATTGCTCTATTTCCTGAATGAGCAGGGTATGACACATGGTGGATATTTAATTAATATTTGTTGAATAAATTAATGAGGTTACTACCCTAACAACAACAGGAAAGTGTTTTCATTTATAAAATTTGTCAAGGTTTAGGAAATCACAGTCTTTATGTCCCTAGATAAATACAGCCCATCTACTAGCATGGTCACACCGACATAGAAGTTCAGTATAAGAGCATCATTCTGATACTGCAATAGTTCATATGCCAGCTCTGCCACTTAACAACTGTGAACCTAAGCAAGATGCATGACTGTTTTCTGCTTTAGTTTCATCACTAGAAAAATTGAGATGATATGAGTAACCACTATACACAGTTGATATAAGTATTACATGATGCTCAGCTCACTATATATGGCACATAATGAATATATAAATAGTGTTTAGATTCTACAAAAATCAACTATCTAGCCTACCTTAAGTAACTTGGGAAATCCCAACACCTATCACTAGTCACTTCCTTCTCATATTATTGCTTACAGCGTGACTCTGGGTGTGCTCATATTTTTGTAGTTGTGCACGTTTCTTTCCTATAGTATTGTATTCATTCTATCTTTTTATTTAAATGCAGTCAATCTCAGGAACAAGATATGTATGAGCTTTTTATCACTGTAAGTAAATACCTGGGGAAATTAACTGAGAGGAAGAAAGATTTATTTTGGCTCATGGTTTCAGAAGTTTCAGTACATTATCAGCTGGCTCCATTGCTGCAGGCCTGTGATGAGGCAGAACACCATGGTGGACCGGCATGGAGGAGCAGAGACATGCTCACTTCATGCTGGTGGTGAACCAAGGAGAGAGGGGAGGAAAATGAATAAGAAAGAAAAAATGCAGAAGGGACACCAAGGGCAAGAAATACCCTTCCAGGACACACTCTTAGTGACTTACTTCCTCCAGCTAGGTCCACCTCCTACAGTCTCCACCACCTTTCAATACTGCCATAAAATTATGGGTCCCTCAGTGGATTAATCCACTGATGAGATTTGAGTCCATGATCCAGTCATCTTCAGAAAAGCTCCACCTCAGAATACTGCTGCACTTGGGACCAAGTCTCCAACACCATGAACCTTTAGAAATATTCCAGATCCAAACCATTAAAGTTTTTTTTTTTTCAGAATCTAATATCCCCATTATTTTGTCATTTTAAATGGTCAAAGGGCATTGTTGACTGATGCGTGGTTGATTGAACATCCAGTGCTGAAATTCAAAGTTAATATTGAATCTTAACATGCATTATAAGGAAATCAACATTAAATTTACCTTCCATAAATATTTGAGTAGACTGGATATTCATAGAAAATGGTTTGAGGTGGATGAGAGAGAATGAGTTATATGCCCCTGGGCTACTTACTTTGTCTTCCTAAGCTTGAGCTTCTTCTAAGCTAAAATGAACTCAATTTTCTTACCTCTGGGCTGATTTTGGCAATTAAATGAGAATATATAAATTAGCTGATCAAAAGAAGGAACTTATTTAGTGTATTTCTTAATTTTGTTTTAAATCATTTAAGCTAATTCTTTCCCAGAATACATCTTTTCATCTGCAAAGAATCCTTTGAAATCCTTCCTCAATTTTTATTTAAGTTTCTGGCTTTTTCTAGATTAAAAACATCCTGTTGCTGTGTAATCTTGTGGAACAAAGACTTAATTCTTAATTTAATTTGAATCTTAAGGATATCATTGTGTTTTCAAATCTATTACAACAATCAGCCTTTTTTTTTTTTTTTTTTGGTACCAGGGATTGAACTCAGGGACACTCAACCACTGAGCCACATCCCAGCTTTATTTTGTATTTTATTTAGAGACAGGGTCTCACTGAGTTGCTTAGTGCCTTACTTTTGCTGAGGCTTGCTTTGAACTCAGGATCCTCCTGTCTCAGCCTCCAGAGCCGCTGAGATTACAGGTGGCACCACTGCACCCAGTGAGCAATCAGCCTTTCTTAACAAAACATTGTACTGTTGGAACTCTCCCCATCTCAGCTCCTTCCAACTTCCAGTATTCATATTATATTTAGATGCATATGACTTAACAACCATTCATACCTCTACTGTGTTTCTCTATGACAAAATACTGAAACAAATCTTGGGGGAATCATTTATCAAGACCATTACCTGCCTTCTTTCCACCTCAATACCATATGCTCTAGTAAGAATGAGTAAGGTTCTATACCAGCATACAGATATAGTCCTTGGGGCTGGAGATATAGCTCAATTGGTAGACTGTTTTCGTAGCATGCACAAGGCCGTAGGTTCAATCCCCAGCACCACACACACACACAAAGATACAGTCCTTGTCCTTGTGGTTTATAACTATTCTTCTACAGATAGAAGACAAGTGTACAAAATGTCAAGTTGAGAGGACATTTATGTTGGTAAAAAAAAAAAGTGGAAGAATAAATTGCCTAGTCCTTGGGTAGACAAGCATTGAATGCCTGTGGAAGACTAGATATGTGAGTGTATTCTCCTCATTCATTAATACAAGTACAGGAGACTATTCCTGACTCCTCAAGATTTTGACCCATTGGGTTCAATAAAACAAATATTTTATTACTGAAAGGGTCAGATTGATATTTTCTGCCAAGGGCTAAGAATTTGATCCTAAAGGCTTGTGGACCAAATGTTTTTGTCAAAGACATAGCATTTGCAAACAAAATACAGAATGTTAAATGTTCATTTCCACCCATTTGACGCAAATAATGTGTAAATCCAGTCATTTTTCTTACACTTTTACATTTCATGTGAAAGAGAGAGAGAGAGGAAGAAACACATGACCCTCAATACATATTCTGTCCTTTGTGGTAGAATATGAAGGACTCAGAATACTTTACATAAGACAAATTAGAGATGTTTCTCCAAAAGAAAAATGGATTTCTTCTTTAAACAACAAGGCTTATGTTCATAATGCTAAAATTGAATTAAAATGTTTTAAAGAGAGAGTGTGAAAAGTTTTGCACTTTGCACTAATGAGGAAGTTTAATATGAGCACATATTTAAGATCTCATGAGAATAGACTTGGAAAGATTTTTTTAAAGAATAGATTATGTAACTGCTTTCAAAATAAATAAGGGCATCTGGTAATTCATTAAAAAGTTATTGAATGTATACTACAAAAGGTAGTATCCAGCAGCTCATTGTTAACTGGATCTAGAGAACGAATAAATACACGAATATACTAACTCATCTACTACTTGGTACAGGGAACACCTTGAAGTTTCAATGAGAAAAAAGGCATAGAGCTGTTTAAAACTATTAATATAATTCAGAGATGTGACATCAAAAAAGAAAGAGTTCAGAACATTTGATTCTTACTGTTGATGTTATAGAATACTGCATCCCCACAAAATGCTACTTTCCAGTGTTTGATTTAGGAGATAGCTGCTTTCTCAAGAAAACAGAAAGAAAAGCAGCTAGAATGGTAAGTTAAGTGTCCATCTCCGACATTCCAGCTATAATGGGAGGTTTATCTCAAAGGCCAGATGCTTCTGACTGGACAAGCAATACTTTTCTTCAGCTGGGACCACTGAGATGTCTTTAAACTGCCTCATTCCATGACTATATTATAGCTTGTTCTATTTTTCTACGTTTCCAAAATTGCCAATTTTCACTTTCTACAGTTATCACAATGAAGCACATATTAGTGAAATTAGTTATTTCTAACTAAAAGTACATATGTGAAATTTATGGACTGAGTATAAAAATCCAAAATAGTTTTAAAATATCAAGGCCAGGAAAGAATGGAAATATTTAATCAATATCATTACCTGAATACTTCCAGATTAAAGTAAAAAATTTCAATTTAATAATATGCTATTCATATTCAATGTGTAGCCCCAGCAATTAGAAAGCTTCTCTGAGTCTCAGTTTCCTCATCTATCATCTAGGTTAATGAATCCTAACTATAAGAATATGTTAGAAGGCTTATATTTGTAAAATTATTTATAAATATTAAGGAACTGGGGAAATCTACATTGGAAAACATATGATCAGTTATAGAGAACACCTCATCCAAGTGGGTCCGGGGTCTCCTCCCCATCACTGAGTTCCAACTCAAAAAACAAACAAACAAAAAACCCTCAGATTAATCGCTGCCTGCCTGTTTCCATGCCATGGCTGTGGGTATTGTATTGTTTATCATATGTTTTACTCATTAAAAAAACACACTGTTTTGTTAAATATCAACTCACAGATTCATAATGCTAAGTGAAATTTCTAAGTGTACATGTTCCCTAAGAATAATTTCATGCAATATTAAGGAAATGGACATAGGAGTAAGACAGGAAAGAGTGGCATTTTAACCCAAGGACTGGGGACTCCACAGACCTGTCTTTCTGTCTGTTTCTGCAGAATCATGATTACTTGGCCTTGGCCAAGTCATTTTAATTTCTCAGTTTCTATAGTATCCTAAACCTTGGATAATATTGCCCCTTAACCAAGAAACAGGTCCCAAGCCATCTACAACAATCCATCATCATCACTGCTATTATAATTCTTCACTACACCGGTATAATTCTGCCACTGCTAGATCAGCAGAACTTTCATTGATCCATTTGGACATGTGCCTGCATAAAATCTTGCTGAATTGTCTTTGTAACTTCATGTCCCTTGAAGATACCTGAAAGTCATTATTTGTGCTGTGCTAAATGAGGACCACCCTAAACTAAATGGCAAATCCTAATACTTTGAGAAACAAAGGGTCTTTAGCAGTGATGTGGAACATGTGCGACAAATTAAGCTGATGACAGCTGCAACTCCATTGTCAAAGACAAAGATTGTGAATGCTAATCAGCTAAGTTTGCTTGCCTTTCCATGTGCTAGATAAATGATTGAAATGAAAGCATGGCAGAAACTAGACACTCAAAATGATTCCTTATGTTCATAGCCAGACTACAATCAACTATTAATTTAGCATCTTTAAAAACTGGGATCAAGAGCAAAGGAACAAGTCCAAGTTCATAACCTTGATTAGTAAAAGCCTGAGTTATTCATAACCATACTCCACTCACACTGAAGACCTCAGTTAGGTAGAATCCTTTCAGTCATAGGGTTTTGCACATCATTTTGTGAAAGAGAAGCAAAGACTGATGCTGACATATTTCTTCAGTAAACTAGAGGTAGTAGTGAGGATCATAAATGTGAGTAAAGCACTTCCCTCTGTTTCTGGCCTATAGTAGTCAATTTAAAAAATAGTGTTGTTGCAAAATCTACTTCAGGCATTTTTCCCCCCACAAAATGTCAAGTGTTTATCCTACCATCAACACTTAGAAAAATCAGTCTACTATACCGTGTATCCCTATAGTAATGAACTGTAAGAGCTGAGCTTCAAAATAATGACCCTATGTCGGATCAAAGAAAAATACTGTATATTCAGCACTCTTTGGTTTGGTTATTAATTTAAAAGTTCTGATGAGAAAATGAGAGATTTCTATTAATAAAAGCCATAATTCCCCAGGATACCCTATTTTAGAAAGTTAATTAAGATTTTACTATTCATGTACTTCTATTTTTATTGTACATGTATATGAACCAAAAGAAGTATTAAAGCAAAAATTGTGAGTAAAAAACAAACTATTTTATTCTCATCCATTGCATTTGATTGAAAATATCATTCCACATTGAAGCATTGATTATAACAATGGCATGGATAGTAATCAAATATGATCAATAATACTGACTTAATAATAAAATGATCCTCAGAAAAGCAACAAAACAATATGCACATTTCAAAATATTTTCCCTTTCTTTCAAAAATATTATTTACAGAGTATAAATATGCACATTTTTAAGGTTATACGTTTTTACCACTTAGTATCTTTCAATTCAGCAATGAAAGTATTTTCTTTTTCATTGACACAGAACTGTTTTTCTTATAATTGTAACTTAGTGGTGGATGTGGAGAGAAGCTCAGGAAATTTAATAATCCATCCAAGTCTAGTGAATTACAGGCCAGGGAAAGAGAGCCATATCTTTTGCACCTTCACTAAAATCATGTTCTGATAAATCACCCGAAATGTTCATGGAAACACACACCTGAAACAATTGTGATTTGCCCATCTTTATACACCTCATGGCATGGTGTCTTGTTGGAAATTGAGGGTGAACACAGTAGAAAATTCATGAATGGAGCCTGTTTCTCCTGAATCCTTTCTCATTCTCAAGAAGAGCCAGAAGTGATCTGCTCTTTAAATCTCATCTCTTGAGATTATTCTACGATTTGAATTCCATTCATATCAAACCAAACCCCCAAATTATGAACTCTCTGAGGTCACATAGCTTCAGAGCAAGGAAGAAAACCTCAGTTTTCTGATTCCCATTCCATTTTGGTCCTGTTATTTTTTTCACACTGAGACAAAGTCATGGTTTCATCATAATCAACTGGCTTATTTTTTTTGACTGAGAGTATCTAGATCTTTTATCATTCATACCTCTTATCTTTAACTCTGAATGACATCCTGTTAAAAAGGACTTAGCCATGTCCTTAATCCAGGTTTTCTGAATCTCAGGCTGAATATTTTCTAGTATAAAACATGCTTCTTTACATGTTTATCTGATTAATATAAAGACAAATATTACAGAACAAGAATTTATGTGGGGAAGTTCAGTTTGCCTAATGGGCCTAATAATCATGTGGTTGGGTAGAGAGAAATATATAAGTGAAGCTATACAAATATACACTATGACTTATGTCACAAAGGGATCCACCAAAGACACATTTGAAGTTTCACATTCAAGACTTGCTAACTTCCAAACACCAAATCACTAATGAAGGCATTTCAGGCAGTGACAGAATGAGTTTTGGGAAAAAAAGGGCAAAATTCAGGATAGGCATAGGACTTTTAAGTGTTGTTACATCATACAGTCCAGAGGTCTCAGTTAATTTGAAGCTTGATTCTGTAGACTTTTGATGGTAAAAATCTGTTTGTAATTCTACAGAAGCATAAATAGAAACTGTCTTTGCTGACAGAGTTCTCACTTTGGTTTTTAGTGGATTTAGAGATGAAGCCATAGGCTTGAAGGATAGTTTCCCCATATTCCTTCAACTTTGGATAATCAGCCTTGGTTACTGAACCAGGAAATTAGGAAAGGACTGGGAATAGAGACCCATATTGTTCCACTTGGGCTGCCCTAACCAAATACTGCAAACTGGGTGAATTAAACAGCAGAAATTTATTTTCTCACAGCATTGAAGCCTAGAAGCCCAGATCAAGGGCCACTCGGCTGGTTCCTGTTAAGGCCTTTCTTCCTGGTTTATACATGCCTGCCTTGTTGCTGTGTTGTCATATAGTCTTTCTTCTGCACATGTACAGAGAAAAGGAACTCGAGTGTCTCCTCCTCTTCTTATCCTACCTCATCAAGGGCCATGTTCTTATTACCTAATTTAAACTTAATTACCTCTCTAAAGGCCCTATCTTCAAATACAATCAAATGAGGCATTAGGGCTTTGACATGTGGATTTGGGGTACAATTCAATCCACAACAGCACCAAGTGCTCTCCCAAGTCAATATATGAATGTTTTTATTAGGTTGAACCATAGGAAATTGCCATTTCTGAAGGAGAAAAACAATTTTTTCTCTCCATCAGCTGGCAATTTCAAGTGGATCAACCCACACAAGGTCACTGATGATTTCTTTATTGCTGGAATATCCAGCTGATGATCTCATAAATTATAACATTGGAGAACAATTGATTGTTTACTCCTTTTCATTGGTGTCTATACCTTCCAATCTGAAAGATTTCCAGTAGAACTACTTAATGTTTCAAATGAAGTTAATTTTATTACCTCATTGTAAAAGTCAGAAAGCATGAGTTAAAACTGAGTCAATGGCACATAACCTTAACAATTTACTTGGCAGTGCAACTACACTAAAGCCCTCCTCAACAACATGATTTTGATCCTATAAATGTTGGTGACTGAAAGGCCATTTTACTCATGTAGCCAGAAGTATAGAATGAATGCATATTTGGAATTTTGGATAAGCACACACATATTTTTTTTAATCTTTGGATAAGAAATTTAGTTGCTCTGTCTAGCTCATCAGGATAAGAAACTATGTGCTATGCTCCAGGAATCACAACAAATCAATCACTGACAAGTAATAGAGTCCAGTATCAAGTGAGATAAAGATGCTCAAAAATCAGCTCCATCTGAGAGCTTTGGCAAAGCTGTGCAAACTACTCACACCTCTTCTAAGTTTAAGTTTTGCCTTCTTCCCTCCAGCTGGACTGAATGATGCACCACAGGTAAAATATACATACATTTCATTAATCCTAAGGAATATAAGAAGTATTGTGGATATCTCAGAAAAAGAAGCAATGCACAAAACAGAAAATTCCATCCAACATTTGGAGAGAATGTAGAGAAGGCCCTTCCTTCTCCTAACTTTCCCTCCTTCTGACAGCAGGAATAAGACCAGAGAATAGGAAGAAGTATACTAATTCCTGTAGAGAACTAGAGGATTGGGAATAATCATTGAGACATTGGTGAAAACAAACAAACAGATTTGTGCCACTTGAGCCTAGAAAAATGGAGTTTGGGAGGGGGCTGGGGCAGCAGGAAGGAGGGAGTGCCAGAATTCTATCTGGTAGTATCAAAAAGTGGTTACCATCCGACTACACCATTGAGCATGTCCACTTGTCAAACCTAAATCTGATAGGTTAGTGAGGATTGACTTAGGAACTTGTATCATTAAAGGTTAGTGACAAAGGTTGGGGAGGAAGGAACTGTCTCTTTAAGTGGTTTTCTAGCTTCAAATGGTTTAAATGGAGCTTTTCCAAGAGTTCTGCATGTTTTTAATATATGTGAAAAGAGTCCTATGAGTGGTAGGGTAGCATAGAGGTATTACTTATTATTAACCTTGAAACTGGGAGCCTACCTCAATGGAATATATTAAACTAGAGGATTAACATCTGTAAGGTAACCAAAATACCAAATGCTCATCTTTCAAATGTTTAAACATGCATTTCAGGTAAACATAATCCATGTGTCTGCACATTGTGTAAATATTCATACTGCACATTAATAAAGATATAAATGAGCTGAAAATTGTGAATTACTCAGTAAAACCATAGCATCCCATCTTGATGAGATTACCCTTTCAGGAAAATCCATTAAAATGCAAATATGTTAAGTAAATCAAATTTTGGGGTCAAATTTTCCGGGGAAGTACAATCTGCTAGCAATATTGCATCCCTACAGAATTTCCATCTGAATTGTACTAATGATGCTCATACTGAGAATGCAATGAAAGAAAAATTCCTAAGACTATGGGCTTCATCTTTAGCAGATGTTTTATGTTCTGATAACTAAATCAAAATGAGATGGATAAAATTCTTTGCACATACTTTACATATATTTGAGAGATACTTTATAATAAGCAATTCACAGGGGAAATAAGGAAGCATAGACTATTTTGAAATAACAATTCACATATATCAAAATATTAAGTACATCAACAACATTACATGAATAGAATATCTTTTTCCCAGGCATGCTGGTAAAGGTCTGAATTCTGTTTTAGCAATGACTTTCTCAGGCATAAGTTCCCCTCCTCCCAGCTGATTCACAAATGACATAAAGGATGTCATGTTTGAGCATCTGTGGCCATCAGGCTTCTCAAATAAAAACTAAGATTCAGATAGTAAATAGCTCTTTGATGTATCATCAGTGTCTCATTCTGTGAAATCTTAGTCTTATCCTTTTGAAGTCATCCCAGAAGACCTGTCCAAAGGTACTGTTAGAATAACCCAGTGGATAGGAAGTCTACCACACTCTTAAAATGCCCCACAAAGGACCTGCATCCCTGACAATTCTGAGACACTGTCTGTCCTTTCTTACCCTGACAGGGTTTCCAAACTTTGATGCACATTGGAATCACCTGGGGAGGTTTAAACCTCTTGCTGACCAGGTCACACCCAATACCAATTAAATCAGAATTTCTAGAGTGGAGAACAAGAGAGTCATAATTTTTTAAAAAATTCCCATGCAATTCAAACATGCAGCAAAATTTCAAAAGTCAGTCTGATACTGAGCATAGTGACTGGGATGCAATTCACATCACATGTATTTGTAGCCTACATGAAAGAATCCAGTCTCAGACCCAGAACTCTTCTTGCTACTGGGGTTCACTGAACCCTTTGTGATAACAATTTTCCCAACACTCACTCAGATAATGTAAAGACAAATGTTAAACCACATTAATTATACATATTCAAATCAAAATAATACCATGTTGTTTCTTTAAAAATTAAATTACAAAAGTTATATGCAATGATAAGAACATATGCTACTGAGAATGTGATGAAATAAACATTTTACTACACTCTTTGTAGGAAGACTTTGTTGGAAAGTTATTAGGTGATAAGTAATAATAATTGGCCACTTGATGCAGTAGCTGCATATTTCTAAGCCTATCCTATGAAAATAATTGACACTTGAAGAGAAATGATGTGTTAATCACATTATCTATGCCACAACAAAATGAAAAATTTTATATGTCCAGTAACAAGATGTGGTTGAATAAATTACAGAAGAGCAACTCAATAATATCTCATGTAGCAAAAAAAAAGCATTTTGAAAGAATTTTTAAGAACATTGAAAATTTTCTATTATGTTGGACTATAATTCTTTCATTCTACCTGCCCTTTTCCCTATTTTCCAAAATTTTCTTTAGAAAAAAATATGGCATTTAGAAAAGATAAACAAAACAAAAAACAAAATTGCTCTAAAGGTCCATACTGTATGTCTAAATTGACACATGAAGCCAAGTTGATGGTGCCTAAATTGTATCCCACCTTCTCTCCTCCCACTGCCTCATGCTCCCCTCTCTCGGAGTTTAATACAAGTGAGCTCATACAGTGGTCTAGAGTGGTTAGGGAACATTTCACAGAGGAGGTAGCATCTGAGTGGAACCCCAAATATTTTTAAATTCTAGTAAAAGGAAAGATGTTGGTGAGAGTTTCAAAAACTTAAGAGTCTCAAACAATAAAGTGGAGGACAGAAATGAGACAGATGTTTTTTTGGGGGGGCGGTTAGTAGAAGATCAGTTTAGCCAAAGAAGAGAGTGGGTGCTGGGGAGAAGTGGCGAATTATTTAAGACAGGCAGATGGATCCATTTGGTAGTAACCCTTAGCAAAACAGATGCAATAGTTTAAGCTTTATCCTAGAAACAGTAAGAAGTCATCTGTTTGATCAGAAAAGAAATAATGTTCAAACAACATGTCATAAGGCTGACTTGACATTGCTTTATATAATAACTCACAAGGTAGAGGGACAGGAGACATATACAATCAATTAGGAAACAAAGAAAGTGGTCCAAAAATGCAAGATTATCTTCAAAATTTAATCAAATCATGTTACCCCATTGTTTAAACATTTCAATGGCTTTCTTTGACCACAGAGACGACGTTCCTTAACATGAGATTCAAGGCTCTAAATGGTGCCTACCTACCTCTGTAGTGCTTTGACCTTACCATATCCCCCAACTCTGCACTTAGCTTCTTGCAGCCTCCGTTCACCATGCTCCCTCTGATCATAAGGCATTTGCACATGTGGTGGATTAGTGGAGTGCTCCTCCTGGCCCTCATTGTCTGACTACTCACACTTTACATTTGAACTTAAGTGTCACTTCCCTCAGAAGTTGTCTCCCATGTCCCTGTTCCTCTTATCAGTACATATGGCACCAAGTGCCTTTGAGGCATTGCAGTCATCTCTATTGGGATGATATCATTGTTTGGGTTACTATTTGATATCTCTTTAGTTATTCTTCTAAGCCCTGTGAGGAATGAAGGGATGCTTTATTTTTATATTTCCACTTCCTAAATAATTTCCCAGCAACTGGTCTACACTGCATTGGTAGCTTTTAAATAAATGCATAATAAATAAAGTATGGAATAAGGTGGTAGAGGTACAAATCAGAAAGGATGAACATGAAAGACATTTTAAGAACCAGTAGGAAAAAAGAAGAGTGACGAATAAAAGATGATATCAAAGATGATTACCAGAGAGTAGTGGTATCATGGACTATAACAGAGGACACCATGGGGCTGGGGGAGGAGGAAATGGATAATTTTAACATTGTAGAGTTTAGACATGCAAATGATTTGGACATGCAGACTTTGGAATTATCTACAAAAATGATGACAATTGAAACAATAAAGAGGAAAATTACCCTATATTGTGTGTATATATAGCTTCAGAGTTCCTTGCAGAGGTACTTCCACCAAAGGAATACTCACCATGCATATTACTCATTTCTGCTCAAGTGAAAGCAGTGATTTACCTGAGTGGTAATGACACCTTTCTCCACTGGGAAGATGTTATCTACTTAAATACTGAAAAAGTCTGCAGATTCAGCTCTCTTTTTGGTAATGGAGGCAGCTATTCTGGATAAAAATATTTTTCATTGAATAGGTCTTTTTAACCTCAAATATGGGGATTGAGTGGAAAGGCAGAGAACATTGGCATCCCTTTCTGGTCATGGATTAATAGAAACAGTGACTATCCATCTTCTAATCTCCTATATCTGATTGTCTTCGATTAGTTCAAAATGATGCAAAGGAATTAAGACATATCATGCTTTATTCCACTAGAGTCCAAGATTATAGAAAGTTTTACAATTAAAGTATAAGATAGGGGCTCAGTGGTAGAGCACTTGCCTTGCAAGTTCTGGGTTCAATCCTCAACACCACACAAAAATAAATAAAATAAAATAAAAATATTGTGTCCATGAGAGAAAAGTTTAATCCTAAACTCACAATGCAGACTTCAAGATCCTGTCTCTAGGAAACACATCCTCTGCTCTCTTGACACACTCTAGCCCCCATACCACCTTTTTTTCCCTTCACTTTGGGAAAAATAGCAAGGACACAAAACACTTCTATTTTTCTCTTTTAGTAGTTAAACTATTTTATGAATATGGCTCCTGTATAAAGAATCCTATATCAGAGCAGCTCAAGTTGTGCCAAATCCACCGATTGATCCAGTGCCACGTTCTGGGGCTGAACTGAGTCATGGGACACATCAAATCAGAAAGGCATGGGAAAGGCGAAGAGAAAATCTCATGGGGTTTTCAAGTGAAAAGCTAGAACTAGCATTCATCAATGAAAATCAGTACTCTATTATGCTTCCTGCCCCTATTTCAATGAGAAAGGTGAAAACATTTCAAATATAGAGTAAAAAAGTTTTGGTTTTACAAACAAAAGGCAAAAGCAACCACTGGCAAAATTGGCTATGTTTAAAATGATTATATATGTGTATATATAACATATAATTTTTGTTTCAAAATAATTATATTTTAATAATTATTTTTACAGGGAACTTGAAGAACAGAAAAATAAACTATATTAATTATCAATTTCCATTTGTCCCATAAAAAATGGATGTTCAAAAGGAGTAAGAGAATTCAACAATTTTCCCTGAATCAACAAATTAATATCAACTTAAAATAAACTTCTTAACATAAAAGCATGAATAAATTGAGTTATAGAGAGATGCTGGTTACTTTCAGTGTGTGCTAAAAAGAATAGCACTAGCAATTGTAGATCTCTTATGTGGTAGGTATTGTCCTAATCATCCAACTTTTTTGTATTATTATTTAACATTTTAAACATTCAGAAAAGTGCAGAAATGATATTTTTGGACATGTCTGAACCCACCAGATTTTTTTTTAATTATAGTTTCAAAAGCATACCTAAAAAGGATAAGCAAACCCGTCTGTCCATATTATTCACCTTTGGTTATTATATCCTCACCATCAGTCTTATTTTCTCTTTCTTCTTCCCTTTCATTCCTCTCAGATTTATTGAAAGCAAACATTCAACTGGTCATTTCCTTCATAAATAATTTACCATATCTCTAAATAGGTGTTTTTATAAAGATAACACAATAATTATACTTAATAATTGATATTAACTATTTAATAATCTAATATTAATATCGCTCAATATTCAAATTTTCCTATTGTCTTTTTAACAGGTTGTTCAAATAAGTATTCAAAAAGATGCAAATTTTATTATGTTTCATTGCTACATTAATTTATAGGTTCCCCTTCTATAAGTTTTTCCTTTGAATTATTATTTAATATTTCAAACATTCAATTTTTCAAACATTATATAATTCAAATGACTCATTTATTGAAGGAATGAGTCATTTGAAGTATGGAGTTCCCATAATCTAGACTTTGGTAATTGCAACCCTATACAGACAACTAACATATTCCCCATCTCCTATATTTCTGTGCATCAAAAGATCAAGTCTAGATTTGGTTTTTCTGACAATAATACTTCACAGGCATCCTATTTACTTCCATTAGGATATATATAACAACTGGCATATATTCTGTTAACAGCATTTAAAAAGATTTTGACTTGCTTTTCTCTATTAGTAATATTATTAACCCTTGGTGATTATTGCCTAGATTTGTTAGGCAATAAATCTCCAACAGTGAGATTTTAATATTACAATATTAAATGTTAAATATATAATATTAATATAAGAATTAAGTCATTAATATAAAAATATTATATTTAAATATATTATATATTTATTATAATTATCAACAATATAATAACTATTATTAGTTATAATACATATAATTACAAGTTTAAAATTTAAAGGTATTTGAAGTGTTTTTCTTATTGATAGATACCCCAATCATCCTGTTTTTAGCTACTCAGAGCCTCTTCACATTGGTTCCTGGATCATTTTTCACATCTCTCTATCACAGCTAGCTTCCTTACTTCCAGTATAAGATGTCCCACAATCATCTTTTTCATGCTTTTCCCATAGAGCCCACTAACTTTCCAAGGTGCTTTGGTTCCTTTTAGGAGGAAATGTATCTTTATTCGCCAAATCTGGACAATAAAGGTTGCCAGATGCTATCAGTTGGTTATCATTTGTAGGCCTTTTTAGTGGTAAGAACTAGATTTTTTTTTTCTTTTAGAGAAAACATGTCATGAGTTTACAATGGCATTCTAAATCAAAGTCAGGAATACTAGATTTCTTTGGTCTTATATCTATAATTTCTTAGTTGCTGAGAATTATGCTATACAAGAACACCAACATAATTACACATCTGTTTTTATTATGCATTGCACAACAGCAGCTAACAACATCAGTACTAACACAAATAACATAACCACTGAAGAGTCAGGTTTTTAATTTTTTTTTTTTTTTGGTGTGTGTGTGTTACTGGCATGGAACCCAGAGAGCCTCTGGCATGCAGGTAAATATTCTACCACTAAGCTATATCACCAGCCCACCACTGAAAAGAGCTAAACATTTTTATTGTGGGTTTTTTCCCCAAGGTTGATGCATTTTCATTTGTTTGAAATTCTTTAAATTTAAAAAAAATTAATTTTTTAGTTGTTGATGGACCTTTATTTTATTTGTTTATATGTGGGTGCTGAGAATCAAACCCAGTGCCTCACCCATGCTATTCAAGTGCTCTACCCCTTAGCTAATCAGAATTTTCCATTCATTCGTTTAATCATAAGCAGTCATAGTCTGCCTACCATGTACCTGTATCTAGACACTCAGGATAGAGCAATGAGTAAAGCAGACCAAATGTCGGCCCCTATGGAGTTGATTTGTAAGTAAAATTTAGCATAGGTTACATAGAGATAAACACAAAGAAGAAAAATAAAGCTGAGAAGGGAGATTTGAAATCCAAGTGAGGATTGAAGTTTTAGATTTAAAATTTTAGATACAACAGTCAAGGAAGTCCCCACCGAGAAAGATGACATTTGAGTAAATATCTAGAGGAAGCGAGAAAACTCACCATAGGTTATATCTGGGAAAAAGAATGTTCCAGGCAGAAGAACCAACAAGTGAAACCCTGAAGGAAGAACTCCTCTAACTTGACAAAGAATGGAGAGGCTGGTGTGGCTAGGGTGGAGAGGGAGAGTAGAAGGAGTTGAGGTTGGACAGAGACTCAGGTCAAATTATCTCTCCTCTGGTAGATCATGGTCAAGACTTGGGTTTTTACTTGAGATGCAAAGCCCCTGTTAGGAAACAGGGCAGTAGCATGGAGTTACTATGTAAAGAATAGACTGCAGGGGCCTGGAGAGGAGAGGCAGAAGCAAGGTGATCAGTTCCAAGTGACTACCACAATCCCTTGGCCTCTAGGGCTGCTTCCAACTGCTGGATGGATGCCACCACTTGGCCTGACCTGCAGCACCTCAACCTCAACACATTCAAAATGGAAGCCATGTTTTCTTCTGCCTTCCCCATGATTGGTTTTCCATCTTGTCCCCAAATTGTGTGAAAATCATCATTGCATGAAGTGTTTTACTGGAAGCCTGGGATCATTTTCTTGTTTCCTCCTTTTCACGCTCATTCAGTCAGTCCCCAGTGCAATGACTGTATCTGTTCCCTGAATCTTCTCCCTCCTCTCTGTCCCCTCTGCCACCATCTCCAGTCAAGTCTCATTCCTTCTACTTCAGGCAATAGACTCTGATGCATCCCTTTCTCTTGATGAATATCCCTCTAATCTCTCCATGTTGCTTTCAGAGTGAATTTCATAATGAGAACAGATTGGGTCCTTTCCCTGGTTAATGAGAATAGTCTCTTGGTCTAATTTCCACTACCTGTCACCTTTAACATTTCAAACTCCTGTATGCTATACAAACCCATCTGGATTCCTCCTTTTGCTTCAAAAATAAAATACATAAGATTTGTTAAGAGACCAGCCTCACGTTAGATAAGGCTCTGCCTTTCACCTTAGTATACATTAAAATGGCTCCAAAATAGGCTAAGATCAAGCTTATTTAAAGTTATGTTCAAAAGATAGATTTTTGTTGTAAATATTACTGTAACATTTCTTGGTTCAAAGCTATTATACAAACTAAATCCTCATACAACTTTATAACAATTGCTTGTTAGTATTTTGAAAAACTACTACTTCTAACACAATAACCTGAGTTAATTTAAGAAAATAAATCATCAATTATAGGACAGATAGGATATAATGCTTTCAGTACTAATACTGACACCAATTAAATAAAAAAGGTAACTATAAAATTATAGACATTAAAGTTAAAACCCAGTATTCCTACTTCAAGACCAGTGAAACTGGCCTACTGGATGTTTAAAACCAAATCTTTGAGACGAAAACCAAGGAAATAAAAGGGCCCAGGGGAAAGCAGTCAATATTTTGGCCCTTGCCATGTAAGGTCAGCCAGAATCCAAGGAATGACTGAACCCTTCTAAAGGCCCTTCAACTCTTATAAGTCACTTAACCTCATGATCAGGGGGATCCTGAGGACCCTAGAGAACAGGAAGCCAACCAGTGCATATTCTGCAAAAAGGAGGGTCATTGGAAAGGGAAAAGTCCCTGATGCTCTTGAGGAAAGCCATGTGTGGTCAGAAAGACCCTGCTATATCTTCCCAGTTGTGCTCTGTGGGAAAACTTAAACTCTCTGAACCTATTCTGCAAAATGGCCATAAAGGACTATAGTGAGGATTAAAGGAGGCAATGCCTATGGTATATATGATATAACTCTAAAGAGCTTTCAATAAATATGAGCTATTACTACTATTATTTATGTCAATAGAGGATTAATGTAGGTAAAATGAGGACAAGGTCAGTCTCCAGGGGAAGCTGTCATATCACCCGAGGCAGAAATTGATGCAAGAAAAGCAGAACTTGGAGCCTACTGGGGACAGAAGCTGCAGGTCATCATGTGGTCCCCTAATTAGACCAGGAAAAACAACTAAGCCAGTCCCAAGAGGCAACTCAATTGAGGCTGCCAGTAGCTTGATGAGAAGTTAGGTAAAGAAAAGTAGGACGTACAAGGGACGGTTCTCAGAAATGAGCTTTTTACACAACTCTTCTGGCTTGATGGATTTGAAGTTACTTGGCTCCTTTAAGAGGTAGTATCAAAAGTAGCTAAACGTTATCAAGTGAATTGTATCCCCCCAAAGGAGCATCAAAGTGCTAATCCCTAGTACCTCAGAATGTGATGTTATCTGTAAACAGGGTTTGAAAAGAGGTAATCAATGTAAGATGAGAACATCACAGTGGGCTCTAATCCAGTAGAAGTGGTATCATGAGAAAAGGGGAACTTTGGAAACAGAGGTGGACAAGTACAGAAGGAAGATGATGTGAAGATGAGCAGGGAGGGGACAGCTGCGTGTCGAGAGGGGTCCATCTACAAACTCAGGAAGGCCAAATATTGCTCCTGCCAGAAGTCTGAAGTGTCTGAGAGGGATTCTCCCCTCTAGAACTAGCAGAGAAAGCATGACTCTCCCTCCCAACACTTTATTTTCAGACTTTTATGTTTCAGAACTGTGAGACAATATATTTCTGGGTTTTTTTTTTTGCTTGTTTGTTTGCTTGTTTACTTTTGATTTTTTAACTTTTTGGTACTGGGGATTGAACCAAGGACGCTTAAACACTGAACCATATTTCCAGCCAATTTTTTTTATTTTATATTTTGAGATAGGGACTCACTAAGTTGTTTAGGGCGTTACTAAGGTGCTGAGGCTGGCTTTGAACTTAAGATCTTGCATTTATGTTTTTTTTTTTTTTTAGAAGAGAGAGAGAAGAGAGAGAGAGAGAGAGGGAGAGAGAGAGAGAGAGAGAGAGAGAGAAATTTAATGATTTGATATTTATTTTTCAGTTTTTGGTGGACACAATATCTTTTTATTTTATTTTTATGTGGTGCTGAGGATCGAACCCAGTGCTCCGCGCATGCCAGGTGAGCGCGGTACTGCTTGAGCCACATCCCCAGACCCACATTTATGTTGTTTTAAGTCACTTCAGATACTTTGTTCTGGAAGTCCTCGGAAACTAATATACCTGGTAATATAAAATACCAGCCAATTCTTTGGGGTTATGTAGTATGCACTGGGAATTGTCTTTTTTCTTAAATTTAATTTCAATATTTCATTCAGAAATAAAAATTTATACATTTATAGTGTACAACATGACTTTTTGATATATGCATATATTTTGGGATGATTAAATCAAGCTAATTAACATATCCTTTACCTCACATATTTATCACTTTCTTTTGTGGTAAGAAAATTTAAAATCTACCCTCTTAGCAATTTTTAGTATGTAGCACATTATTAACTATAATCACTGTGTTTACAATAGTACTTCTGAACTCATTCCTCCTAACTAACTGATATGTCATATTCTTTGGTCAACATTTCCTTATACCTGCCCCTTGCCCCAGCCCCCAATAGCCATCATCCTACTCCCTGACTAAGTACCTTTTATGTATTTCCATATTTAATCCTTAAAGTTCTGTGAGTACTATGTACTAACACGGAGGGTAATGAGGTTATGGCTCTTTGCCTTGTATCACACAGCTAGTAAGGGGAAGAGTGACACTCAAGTCCACTCTGCCTGACTGGGAGCTGGTGCTCCAGTTACTACATTCTGCTTCCCTGGGGTACATGCTGGCACCCTGGACTTTAGAATAAATGTGGAACAAAACCAGGGTTCCAGATACTGTCATCTTGAGGGTGATACTAGCTAGATGGTAAAATAAGAGGTTCCAGCTTTTGTCCCCCCATAGAAAAAAATAATTGGTTAGCCACCCAGAGACAAAGTGCTTTTGTGGGAGCTTTGGGATGTGGGTAGAAGGTAGAAAAACTTCAGTGAAGTGCAAAGCTACTCTGTGCCATGGGTCACTTTGAGAAGGACATCACAAACTCCAGTGGCAGGCTCGATGACATGGTCCCAGGTATAAACCCAAATCTGCTCTGTTCCCTTTTGTACTCAGCTCCAGTTTGGGTTGGCTATTATATTACCACCAGCCTCATCTACCAAGGGACCTAGGAAGAACCATGTCCATCAGTGTTCCCAGTGGCTGGTCTTGGTCCTGGCTGTGAATTTGGAACAGCCCTGAGGTCTAGCTTCAGCCCCACTCTAACACAGGGTCCTGCCTATCCAGGACCTGAGAAGACACATGCCTGTCTGCCTCCTTGGTAACATGTTCACCAACCTCAGACCCAACAGTGGACCCTGAAACATGCATATGCACACATGCATACATAAATACACACACACACACACACACACAGGACACACACACAAATGGTAGCTATGTAAAATGATGGTTGTGATTGTGGTGATCAAATCACAATACATACAAATATCAGCACATTAAGTTGTACACCGTAAACTATATAGCTTCTATCTACCAATCATACATCAATAAAGTTGATAAATTTAAAAAAAAATTTAAAAGGAATGCTGTCATCTTAATAAATGACAGGGGCCATCTCTGTTTATGCACCTTTCCTGGGCAGGTGGGGGGAAAGCTGAAGGCAGTCTGCTGAAATAACTCTAGAGAAGGATAAATATAGAATTAGATTGTATGCCTTCAGATCCAGATATTTTGATTAGATAAATGTTTGGTTTTAGGGAAGAAATTTAACTTTTCAATTTCTCATGCAAAAATGACTCTGGATGCTACAGTCTCTCTTTGTATCACTTTGTGTTCATTCATTCAACAAATGAAACCGAAGCTATCACTACATTCTACAGAACAAAGCCAGACATTAGAATTTCAAAAGAGAAAAGAGATTCCCTGCCTCTCAGAACTCCCAGTCTGCATTTCTGCATTTCACTTGTATCTCACTTCTGTTTTTCCATATAAATTGGTTATCACGGGTAAACATTACAGATGAATCTGATTTTCACTGTTTCCTCATTAGTATGTATAGCAATTAATTAAGAGCACTAATTTAAGAAAAAGACTCATCTGGGTTGAATTTTGGGCACATATATTATTTATGTGATATTAGGCAGTTATCTAGACTCTCTACATTTAAGTTTTTTCATTTGTGAAATAGAAAGAATAATATTTATCACATATTTTATAAGATACTCATTAATTTGATAATTAAATGAAATAAGGTACACCAAACAAACATTTTGGCTCCTGTCAAATGGAAAAGGTTATTGAAGCTCATATTATTATTACTCATTTATTCTCTGCAGCATAGTAAATATCAAAATGGTTGATAAATTAGTGAAATAAGATAACATAAACGAAGGCATTTTGTCAAATATTTCTGCTAAATATGTATATGCTGTTATCACTTCATAAGAATAAAATTTAAGGGCTAGGGTTATGGCTCAGCAGTAGCTCATTTGCCTGGCATGCGTGAGGCACTGGGTTAGACTCTCAGCACCACATATAAATAAATAAATAAAGGTCAATTAACAATTTTTTTTTAAAAGAGTAAAATTTAAAAGCAGTTTGGAACACTGTTAAGTTTTAATATTTTGAAAATATTAATTATAAAAAGAGACTGTCAATACTTGTCCCACAAGTCAAAAAAGTAATACCCCAATTATACAAATGTATGAATTGCCAAGATCATTGTAATGTCATGTGTAGCTAATAAAAAAAATTTTTTTTTAAAAAGTAAGTATTGTGAAAAATTTTTCAGATTCAAAATGGTGGCACTTGTGTCAAACTCTAACAAAAAAAATAAATAAAGCCAGGAGATTCAAAGAAGGGCTCACATGTTCACAAGCCAAGCTAATGTAAGATTATTACAATGAGTTTCTAAATTGCCCTTACATACCTATACCTGTAATGAGCTTTCCAAACTGCAGCGTGAGTCTCATGGACCAGCAGCTGAATACACAAGAACTCTTGCCTGACATGCGGTATCCACTAATGAACCGGTAGTCAACTCTTATAATCAGCTCCTCTAGCCAATCTTGTCTTTGTTTCAAAACAAGCTATATTTAATTTTTCTCTTGTGTCCTTAAGTTTCCCCTTGCCTCAACTTCCCTAGATTTGCCCTCTATCCTCCATGGCACCTTTGTCTTCCTACATTGAAATGTTTCAGCTTATTTCCAGATAAACTATTTATGAAGAATAGCTCTCTGTTATTTCCACTGCCAATCGTTAGTGCAGTGAGAGCTCATGTATATGCAAAAATCCCAGGGTTATTGGATGGACTCTTTTGGCTTGAATCAGCTGCTTAGTTAAAAAATAATTTGACTCATAATTTTGACAGATTAAACAATAACTACAAAAAACTAAATTAAGCAGATTTTTGAAACAGGTATTGCCACCCACCTTATTTACTTTAACCTTGAACTATCTCTGAAAGTCTAAAATAAACCCACATATGGAAAGGCCAGGTCAAAGAATGTCTGTTCCAGAAATTATTTATAACTTCTAGCCAAGAGTAACTCCAGTGTAAGTTTCTCTTATTCCTGTCAGCATTGACCATCATGTTACATTGTTGATTTGAATATTGGTCTTATTTCTTCTGTTGGAATCCAGAGTTCTTGCAGGGGGAAAAGAAAATCTATGTATCTTTGTTTCTCATGAAACTTACTGTAGTATTTTGCATAGAAGAAATATCTAACATATGGATGAATAAAGAAAAAATACTAAATGAATAAATAAGTAAATGTTTATATTTATGAATCTACCTTTTTTAGAAACTCCAGACTTCCACTTCTGGAAAATCTGAATGCAGAGATCTTAATTCTTACATTGGTTAAAGATACTATGTTCCTTTGTTTTATATACTTGAATGAATTAATATGTTTTAACATTTGTTGTGTTTGAAATCATTGTCAACACATATTCTATACTTATAATTTGATGTTGCTAAAACTCTTTTGAAATTTAATGATGCATGGTCCTTGCTCTTTAGAAAACTCAATACATCCAAATACAATTTTCTCATATGACTGAAACATTTATTATAGACATCTTTTAAATAGTAATCTCCTGATGAATTTAAATGCTGACAGTTCATCAACTAATTGGCAGAGAATCTTAAAGAGCAGAGAAATGGTGAAGGTGTTGTGAAGGACAGCCAATTGCAAATCAATCAGAAATGCAGATAAAAGAACTCATTTAATATAAGTCAATGTAATTAGATTTGCCCTTATTTGATTTGCACATAACTTTTTAAAAGTTTACCTAATGAATAAAAGACACATATGCATAAAATTAATTTAAAGTTTTAGCACTTGTTTGTTTTGCCTCCTGGTTATAAATATCTCAAATTAATTTCTAATTTTGCTAAAACATGTTTTTCACCAAATGGTAGTGTCTTTTCTTACATGAACTTAGTTGCATGAACACTGTAGACCCTTTACATTTCCAGTATCTGAAAGCTGTCCTGATCTATCAGGTCATCCAGCTTTCCTGGAAAACTTGTCAAACTTACTTTTCCTATCAGATCATCTCCTGTCTGGCAGTTCTACCTTTCCAATTCCAAACAGAAGAGTTGGTGATGTGATTCAGAGGTAGAGTGTTTGTCTAGTCGGCACTAAGTCCTGGGTCCAATACCCAGTACTGGTGGGGGAGGCGGGGACTCCAAATAAAACATGTTCACTAACGCTTAAACCTGACAGAGCATGTATTCTTACTAACCTATGTGAGCTACCATGCTAAGTGATGAAAATGTAATGTTAATCAGATAACACATTTACAATTTGATTTAGGATCTAATCTTTCTTTCCAGTGGTTATTTGTTTATATTTTTATTAACATGTATGGAATTATACATATCAGTGTGTTGTGTGCTATTTCTACAAGTGCAAGTAAGGTACACTGATCAAATGCAATCTTTCTTTATCCCCCTTCTTCCTGCTTCTCAACCCCTAGTAATTACTGTTCTATGTTCAGTGCAACTTTGTTAGTTCCTATTTGAGAGAAATCACGTAGCACTTGTCTTTCTGTGTTTCAGTTAACATAATGTCAACCAGTTCTTTCTATTTAGCTGCAAATGAGAAGATGTCATTCTTCTTTATGGCTAGATAATATTCCACTGTGTATATATTGGTATATACATTCATCCATTGATGGAGACCCACATTGTTCCACACCTTAGCTATTGCAAAGAGTGCCACAACAAACGTGGGCTTGCAGGAATCTATCTCTTGGGTATGTTGATTAAGGTCTCAATATTAAACAAACTCCAAACTCCCCCATTAGATAAAAATCTTCCATTTTTTCTCCCCATTTAAAATATTGTAGATTATATTTCCATATTTCAGTAAAAATTTAATTGGCACTTCTCTCATTATTTTAAGTTATTTTCCTCTCATTCTTTATAATTAAGTCTTCTTTATAATTCTTTTTTATAATTATAATTAAGTATAAAACTAATTATTACTTCTTTCAAAATTCCTGTGATATTTATTCATTAATTTATTAAAAATTTCATTGAACGCCTATCATGTGTCTATAAGTATTTTGCACCATGGAAATACAACAATGAAAAGCAAACAGACCAAAAAAGTTAACATATCAAAGGGGAGATATAAACTGTGAAAAAATATGGTAAGGAAAGTGCAGAAAGGTCAGGAAGCATAATTGTGGGAGGTCAGTTGACTGTGACTAAAGGTTATAGAGTTTCCTGGGTGAGGAGAAGTTTCTGAAATTGATAATGGTGATGGTAAATTCAGTGAACACACAGAAAACCAATGGGTTGTACCCTGTGAATGAGTGATTTATATGACATGTGACTTATATCTCAATGAAGCTGTTTAAAAATGTAGAAAAACTAATTAAGCCATGAAAGAATAAGTTGTTTTAATGTTCACATCAATTCAGCATTAAGTTTTTCAGATCAAATTAAAGTAAATCTTTTTATTTAGGTAGGATAATGTTATCCCTCATAGGATAAATTCCCTGACTAGGGCAGACTGCAGTAATTCCTATTTTCTGTACACACTCTGGTTTACTCTGTTTGTGTCCAGGAAGCTGTGCCCTCATCTCTCCATACTAAGTCCTATCTATTCTTCAGTAAAAATTTAATTGGCACTTCTCCCATAAGGACTTAACACAAGTCTCCAAATAAAAAATATTTTCTTCTTAAAAGTTTAGCTATTTGGTTATGGTACTTACCATAATGAACACCATTTTCAAACACAGGAGACCTGTTTAAAGTTCCAGTTGTGCAGTTACTAACTGAATGGTGGGAGCAGTCCTCTGTGTCTTTATATACCTCTTCGTGGATCTGACAAGGATGGATACTAGTACTTACACAGCCAGTGATTTTTACCTATTACACTACTTCATGTTTCTTCAACATCTACCCACATAGTTGCTTTTGAGTGAGGCAACAATGAAGGACAACAGAAGTCGGCAGCATGTGTTCTTTTTCTGCAACAGTACTGTGACATAAATAAATCTTAGCCCTGTACAGAAAGGGACAAGGGGCCTAAACTGAAGGAGAGGTTTTTGTGCAAATGAGTGTATGCAGTACTGAGTCAGTTATGCCATCCCTTATAATTAAAAAGGCTCAATATTTAAGCCTATGAATTAATGCTTCATTGATAAAATGGATGTTTCCCCAAAGAAAAACTTCATCATGCAATGCAGGAAATGTAAAACCTTACCATAAAAATATAGTTGTATGTAGTTTAATTTTTTCTCTCTAATTAAGTTCATTTGGCTCAAACATCTGAAAAATATTTACAATAATTTTGAAAATGGAAGTACAGTATTTCAATCAAATTAAATACTCAACCTTCACCAAGTTTATCAAGCAATTAATTCTGTTGTTCATTCATTCATTTGTTCATCAATTGTTTGTTTAATTTTTTATTTTTTTTGTGGTGCTGGGGATGGAATCGAAGGGCTCACATGTGCAAGGCAAACACTCCATGTCTCTGTCACACCCTAGCCCATCAATTACTTTTTGAGAAACTACCACATAGGGGCACTGTGCCAGGCCACGTGTGTCCACTGGAGAGCAACATAGACATTGTCAATATAGACATTGTTTCTGTCCCTATGAAGCTTAGAGTCTAGTGGGAGACACATAAAACAAGTAAATATGTAACTGAATGCAAAATGCACTATGAATAAAATCAATGGAACTATTTGAAAGAGAACACAAAGAAATAATTTGGGTAGTCAGAGAGGGCCTCTCTGAAGGAATCATTTTAATGGAGACTTGAGATTGGAAAGAAGCCAGCCCTGTAGAGTCAGGAAAAGAGCATTTCAGTCATGGGGAAGGTCATCTGCAAGTTTCCAGTCAAGTTCCATGAATAGGTCAGTAGGTAGTGAATTAGTGGTATTACTGGGCTAACTCAGAGTCTTGCAGCTTATAGCAAGGAACTAAATTACTTTCAAAAAGCAATAAGAAGACATTGAAAAGTTTTACATAGATCTGAATTGATTTGTGTTTAAAATAAATCACTCTGGCTATTAATCTAGAAGTTTGGGAATCTGGAAAATTGAAAGATATTACTGTATTAGAAATTTGGATCTAGATTGTGGGAACAGGCAGAGAAATTCATAGATTAAGTGATTATTTAGAAGGTAAATAATGGGATTTGGTGATGGGTTTGCTTCAGGGTACATGAAGAAGAGTGAGGAAAGACAGATGCCCAGGGTGATTTCCTGCAAGGTAGAAATAGATATAGTGCCCCCGAGGTAGATGGTGTAGCCCCAAACCATGACCAACAGGACAGGAACATGGGCAACAGTGAGGAAAAGACACTGGAAAACCCAGCTTCATTCAGGTGTCCAGATCTTCATGTTTACCCTGAAATTTTAGCTTCAGCACCTCCTGAGTCATGGCTCAGCTGGGAATGAGAGAGGCACATGTAGACACCACAGAGAGGACCTGGGAGGCAAATGCCACATTCTTTTCCCCAGTGTGTTCTAGCCAATGCTGTCTGTAACAACTGGAAATATAAAGGCCTGCAGGAAGGTTGCAGATGTGTGATACAGAAATTAATAAAAAATTAGAGACATAAAAATAATTAAATCTGAAAAAATGTTACAACTTGATATTGAAAAATTTTGATTGATGAATATACTATTTAAGTTCAAGTTTTGTATACTTCATTGAGTTATACTTTTTGCCCAAAATAACTTCTAAAAGTAGAAATTTCAATGTCTCACTGAGCTAAAGTAGTGTGGTTTTCCATTCTCTCATGCTCAATAGTTTAGGAAACTCCATTATCTCATGGAACTTTAAGTGTGTTTTCATTAATGAATGGAGAAGAAAATAAAGGCAAATGAGAAAATAGTTCTGGTCAAGTAGTTAATTCAGCACAATTTCTCTAGAACCAAGTTTCAAAGGTAGATATGTGATACTTACATTTAATTAACCTGATACTTAATTTGATGAAATTTAAAACAAATAGAATAGGTTGGATGGATTAAATGTTTAAAAATCTAATTCAATGTAAAGTAATAGGAAAAGCCTTCAATTTGGGGGTCAGGAATGAGCATGGTGAATGTAGCCAGGGTCAACAGATTTAATCTCTCTGGAGTTATTTCTGCATCTATAAAATAGCCCTCATCTCAGAGTTGTTGAGTGCAAACAGATAATACCTGCAGGTGTAGTATTAGGCATCAGTGGTTTCTGTAAAGAAAACACATTATATTATATGCATACAGAATAAAATCACACATATGTACTGCATACCTAGTGCAAATGAGTTATCATAAATTATATAATGGGATGTCAAACGTGATGTAACCAATAAATGCTTATTGAGAGTAGTTACATGAAAGATAATATAAAAATGAGTAAAAAACCATTTCCTTTTTATTGTAACATATCCTAGCTGGGGAAGATGGGTAACAAATATAACTATGTAGTATTTAGGTATGGATAAATGCCATACAGGTAAATAGTGCAGAATATAAGAATAGAGTCATGGGGTGATTAATAAGGCCTCTGGTCTGAAAGTGGTATTGGAGTAGAGACTAGAAGTGAGAGAGCAAACATGTAGGTAAATAAGGAAAACTTCTCTGGCAAGTGTCAGTTTTGAGGCAGGGTAAGTGTGGTGTGATCAAGGATCTCTAATAGGGCAATGTGTGTGGAGTAGGAGGGTGGTAGTGAGATGAGAATTAGATGAGAACTGAATATATGACGTCACAGAGATAGTGCAGAGCCAGATCTTGAGAAGTTTGGCAGACCGCGTTGCACATTTGGACTTTATTTGACTCAGAATGGAATCTGATGGGCTTTGGGCAGGAGCACAGCATGTACTGACTCATATTTTTAAAGTATCATTTGGATTGATGGGTAGGGACCATGAAGGAACCAGGAAAGCCAATTGGGATGTTGAGACACTAATTCAAAGACATGATGGTTTTTAGAATTGAATGAAGGTAGAGAAGTGATGTGAACATGTCAAAATTTGAATATCATCTAAAGCTAAAGTCAAGCAATTTTCTGATGACTGTATTGGATTCAAGAGAATGAAAGGACAGGTGGAGAGCAGAAGTATGAGCAACTCATTTGAGGATTCTGCTGTAAAGATGAGCAGAAAAATTGACTCGTGGTTGAAAAGGGGTGTGAGGTCAGGAGGAGCTTTTACTTAAAATGGAAAATCTTGTAGTATCTTTTCAGGCTGATAACATTATGAAGTAAATATTGGATAAATTACACAGTAACATGATGATGCAAGAAAGACCAATTGCAAGAGTACCCTCGAGTGAGATGAAGAGAACCTTATGCACAGAGGTTTGACGGATTCTTAGGCCACGAATCTGCCATTGTCAGAGGAAAAGAAGTCCCATTATGTGATTGACTAAGTAGTAAGGACATGAGAAATTTATTTATTCTTGTTGCCCAACTTTTCTCAGTGACAGAATGAAGGACAGAGATATCAGAACTTTGTGAGGAAAGAAAATATGAAACCTTCACCTAGGAAAGCAAGAAAGTGAATTAACTGAGGAAATGCCGTAGGATCACTTGAACTTCAGATCTGCATCGATGAATACAAAATTCCTGTGATTAGCATGACTGTTTTATTATAGCCTCATGTTCAGACACTTGGGACAGAAGAAGAGAGGAACAAAAACCTAAATTTAACCGGGGCTGGTGTTTTGATAAGTGATCATAATGTAAAGATAGCTAATTCCCAGTGCAGCAGCCATTCTAGATTTCTTGGCAGAAGATGATTTTGAGATGGACCCTGGTTTGTGTAGACTTTGAATGGTCAAAATGTTTGGATCGTGTCTCCAAACAGAAGGATAATTTTGGGAAAATAAATGTTTAGAAAGGGGAAAGAAATCAGTGATTTTCAAATATGTGGGTCCATTAGCCTACACAATACATGGGGGGTATTTTAATGAAGAGTTTAGAAGTGGGTGGTGATGAAAAGGAAGAAAGAGGGAGAAAGCTCTTCCTAATTTTGGTAGCTTTTGACTGCTGCCTTATGTAACAACAGAAAAATATTATGAACTTTTGATTTGATAAAATACCCTTTTGGTTGCATGCCTTATAAACATTCAACTCAAATTTTCTAGGTTTGAAAACCTGCACAGAATTTGAGACCTAAACTAAAATTGAAAAGAGCAAAAGACAACAAAACAAAACTAAGAATACACAAAGCCTTTACACATTTGGGCAAGACTTCAACTTTTGTTGTTTTCTGAAGGTAACAATATGAATTGGTAGGAAACGAGATTGATTAGTCAATCGAGCAATAAAAAGTACACTCTAGAAGGTTCATTTTTCTCTTTTTTGAAAATAAATGCTTTTATTCACTTTCACTTTCTGATACTCTTGAGGACATAAGTAATAGTAGGTTATACCTTCTAACGAACCAAATATTATATCTTTATTTAGCTCTTTTGCCCCACCCACCACCCTCAGCCCATTCTATTAATGAAAATAAAAGAATATAGAAGGGAAAATATTTTTTTAATGTTCAAAACATCTGTAAAATATTATTGCCATTTATCTGGCTGGTGACCTAATGCTGGGTTCACAAAATTTGACTATTCCCATAACTTAAGAAAACGAAGAAAGCACGCAAACACACAGAAGTGCCTTTTCAAAATCTGGGGATGGCTCTGTGATCTTAGGGGTCCAT
The DNA here is from genome assembly GCF_001458135.2 of Marmota marmota marmota. NCBI lineage: Eukaryota > Metazoa > Chordata > Mammalia > Rodentia > Sciuridae > Marmota > Marmota marmota. The sequence goes on along the minus strand of NW_026000076.1, from coordinate 715,374 downwards.
GGAAAGACACAGAAAGCCACTGGAATTCTTTATTCTTATATAGGGGACACACAAGGGGAGGTTCTATGGAATATTCTATCTCAAAAAGGGCAAAGGGGTAGGATTACAAAGGAACAGATGGGTGTAATTCAACCCCATGGGTGACACCCCTTCCTGGAACCACACCTTCCTTATCTGAGTGGAGGTAAAGTCCAATGTATTATGGGGTGCAGTAAATGTTCATCACCCCTTTACTCAGGACTTAAAGGTGCACTCACAGCTTCTGTCCAGAGTGGCTCTCGACAAAATATATATTCCCTAAATGATTCAACAGAAGAACATATTTATTTTTGTATTTTTGATTTATTGGGATTTATACTCCTCTTCAAAAGTTGAACAACCCTCCAAGCACAGAAGATGAGATGATCAGTATTGCACTGGATGCCCACTAGTGCTTTTAGAGTTTTCTGAAATCTTAGAGTAAATACATAATTAAATCAGGAGAGTTAATAATCCATGAATATACAAACCGTTAATAACTTCATCTTCATTTTCTTTTCATGACATTTTTTTCTGTGAAATGCATAGTGCATGATTTCTTTGTCATTGAGAAAAATATTATATTTTTCTACATTTTCTCTTAAATTTTTTTTAAATGATGAGTGGAAATAATGTCATGACTCAATCACAGAATAATTTTTGCTCAAAATATCTCAATATCACCACCATAACAGTGTAGCAATATACAATTCATAAGAACTTTATATTTGGTATTTAAATTTTATCCTTTCTTATTTGTTAAGAGAATTCTTAAACATACCAAGAATACATCATGAGTCAGGAATACATGCTGAAAATTTACATTGCTATCTTACTTAATCCATATGTAAGTATGAGATTTTACTATCTCAACTTTATAAAGTAATTCAACTTCACTGATACTTCAGTGATAAAGTATTTTTTTTCAATATTGCATAGAAATAGAACTTTGAACAAATAATTAAAATAAATAATACATTCACACATAAAATGATGAGTACATGAATTATTGCCAATTCAGGTTTTAGGGAAAATATTTTAAAGAAAAATAAATGATTCTAATTGAAAATGTGTGGCTGATATTTATTATCTATTTATATGCTATAAAGTAACTTTCAGTGTAAGAGACTTAATTAGCTAAATGACAGCATTCCTTATAAATGCAAGAGTCTACACTCTCTATTGTTGCTATAATAATTTTTATCTGAGAATGTTATTTGGATTGAAAAAAAATTGTCACATAAAATCTTGCCTTCCAGATTTTTATATTTTGCATGGAAGTGGTAAAGGGAACACTGGAGAAGGAGGCTGGAGCCAGGTGAGAATCAGGGTGGACAGCAATCTGTACCAGAGGGAGCAGCAGTCCACTACATATGGGATTACTGAAAAAAGGCATCTTGAAGAAGTTGACATGTTGATAGTGATTTGGTGATGTGGGGGACTATCACTTGGCTCACAGGTGAGAGTTCAAGTCAGAAGAGCATTAACAGTCCAAGGATAATAGCTATAAGGTCTCAGAACAGGTCAAGACTCTGAACTGACTTGAAAGAAGTCATCCCCATCAATCATCTCCACTGACTTTGTGACTCCAGAATCCATAAGGAGTTCCAGATTGTTAGGAACAAAAAGTGAAATTCTAGGACTTTTGCTATGATGCTAGATTTTAAAAGTGTTGATTGAGTTCTCTTCACTCAGAGAGAAAATTGGATATCAATTACTGTACTGTATTTGACATGAGTCATTATACTTTGTGAATTCTTAATATCTGCTTTAATTTATTTTATGTTCCTTGAATTTATTATTCATTGTTTTAAAGTTTTTGAGATGAAAGATTTATGTCTTGTTTAATAATAACGATACCCATGACCAAAATGTTTTCTTTGAGAAATATTTTGTTCCTAGTTCATATTTTTTTAGCTTTTTAATTTTAGAAAATGTAAAACATATTTAAAATTAAAATATTATAGTGAACTCACCTATGTATCTATTCTCCAGCTCTACCTATATCAATTGGTAGTTGATATCCTTTCTGTTATAGCTCTCCAGTTACATTTACCACCCTTGGACTTTGTTGTTTTTGTTTGTTGCTGGAGATCAAACCAAAGGTCTTACACATAACATGCAAACACTGCACCACTCTACTGGAGGATTTTCAATTCCACCTTAGACACTGTATCTTCCCTCAATTTAGAGCCTACATCTTGTGAGCAAATTTTTGCCCCTCACACATTAGATAGAGCACTAATCTCTAGGGTATATAAAGAACTCAAAAAGCTAAACACCAAAAAAAAAAAAAAATTCAATCAATAAAATGGGGCCAAGGACCTGAACAGACATTTCTCAGAAGATGATATACAATCAATAAACAATATATGAAAAAATGTTCATCATCTCTAGCAATTAGAGAAATGCAAATCAAAACTACTCTAATATATCATATCACCCCACTCAGAATGGCAGCTATTATGAAGACAAAAAACAATAAGTGTTGCTGAAAATGTGGGGGAAAAGGTACATTCATACATTGCTGGTGGGACTGCAAATTGGTGTAGCCAATATGAAAAGCAGTATGGAGATTCCTTGGAAAACTGGGAATGGAACCACCATTTGACCCAGCTATCCCACTCCTTGGTCTATACCCAAAGGACTTAAAAACAGCATACTACAGGAACACAGCCACATCAATATTTATAGCAGCACAATTCACAATAGCTAAACTGTGGAACCAACCTAGATGCCCTTCAGTAGATGAATGGATAAAAAAAAATGTGACATATATACACAATGGAATATTACTCAGCAATAAAAGAGAATAAAATCATGGCATTTGCAGATAAATGGATAGCGCTGGAGAAGATAATGCTAAGTGAAGTTAGTTAATCCCAAAAAAACAAATGCTGAATGTTTTCTCTGATATAAGGTGACTGACTCATAGTGGGGTAGGGAGGGGAGCATGGGAGGAATAGATGAACTCTAGATAGGGCAGAGGGGTGAGAGGGGAAGGGAGGGGGTAAGGGGTTAGTAATGATGGTGGAATGTGATGGACATTATTATCCAAAGTACATGTATGAAGACATACATTTCTGTGAACATACTTTATATACAACCAGAGATATAAAAAATTGTGGCCTATACGAATAATAAGAGTTGTAATGCATTCTGCTGTCATTTATTTAAAAAATAATAAATAAATAAATAAATAAATAAAAGATAAACATTCTTACATAACTTGTTATGTCTTTTAAGCACTTGTTCTCTCCCTCTCCTTATTCCTTCCCCTCTCCTCCTCCTTCCATTGCTCTTTGTATTTAAGAAGTCTTTTTATTCTCTTAGGTAAAGTTTGCCTTAGTCTGGATTTTGATGATGATTTTTCTTTGGCATCATTTCCCATATTTTCTCTTTCCCTTATATCCCTATAAAGTAGTCCTTATATGGAGAAAGGTAATCAGATCTAATTTCAATGTGATGGTATGTACTTCCATCACAATACACAATGTTGATTATCTTTTTTGTTATTAGCAGCCATTGATGATCCTTGTCTAGATCATTCACATTAGATTTGCAGTTGCAGAATTGTGATTTGCACTTTTATCTTTCCTCTTTCACTTATTAGCTCCAAAATTTCCTCAGGAAAATTTCCACTTGCCAATTATTTGGTTATTCTGAGGTTAGTACCTATGGGAAGTGTAGAGTGAATGATTCATTTCTTTATACTTTTCAAAATCCAGTTTCCTAAGGATTTTTTTGGGGGTGGGGAGTGTTTAGGAAGGGTAGGAGAGATACTTATTCTTATGAACTTATGAATTTAAATGTATTTGGTGTGTTTCTATCTAGAACAGATATTATTCTTATGGTCAGTCAAAATGCCCATTCTTGTCCATTGGAAACCTCTTTATGTTTATTCTGGACTTATTTTGATATGAAACCTGTAAACTTTTAGAGCTTCATTACTTTATGTATGACCAATGTTCCCAATTCATATTTACATTTCCTAATCCAAACCTGAAGTCAGCTTTCTTCAGTGAGTCTTCATTCTAAAAGTAGAAAATGACATTGAGAGAACATGATCACAATGCTGGGGGCATATCTCAGATGTTTTAATAGCAACTTCTTGTAATTGTTTTCTAAACACTCTGTAATTATAACTTTAATCTGTTCTTTGACCCCAGAGATATATCATAAACATTACTAACTAGTCAAATGTGTTGCTTAACATTATCATTTTCCTTTTAGCTGTTGTTTTTGTGAGCAAAGAAAATCATCCCTACAAATTTTTGCTTTTGCTGTTGAAGCAGTCCAAGGTTCTATCAACTCTAGGCTTCTCTGATACTATTTTATTTATATATATATATATATATATAAAATGGTGAGTTTATTTTCTCTTTTTCATGCTTCATAAGAATCTTATGGACCCTGGGGAACCAACTAGGTATTCTAAAAGGAATTAAAGTTGCAATCACCAAACCAAGATAGAGTTGTATTATTTGTAGGGAAATACTTGCCTACATGAATCTATTTCCATCTTGAATGGGTTTTCTCTTGAAGACCTTGTAAGTTCTCTGAAGCACCCTACATTATTCTGTCTTTCTGTCTTTTTTCTTTCCCAGGTTGCTGCCTCATGTACACATAATAATGTTCTTTATTGCTAGGAGATGTTATGCACATCCATATTCATTCACATTTTGAAGATTCCTTAAGATATGCCAGACCTGGAATACCCCCATGAATCTTATAGTTGAGATAGCATAATATGCACATATGGTTAGAAAATTTCTCTTGATAACTGTTTTAACTCTGAAGCCACATAATCTATAAATAGCCAGGGACAATAGAAAGAAAGTTAATTCTGATAAAGTTTTAAAAGTTAGCTATCAATGAAGCACAAATCTGATGCTTGCATAGATTAGTGTTAATAGCAGTTCAGTCTACTGAAGAAGTGCAGTCTTCTCAGGCTGTCTTGGGTTATTGTTAAAGAAAATGAACAACTAATAAACTGGATAACACAATTTGAAGAAGGAATAATATAATGTAATTTTAAACTCTTTATATAAACATGGCATTATAAAATCCTACAGGAACCCTATATTCTCACATCTATCTAATGTATATACATGTCAAAAGATTTTTCCCTTCAGTGATTGGATAAAGAAATGTAACAGTTCCAAAACCTCCTCCATAAAATTAGCTGGTAGTTTTCAAGTTGAGTGAAACTATTAGTTCCATAAATCATGTGATTTTAGTTTTACAATATTTAAGTGGTGATTTGAGTACTGCTTTGTGAGATTTAGTGCTAAAGACATTTATTGAGACACAAAATACACTGAGTCTTACAGAAAAACTTAGTAAAGCACTCACAGTCCGTGCCCAGTGGGCATACAACCTAATTAGATTGATAGACCTAATGTGGTGCTAGGAGCTCACACTACATTAACAAGTCAGTTAACCACTTTTAAAACTGGGCCAGCAATGCTAAACTCTCATGGGGTTCATTATGCCTTAGTGCAAACTGGGTATCTCTAAAATTGCAAATGACTTGATAAAATAAAGAGCACTGGCAACAACTCTTACACTATAATGCTGATCCACACACCTTTTCACCTGCCAAAGGATATATCTCTATTATGCTCATTCTCATCAACCTCAGTCAGCCTAAATCAAATGCTTTTGTAGTCACTTGGTGGTAGTAGTAATGTTTTATGGGCTGTGACTTAGACCATTCTGATGCTATGTACCTAACTAAGGTAGGTAAATTCTATTTTTTTTTTTGTACCTGAGATTGAACCCAGGGTTGTTTAATAACTGAGCTACATCCCCAGCCTTTTAAAAAATATTTTACTTAGAGACAGGGTCTCACTGAGTTGCTTAGGGCCTTGCTAAGTTGCTGAGGCTGGCTTTAAACTCAAGATCCTCCTGCCTCAGTTTCCCAACCAGCTAAGATTATAGGTGTACATCATTGTGCCCAGTAGTTGGTCAATTCTTAAATGGAAAAATCCAAAGAAAAATCAGACATTTTCTATCATTAGCTAGAATATAGGGTTTGTGTCAGAACTGACACACGTATGTACATGTTTACTGCAACAAACTTAACAGAGAGGTCTATTGGTTATATTGAAGCCTAGTCAAGAACTATTTAAACAATCCTACCTTGAAGAGGACACAGCTGCACAGACTGTCTCCTACTCTCTTAGAGTCTCTGGGCAGAATGAGATCCTTGATAAAATTCATCCCAAGTCCCTGTTAATGCCTGAGGGGCTACAGAAATGTCTTATCAGATATCACATACCTTCAGAGTGGGGTGAATGTGGAAATGCAGGGGTGTTAAGAGTCCAGCTATAGTAACAACCAGAAGTTAGGCAGGGATGGAGTACCCCTATAGTCAAGTGCAGCCACCTACAGTACCCTGCAGACAGTCCCAAGACTTTTCAGTGCTATTAAATATAGGTAAGGTTGAGTCAGAAGGGGAGGACCTCTGACCAACCAAAGAGGTTACAGAGAATTCTTACCACACAGTGTAGCACAGTCTGCCAGCTGACACAAGGACCTGTGTATAAAGTTTTCCCTTCCCCCTTCCTCTCAGCCTCTGAGGGTTAAGGGACCCTCCACATCTTGCATCTTGAAGCTATTTTGTGTGTATCAGGAAGAAGGACAGGAAATCCTAAAGATGGAAAATTCATCTAAATAGGATAAAGTGTAAACCATCTAAAGAATCATCTAAAGAAAAAACTTAAATTATTGAATCTATACAAGTTACTCTATTAAACCAAGTTATATTATTCTTCCTATGCCCTAGCATCATTAGTGAGGGTATCAGGGTTGTGATCTAAAGAAAGATCACATCTGTTATTGGCAGTATACTGAATTTTCTGTCTATGTGAATTTAGAAACCCTTTATAAACATAAACACTGACTTAGTGCATAAATCAGCAGTCTTGTCTATGTTACCAATTGCCATGGTAATTATTAATGTTAGAATGGTCAGGAATCTGCCAGAAAAATCAAATTATCAAGTCTGAGAACATGTCAGGAAATGCTAGTATGTTAGAAATTTCAAAAGATCTGAAGCTTATATTATGTACACAGAGATATCTGAGGCAGGTTATTGAATCACAAAATATTCATCCATTACTCATAAGGGTAACAATTTCTTTCTGTTTTTTTTTTAAGTAATGTATTTCCAGATCTTATGATTTAGCCTAGAATATAATAAATACTCAGTACATAGTTATTGAGTGAATGAACAAATGAATGGAAAGTGAAATATGGATACTGAAGTTAGAAACAGGGATTGAAATTAAGAACTGTAGGTAAATGGCTGTAGTTCAATTTGAAAGGCTGGCCATGATATGTATTACTGGGCCAATTATCTGCTTGAAGTAAAGTTATGAAAGACTAAATATCTTGCTGTTCATAGCTGATTTTCTTCCATTTATTTACTGCCAAGTCAATCCCTGAGTTTGCTTTACTGACTTTTGCTGGTACTACTGGGTGGCTTGAAAAGTTTCCACAGCAAATCATGTACAAAACCAAAGTAAAGAGTCGGAACTCCCAGGATCAACCTCCATTGTCTCACAGTATGGACCACTTCTGCATGCCTGGGCTTTTCTAATCTAGAAAAATACAGATGTTCTCCATTATGACATTACACAGAAGAGAATCTTCTGCTTTTAGCACATTGTTTTAATTAACAGTTGAATAATCTAGAAATAATGTTTTAAATAAAACAGAAAAACATAGAAAATGACAGACTGTTCTTGTGAAATTAAAAACAGTGTTTCAAAAATTGTTATTTGTACATGTTATTTGTAATTTCTCTATACTTAAAAACTCATACTTTTCTGAAAAATATAAATATTTATGAAAGCACAGAAAAATAAAAGTTTGTAATGACTCTGGGAAACTAAAACTATAGTCAAAGTTACAAGAATGTGTACTAATTACAAGGTCATTGAAACCAAAATGAGGAGCAGTTTATAACCTAGACCTGATTTTTCTTCCAAACAAAATAGGTTTCCAGTATGTGCCCCCTGGATACATTGTGGTTTGTATATGCCAGAAAGTGTTCCAGATATTTTACTATATCTTCTGCAAAAGTCTACAAAAATAATATTTTGGATTATTACACATTTTGGATTATAATGGGACAAATGCACAAATATAAGTGCTCAAGGTATTTATCAGCACAAATTTTGAAAGTGAAACAATGAAACTAAGTGAAATTCCTCTTTATTATAAATGAAGATATAAAATATAGGGAATACTTCAAAGCATTAGAAATGTGGATGTGTATATGTAATGACAAGGATTGTCACCATTGGTATATTTTTTGAGGAAAAAAAATTGTATTTTATGAATGAGTAAGCACTTGTAGAACTTTAAGAAATGGATGGATGCCTCCCTTTACCTTTTCTATGGTACATGTGTTTAAATGAACATAAAAGAGGCTACCACTATAATACTAACAGCATTTATTTATTATTATTAGCATATATTAATTGTATGCATTGATGAGATTCATTTTTATATTTCCATATGTGCCTACATCATGCATTTATCATGTGTTTGCCTCCTTCTTCTACCTTTAACTCCCTTCTCCACTACCCCTCAGCACCCTTCTCAGTCCCTAGTAATCCCTCTTCTACTTCCAGGTCATCTTCTTTAAGTTTCACATATGAGAGAGTACTTGTGATTATTTTATTTCTGTGTCTGACTTACTTTGTTTAACATGTTGTATGTCCTCCAGTTCCACTCATTTCTCCACAAATGACAAGATTTTATTTTTCTTTATGGCTGAATAATATACTCCATTGTGTATATGCACCATATATTCTGTATTAATCTGTTGACAGCACCTAGGCTGATTCCATATCTTGGCTATTATAAAAATGCTGCAATAAACATGTGAATGCAGGTATGACTTTTGTATGCTGACTTAACTTTCTTTGAATAAATACCCAGGAGTAGAATAGCTGGATCATATGATGCTTTATTTTTAGTTTTTTTTTTTTGTATGTGTGTGTATGTGTAAACTCCATACTCTTTTATATATTGGCTATACTAAATTACATTCCCAAAACAGTGTTTAAAGCTTTCCTATTCTCCATATAATCACCAGCATTAGAACTTACTTATTATATGGGAAGTAAAATCACCAGATTTTCATTTTCATTTACCTGCTTAAGTATTATAAAATCTTTCGCAATGATTTGCTTTCTAATAAAAATCAAGCCATGTTTAGACAATAAAATCCTTGATATTTGTATGTAGCACTGTTAATAAATGATCAAGTACCAGTATCAGAAAACATAAAAGGGAAATAACCCCAAGTTGAATAGTAATCAGTACACAGAGCTCTTCCTCTGTGCTGTAGGATAGAAATATATGATGTGAATTAATCAACAATTTCTTTTTCTAACATAATTCTAAGTATTCACAGCCTTGGCTGAGAGTTTGGCTATTATTAGAAAACCCAATTTTTCCCCTTTTCCTCACATCTGTAGAGATGAAGAAAGTTTTGCAATATTTTTGAGGCAGCAATTTTTGATTGTACTAAAAAGAGCTAACATATTAAACCATTTAGTATCAACAAAAACTCAGGGAGTTTGGGCTCTTGACCATGAGGAAACATTGCCTTTCTCCAGTGGACTATGCATTTCCTGAAATCATCTCTAACCTCTCACTTGTTCTTCTTCTGAAGAAGGAATGATTTCACTGACAGGTGAAAGGAGAGATTTGCCTGTATTTATTAGAAATAGAGATGTCCTATTGATGTGTGGACAATAGGTAATTCTCTCATACAAATTTTGTATTCAGGGAATAGCCTAACCTCATTAATATTCAATATCCTCACATATAATTAGGAAATACACTTGCTTACCTTTAAATCTTGACATAGGACCTGGCACTTCATAGTCCTCAATAGATGTTAATTATTATAATTACTATTGATGTTATTGCTTTGAAGAAGGAGAAAGAACAATTTAAGAAATTAGAAAATTTAAAAATCTCATCTGGGATCTGACTGACAGGAATAGGGGAATAACAGAAAGAAATGGAACGAGACAAAGGGAGAAATGCAAGAAAAGAGGAAACAGGAAGCAGATTTTAGGATGTCATGGAATGAATGTAGAGATTAAAGTTCTACCAACTTCAAAATTCTGAGAAGGCAGCATTGGACAAAGTACAATGAAAATAGTTATCCTCTTTTAATCCACTGAGGACACAACCTTGGGGAAAAAACAATAACAGTAATTTGGTTTAGTGGGGAAAATTTCCAGCTGAGGCAAATATTAAAATCCCTGAGACATAAGATTCATAGACCTAAGGAATTTTGAAAGAGGAGGTAGGAGTAACGCTTTGAACTATTTTTGGCTTTAGACATTTTTGAACTTGAGGAAATGCAGCAAAAGGGCAGAAGATTGACATTGTGGAGACTATAGTGCGATAAACTCTGGAGCATGGGCTCTTTGTAAATGTAGGACACCCAGCTTTCAAAGGGAAGCAGAGGGTGTATCCCTAGGCAGCATACTCACTCCTTCCCATTCATATGTCAGAATCATAAGACTCAAAGGAGATGTGGAAATGAAACGATGTGAAATGAACAAAATGAGAGGAGAGTCAAATAAGGCCTCCAGGCTGGTGAGGCCATCATAGCAAATTTATAATTTGCAAAATGTGTATATTAAATGTGGAATCAATATCCCAATTAACCTGTTAAGAGAAGCAGTCTCAAAATTTAAGTTTATATGTTAAAAGACTCAAAAAAAACTGGCCCGGATTATTGAGCAACACTGAAATCAAACCTACTTTATTTACTTATTTATTTTTTTGCTGATTCCATTCTGGCAATTTCAATGTGAATTATATTATGAACAGGGATAACTGCTATGGGGAAATTGAAATAATTTTGTGTTTTCTAAATTGAATGGGGGAGGACTGCAGCTGATATCATCTCATGTATCCTTTGGATTCCTTGATGACATTTCACAGATGATGTGCCTCGAAATTGAGTGACTTGACAAGAGCTTTGTAATGTTTTGAACAACCATTAAAAAAAAAAAAGAATAAAAGAGGGGCAGGAGTTGTAGCTCAGTGGTACAGCACTTGCCTAGCATGTGGGAGGCATATAAATAAATAAAAATAAAGGTTCATGCACAACTAAAAAAAAAAAAAAGAAATTCAGTGACTTGAAATTAGAGTAATTAAAACTTGAAATTTATACACTTATTCCAAAGGAAATGGCCAATCTGCTCCTGCAAGGGTTCAGATTCCATGTGAGTGTAATCCTCACATGGATTACATTTGATAGGACATTTTTAAATTTTAATTTTACATTTTAATGAGTTTTTAAAAATACTTTGTGTGTGTGTGTGTGTGTGTGTGTGTGTGTGTGTGGTGCTGGGGATTGAACCCAGGGCCTTGTGCATGCAAGGCAAGCCCTCTACCAACTGAGCTATATCCCCAGCCCTTTAATGACCTTAAATCAGGTTTTGCTTTTGGTCTTTAATTTCTCTTTTAGAATATTATAATAGAGGGAATTCCATAAGTTTCAAGTTTGGAACGTATTAGGACACTGCACTGTCTTATTGGAGGTCTTAACTGTTTTATTGCACCATCTTATTTATTTAGTTTTGGATTTTTGTGTACTCTGTAATAAGAAATATTTGACAATATGTCTGGGCATAATTTGAAGTTGGAAATTAAATGGGGAATAAATTTTTGGATAGCATTGCATTGTGCCCTGTGAGTTATATCATTTGATGGTACTCATATCAAGACATTTATGGGTGCAACAATTACATATTCATTATTGTCTCAGAAGGAGACCCACAGGGGCAGTGGTAGGAACTGGAAAGAGGTCTTCTGAATAAGGAGTGAGATACCTCTGATGCTCTATAAGTTCTTCCACTTAAGAGGTATAGCCATCGCCTGGGTTGACCATAGGCTATGTTATTAAACATAAAAATATTAAATAATACAGCATTAGGGAAGAAAGCTCATTCTAGATTTTCTTCTTTCCTTATTCCTTAAGGAGAAAGGAATTTGAACCCACTCACATAGAAGCAGGGGAAACTATTGGATTGGTGAGCTTGTGGAGATCTTAGTGTCTGTGGACCACATTTATGGGAAGGCAGGATCAGGATGTTGAAATACTATAGTGAAAATGGTTCTCTTTTCCTTCCCCTATGCCAAGAATCCACTTACCCTTAAGTACTGGAGAGTCATCTTGTGGGCCTACCATCCTTGTGGCAACCAAACCAAAAAAAGAACCCTAGTAAGCCCAGTTTGTCTTCTCCTTCTGACTCAAATGTCTGTCTATGAATGACTCAATACTTCCCTGGGAGCCAGGTAGCCTTTCATGAGGGGACATAGTAAGGATCAATCTGGCCTCAGGGTTTTCTAGGCAGGGTTCTCTAACTACCTTTAACAGTAATGAATTCAATGCTGAAATTTGTTCTTTATTTAGTCCTTTGATCCTTTCTCTTAATTAGAACCAGGAGGGGAGATTAGTGAATAATTAGTAACCAATAATTTATGTAATATTTATTCCCATTTTCATTGATGTACCTGTATTTCAAGGCTCAAAGATCAATTCTTAAAATTAAATCAAAATGAGATAGGGGTTTAAGAAAGAAAAAATAAAGATTATTTATACAAAGCAAAGAATGAAAAAATGGAATAATTAGCACAACAAATCCAACTACATGGGCAATTAATTCTTTCTATTTTCAGAAGGAATAGTTAAAGTTGGTAGAAAATGTTTAAATGCATGTTTATATTGCCTGATGGTTGAGCATATCAGGAGAAAAATCTCAATTTTATGGATAAATTAAAATTTTTTATTCAATCAAAACTCAAATTACCCTTACTCTAGCACTGTCCTGCTCAACATAGGGAAATCCAATCTTCAAAAACGCCCTTCTCCTATCCTTGTACATCCACCACCCCTACCTTAGCTACACACACCTGACACAAATGATTCAGAGTTTCCCCAGGAAATATCTCACGGTGTGTCAGTAATGGCCTAACTCAGCATCAACCATGCTCCATTGTCCCCATGTGCTCTACATCATGCTCCATGAAGATAACAGCTTCCCTACTACTGACCTCTGCTCTCAGGGGGAGTTGGAGGTTGCTGACCACCATGAGGCTTTAATGGTTTAAAGTGTCTCTCTTGCTGCTTACCCTAGCACTCTAGGTGTCTGAATTCCACAATAAGCCCTCAGTTTCAATAAAGCTGGCATGTGATCTACCGAAAGGGTTGAGAGCAGCCTGTTTTCTTTGGACAATTAAAAAAAAAAAAAAAACAGATTCTTGTGACAGTGGTGAAAATTATAGTTGCCTATGGCACAAAGAGTTACAATGTTAAGTAGAAGAATTCTTGTGCTTTTGCTTTTAGATCCATGAAGCTGAGGCCTAGAATAAAATTGTTTCAACCAAGACCTGATATTCAGAGTTCAGGTATTCACATGGTTTCTTCCTCCTTTGGAATGAGTTATTTCTCTAGAGTTCTTAATTTCCTCTTCCACCCTATATACTTTTGTGGATTATCTTTCCCCTTTGGACCAGACTTCATTTTTTCTGCATCAAGAGTTTTCCTCGTTCTGTCCCCCATTTTCACACATCTAGAAGATCAAAGCAATTCTTAGGTAAATATTCCACTTTGTTAATAAATTACAATATATACTTGAACTTAATCTTCTAGAAATTGTTTTAAAAGTTATTGTACCTATAGACAAAGTTCATGAAAAAACCTTTTTTTAAATTGGTTCATCTGTTTTTTTAAAATATTCTTATTAATGCAGTATAATTATACAAGATAGTAGAGTTCATTGTGACATTCATATATATACATTATATGATTTACTCCAATTAATTTCCCAGTATTTTCCCTGTCCTTCCCCACTTTCCTCCCTTGGTTCCCCTTCCCCTTGGTTACTCTTATGGTCTTCCTTTCATTTATTTATGTGCATTTTTCCCCCACATGTGCATTGTATAAGAGATCTTCAAAAACCAAAGGAATCCAAGACTATCTTCACATATATAAAAGAATTATTGTCAACCTGTTCTTAAATTAAGAGCTGACAGTTCCTTTTACACTTTATACAATCAAAGTGATTAATATTTCTGGAACTTTGCTAATAATGGCACCATGTCAAAAGATCAATTAGTTCAATGGAAAGTTATAGTTACAGTAGTTTAGGATTGGACTTTCAGCTGTGCTTGTGGGAATACTTGACTCAGAAAATAAAGAGCAGTAAAAGGCTATTAGTAGGCCTATTAAATTCCTTGTACATGTGTGTGTGTGTCGGTTTGCTTGTGTTGCTAAGCGGAGTACCACCACTGATACAGAAACAAGTAGAATATGGTCCAAAGAGGAAAGAAGAATCCCAAAAGAATAGAAGATGGAAATGATTCAATTAAAAAAAATTAAAAGTGTAAGGGACTTGGAAACCATATACTGAGAAACTTCCATGAATCCACAGAATAAATTAGAGCTTATTATTAACATAAGAACATGTGAGAAAGTTGAATACTTTTGTATTGCAACAAGAAATTATTTAAAGACAATAGCCATGAAAGCTAGTGTTCCCTTCTGGTTGGCAGTATCGACTCACAGGATAGTTAGAATGTTGATGAAAGGTAAAGGATTTTTGAATTTTGGAAGTGATATATAACTATAATGGAAACAAAAGGAGTACAGATCAAAGATCTAAACAATGATTTAGAAAATTAATATGCAATTGTCTCAAAGAAAGTTAAAGTTGATATCTCTTATACCCACTAAGTTGGCTACAATGAAAATACCAAAACTGTCAAATAACTAGAATTGCTATTAATTGCTGATAGGAGTGAAAATCTGGGCAATTGTTTTGGAAAATGATTTGACACTATCTTCTAAAGTTGAACGTATACATAACTTATGACCTAGCAATTCCACTTCATGTCACTAAATATAATCACTAGAATGTTCATAGAAACATTATTAGCAATAATATCAAACTAAAAGTTACCCATATAACCATCAGCAGGAAAATGTGTACAGGAGTAGGAACAATTTCCTTTTGTCTTACTGAGTTCTTAGTCGAGATCTTCACAACAGAGACTTACAAGGAGAAAGCAAACAGAAGTTTGTTAATATGTATATTTCATATACATATGGGAGATGCAGAGGAAATAAGTAATTCTCAGAAGGTGGCTTAGGATTCCAGCTTATGCAGCATCTTCAACAAAAGCAGACAAAGAAGGAAGCATGTTAGGGGAAATTAATAGTACATAAAAGCCAGGAGGTCTAGTTTGTTAGGTAGATCTCCCTGGTGCTGAAACAGTTCTAAAATCATCTCTGGTGATCAATTTCTGTCCTTCAAGGTAGCAAGGGAAGGGGAAATACAGTTTAAGATTTATGTCTTGTTTTGTAGCAAATAGGGAGAGGGCAGCAAATTATCTTTACATTTACTTTTCAATTGCCTTCAACTCAATCTGTCTGCCTAAGTGGCATGTTTGGGGGTAGCATATTTTGTTACCTTTCAAATGAATAAATTAATTTTGATAGAATTGTGTAATAGAGTAGTTTAGAGCAATAAAAAAAGAAATTATAATTGCATGAAACAATATGGAAACTTTTCACAATATGGGAAGCTGTGAGTAGAAGATGCAGAAAAAGTACATACTGTATGATTTTAATTAGATACACTCAGCCCTCCATACCTTTGGGTTTCACCTATGGGTTCAACCAACTATTGATCAAAAATGACCAGAAAAAGTTCTATCCATACCATACATGTACAGTTCTTTTTTTTCTTATTATTATTCCATAAGCAATGTAGTATAGTAACTATTTACATATCATTTACATTGTATTGGGTGTTATAAGTAATCTAGAGATGATTTTAATTATATAGAAAGATGCATATAGGTTATATGTAACTTCTATGACATTTTATATAAAAGACTTGAGCTTCTGCATATTTTGGTATCCTCAGGGGGTCCTGCAATCATTCCCCTATAGATAATAAGGAAAACTCTAAACTATAAGACAATACAAATAAAAACTTTATTTTTTTTACCCATGCTGTGCTAAAAGTAAGCATAGTAGTTGCTCTTACAGGGACACAGGGTAGTAATAAATGCAGCAGGAATGAGGACTGTTGAGTATTACGGGCATACTCTCCACACTGTGTTGAACCTCTTCTTCTCACTCCTCCCTTCCACTGGCATTACCTATTCCTTGGACTCTGAAGACTGCATCTTAACCAGTTTACTTCTGTTCTTACCTGCCCATAAACTATTCTACATTTCAAAACCAGCGTGGCCTTTTAAAGTATAAATACAATTGTGTCTTATTTAAATCCCTCTGTGGCTTCCTCTTATACTCTGAATAAATTCCCAATGATCACCATAGACTGAATGGTCCTGTAAGCTCTGCCTACCTCTTCAACTTCATTGTTACCATCAAAGTCCACCATACTGAACTTCTATCTACTTCCCCAAATCTTCTCCTTTCTTTTCACTATTTGCTCTACTTAGAATGATTTCTTCCTGGATCTTCATATGGTTAATTCCTTTACAATATTCATATCTCAAATAAAATTTTACCCTTTGGGAAGGACCTCTATAATCTATTATTCAAAATTAGCCCCACCCTACATCATACCACCAGTGTATTCCTACCACATCAAAATTGTAACATCATTTTCATAGCCCTTATCACTATCTGAAACTTTGTTATTTCTGTTTTCATATCCATTTTCTGTCTTCATTCACAGAATATGAAATTCATACAAGTTAAAACTATCTTTGGTCTTGTCTACTACTTTATATCCAGAGGAAATTACATGCCTGACACAGATAAAGTGTTCAATGAATATTTGTTGATTTATTTGAAAACTGAAATGGCATGGAAGAGGTGAAACTATCACAGGGCATAATGGCAGTTAGAACAGAAGAACCCAGAAGAGACACTGGGCATCTGGGCTTCACAGACACAGGGAATTGTGGAACTGAATAACTTGATTGCTACCTTCGCACCCTCAATATATTTGCCAGAAATAAACTTATTTGTCAGGAATAGTGGACCCTACATTCTCAGATGACATAGATATTTTTTATATCTCTCTCCTCAGTTGGATCTTAAACTGAAGACAAGTTTCTTCTTTCCATATATTAAAAATATGAATCACATACTAATTATGTTCCAAGTATTATGATACCTTTAAGGGAATAGATAAAAATAATGCAGTAATAACACTTGTCCTCATGGTCCTTATCTTCTGGGTGAAGAAACAGATATTAACAAATAAACATAAAACAAATACATGATTTCCAATATAAGTAAGATCTCTGAGGGGAAAAAAGTGAAACAAAAGAGAATAACTGGAAGCCAGACATTTGGATTAGGGGTCAAAGGCCCTTTGAAGAAAATAAATAGTATTCAATATTCTGGGTTCAAGAAGAGCTAAAAATCTGAACAGGAATTTACTGGAAGAAAAGTTATGAAATGAATGCTTAGTCTGAGAAAACTGCCTTGGCAATGGGATCAGGATAAAAAGGAGGTTGGGTGTGAGTAACTGGGAGAAGCGTAAAGCTTAGAGAATGACAGTGAAGTAAAGCATGGTGGTTGGAAACACAGGCAAACTGGAGATTCATGATGAAGAATTTGAATTTTTTTCTGTCTTAAGAAAGGCTGCCAGGTGATTTTAGAGGAGGAAGCTGATATGTTCTTATTCACACTTTAAAAAATCACTTGGCAACCAATTGAGAGAAGAAGCTGGAGGGTCAGCTTGAAAAGTGGGCTTTAGTGAAAGATGGTGGCAACTTGGATTACATGATGGCAATAAATATGAAGAGAACTGGATGGATTCTAGAACTATTTTGGTGGGAAAATGCTTAACTTTCTTGATGAATTGGATATGCGGAACAGAGTTAATGGAGAGGGAGGTATCACATTTGATTTCCACAGTCTTCAACTAGGATATTGAGTAAAAGCAGGCACCATCTCCTAAACTGTGGGAGAGAACTGAGGTAAAAACACCTTAGTCTTTATATTCCTAGAGCTTTGGGTTTATGTTGGGAAGTCAACAAAAACAGATCAATTGAGTGAGTGAATGGGTAAATGGATAAATGGATAAATGAACATGTAATGTATGTAGAAGAGAAAATAAGGGAATAAAATTTGACCTGTCTTACACTATTTGAGGAAAAGAGATCACCACAGCAGGCAGAGAAATCTCTGACCATACAAATATATACATGATACTGAAGCAGAAACATTTATTTCGTTTCATCATGGATATAAATAACCTCCTTAACATGGGGTTGGGGGTACTCAACTTGTTCATCTATACATGAGGTATTCCATATTCTCTGACCTTTGTATCATTTCTACCATTGGTAAACATTCTCTTGTTTACTTTCTCTGGTTTTTGTCATTTGTTTTTTAAGATTTCACACTTAACTGAGATTATGCAATCTTTTAATTTCTAACTTATTTTACTTAGCATAGCATCATCCAGGCTCACCCATGTTGTGGCAAATGTCAAGGTCTGGTTCTTTTTGGAGATCAGCAGTCTTCTGTTGTACACATACACACAGACTCTTTATGCACACATCTGTCCAGGAACACTTAAGTTGTTTCCATACCTTGGCTGTTATGATAATACTACAATGAACACAGGTCTCCGGACACCTTTATAAGGTGGTGACTTCATTTCCTTTGGGTATTTGCCCAGAAAAGAGATTATTGAATCATAAGGTAGTTTCATTTTTAATGTCCTTAGAAATCTCCATACTGCTTTCAAAAATGACTGTACAAATCTACATTCTTACCAATACTGTACAAGTCCCCTTTATATACTTTCTAACATTTGTTATCTTTTGAATTTTTGATAATACTAATTCTAATAACCAGGAGGTAGTATCTTATAGTGGTTCTGATTTGAAATCTCCTGATACTTACTGATGTTGAACACCTATTCATATACATGTTGGCCTTTTTTATGTCTTCTTTGGAAAAAAATCTTCGCCCATTTTAAAATTGGGTTATTTGTTTTTTAATTGTTGAATTACATGAGGTCTTTATAAATTCTAGATATTAACCCTTATCAGATTTGCAAAATTTCCCCCCAAATTTTGGTAATACCAACATTTTTAACAATATTAAGTTCTATGAGCACTGAATATCTTCCCATTATTTTGTCTTCAACTGATTTCATTAATGTTTTATAGTTTTCAGTGTATGCATCTTTTACTTCTTTGGTCAAATTTATTCCCACTCGTTTTGTTTTTAATTTTTAGTGCATCACAAATGATATTTTAAAAATTTATTTTCCATTTAGATTGATATTTGTATATAAAATGCTACTGACTCTTGTATATTGATTTTTAATCCTGTGACTTTACTGAATTAATTTATTCGTTCCAGCAGTTTTTATAATAGACACTGTGGATTTTTTAACATATGGGGTTATGTCTTCTGAAAATAAAAATAGTTTTATTTCTTTCTTTCCAATTTGGACAATTGCTCTTTCATATACTATTAGTGAATATGTGGAAACTGAAATTAAAAGCCCACATAACTTAAATTTTTTCCAAAGAAATTGAACAAACCATGTGCAAGAACGCTGAAAAAAATGCTAAGATGCTGATGAAAATTTATTAAAAGTCTTAAATAAATGAAGAGACATATTGTGTTCACAAATTAGGAGATTTAACATAGTAAAAATGTCAATTATTTCTAAACTGATTTATAGCATAATTGCCACTACTATCAAAATCTTAGCAAGATTCTTTGTAGACACAACAAACATATTCTAAAATATGTACAGGAAAACATTGACCCAAGAGTAGCTAAAACAATCTTGAAGAAAAAAGTTGCAGTGGAAATAATCATTCTTTCTGATATTAAGTTCTACTATGCAGCTATGACAATCAAAATAATGTCTGGCATTAAGGGAGGGACAAACACAGACATCTATAGAACTTAATGAGAACCCAGGATTAGATTCACAGAATTATGCCCCCAAAAGATACAAACATAATTCACCAAAAGAAAAATAGCCTTTTCAACAAATGATGCTGCGATCAATGGACATTCATAGGTTAAAAGAAAAAAAAAATGAACCTCAGCTTAAACTTCACCACCCTTTGCAAGAATTAATTTAGAAAGGATTGTGAACTATAAATGTATATTGTGAACTATAAATTTGAAAAAAGCACAGAAGAAAATATTTGGATCTAAAACTAGACAGAAAATTACTAAGCTTTACACAAAAAGCATGACCTAAGAGAGAAAGAATTGATCAGTTGAACCTCATCCAAATTAAAAACTTACACTCTGCAGAAGACACTATTGGAAAGACGGAAATATTACTACAGACTGGAAAAAATACTTTTCCATCCACATAACCAACAAAGACAATTATCCATTACAAATTTATCATCATGAATATGGATATATTAATATATTAATGAACATAAATATATTAATGAATATATTGTCATTATAATTTTAAATGAAGACTTCTCAATTCCCAAGAATAAATCCAATTAGAAAATGGGCAAAAGTTATAAAGAGATATTTCATTGAAAAGATACACAGGTAGAATCTAAGCAGATGACAAGATGTCTGACATATAACCATAGAGAAATGTAAGTTAAAAACCACAAGGAGATATAACTACAAACCTATTAAAATAGCTAAAATAAGAAGCAGTGACATTACCAATCATTGGTGAGGTATATAGAAACTGGATTTCTCATGCTTTACTGGAGGGAATATAAATGTTAAGGCCATTATAAAAACTGATTATTTCATCTAAAACCAAAAAATGCAACAGCCATTGTATCCTTGAGTATTTATTCCAGAAAAAAATGAACATTTACATGAAGCCTGTACACAGGTATTCACAGTAGCTCTATTTGTAATAGACAAGGACTGGAAATGATCCACACATCCTTCAATGGGTTAAATAAATTGTAGAATGTCCATTGTCCATACTGCAGAATACTATTCAGCAATATAAAGAAATGAACTATCAACACATGCAACATCTTGGATGAATCTGCAAGGAATTGTGCTGAGTGAAGAAAACTGATCTCAGTTGTCACATATCGTATGGTCCCATCTCTATGTCAGAAATGGAGAACAGATTAATAGTGCTCACTTGTTAGGAGGAGGGTTGAGAGATGGAAGTGGTTGTGCTACCAAAGACAACCCAGGGAATCCTTGGGATGATTGTCCTGTTTTGTATCTTGACCACATCAATATCAAAATCCTGGTTGCAGTATTGTACTAGAGTTTTAAAAGATGTTGGGAAAACTGAGTAAAGGGTATCAGGCATCTCTGTTCTATTTCTTATAACTGAATATAAACTTATCATTATGAAAAATGAAATGTTAAATTAAAAATGTAGCATTGGAGTAAAAAAATAAAATATTCTCTTTGATGAATATTCAGAGTTCCAGAGCTAAGAAAGGTTTCTAGTTAAGGGAGGAGGGTGTAAAACTTGTCTCTGAGTGCACACCTGGGAAAACTAGGTAAGAATCAGCAATGTTTCAGGAAGGAAGATTCTGTGTATTATAGTGTTAAATTTTTATATGTAGAATTAATATAAATGAAATGAGTATGATGGGAAACAAAAATATTTGGGTTACATTCTGAGAAAGCAAGTATGCTATTATGAATAAACACATAAAAGGAAAAACTGGCAAAACATTATTTACAAAGGAGAAGATAGAAGAAGGAGGAATTTAAAAATCTTTCCTATAACTATGTGAAATGCATTAGCTGAGGCTTAAAAGATGAGACTTTAGCTAGACTGATAAAGGAACAGGAATGAAGAGGCGACATGCTCTAGTTAGAGATATAAATATCTGCAAAAGCTCAGGGCTGTGAATATAGAGTGCATGTGAGGAAATGCTCCTAGCTGGCTATGACTGAAGCTGAACTTGAGGTGTATTTATGGAGTTACAGAAGTTGTCAGGGAAAGTGGGAGCTCTCATAAGCCAAGCTGAGGACTTGGACGTCCATCTACCCTGAAAGTGGCAGGGAATTATTGGAGAAATATAAGCCTCTGGCTGCTTGATATTCCTAAGCATGATTATTTCTTCCCTTATTTCCTTCCTTCCTTCCTTCCATCCTTCCTTCCTTCCTTCCTTCCTTCCTTCCTTCCTTCCTCCTACCCTCCTTTCCTCCCTTTCTCTTTCTTCCTTCCCTCCCCCTCTCTCTCCCTCATATTTTCTCCATTCATCTCATATTCTTTCCTCCTATTCAGCAATACACTGAAATAGGCACCAAGAGTGCAAATAGATACAAGATAATTTCTGTTCCTAGTAGCAAAAAATGTACATGTAATTAACTTACTGTTTTTAGAATTTCTTTTTTATTTTTGTTGACAGAAATGGAAGTGGAAATAAAATATTTTAAGCCATCTAATGTTCCAGACTCTATGCAACATTATGCATGTGTTATCTCAATTTATCCTCACTACTACCATATGAAGTAGGAAAACCATGGACAAGCATATTGACATATTATGTAAGTTCTTTTCATCATTAAAACTCTATGGAATATTGTCCCTGAGGTGTTCAAAAGCAGTCTAGACATCCATCTGTTAGGAGTACTGGAGTGGAACCCTAGGGAATGCTGTAGCCTTTGGCTTGATGAAGTTATCGGTTTCTATTTTGAAAATCCTGAAATTCTACGATTAGATGGAAGTAGTGATGAACTCTTGCACTATTCTCAAAAGACTTAAATGTGATAAATTCTTGGGGGAAGAAACTGATGTTTTACTATATCTTCTTACTAAAAATGCCTCGACATTCTCCCTGGGGTGATGGTGGCTATGCTCATGCCAGGGCCAACTTCCAACAGAATAATTTTGGATAGCTTCCTCTAGTACCCTGGAGATTTCAGAGACTTGAAATAGTCTTTAATTCTAATTTTAGTAATTGTATAGCTGTATTGGTCATAATCAAACTTAAGTTTGAATGGTAGGTTAAATGTCCATATGAACATAGATTTATATCTATATCTATATCTATATCTGTATCTATATCTATATCTATCTATCTATATATATGAAATTGAATCATCTTTCTCATGCTTACACCACTGGCATCAAATGAAATGATAGAATTTAAAGAAACTCACCGAGACTGAACCCTAATATAAGCTTTAGTAATGATATGTCAAGATAGAATCATTGATTCCAACATGTTCCACTGTGACATGGGATGTAGATAGTGTGGAAGATGTGCATCTGTGGGGTCACGAAGTAAAATGGGAACTCTCTGTACCTTCTGTTAAATTTTGCTGTAAACCCAAACCTGCTCTACAAATTAAGGTTTATTTTAGTTTTTTTAAAAATCAGAGTAACTCTATGTGTAGGACTGTAAGCTCCATGAAAGCAGAAACCAATTCCTCTAATGTTTTGATCCTGTTTTAGATACAAAGAATGAATGCACATACTTTACTGAATTGTGAGTAAATAAATGCACAAATGCAAGTATGACAACAGAGCAGTGTGATAGGTGCTTGTGATTCAGTAGTGAACAAGATCTAAAGGTCTCTATGAACATGGGCTTGGTGATATAGACATGGGCAAGTCCACTGTTAGTTGTGACCAATAAGTTAAATGGAATCAGTGTGTGTTTGTGTGTGTGTGTGTGTGCGCACGCGCACGTGCACAAAAATGGGCTCCTGAGTTTTTCAGGAAACATCATAAAGACAGGAATGTAAAGCTATGAATTAAAGAAGGCTAGCTTTATAGTTTTAATAGTAGGTGTCCCCAAAAGCTCATGTAGGAGACAATGAAAGAAAGTTTAGAGGTGAAATGATTTGTTTATGAGATCTTTGACACAAGCAGTGAATTAATCCCCTGGTAGGGATTAAGAGAGTGATAACTGCACAATAAGGTGGGCTGGAGGAGGTAGGTCATTGGTGCCATGCATTTGGGGTATATAATTGGTGACCTGAGTCTAGTCTCTCTTTGCTTCCTGATCATCATGCCCTGAGCCTCTTTTCTCCATCATACTCTTCCACCATGATATCCTGCTTTACCTTGAGCCCTGCCTTGAAAATGGAGCTGGCTGGCTATGAACTCAGACTTCGGAAATCATGAGCCCCCACCCAAATAAACTTTTTCTCACCTGAAATTGTTCTTGTCAGGTATTTTATTGACAGCAGCAAAAAAAGCTGACTAAAATACTAGCTATATTTTAAAATATCTAAAGGGGATTATTGAGATGAAGAATAGAATTTTTTATATTTAATACACCTAAATATCTTCCTCTTAACTCTGTGTTGGGACAACTTATATAGCTGCCCTGGAATTGAGTAGTCTCTATCTAATACTGCCAAAGGGAAACACATATCCAAATTAGTATAGACTCTGTCAGACTCTGCTTGAAAAGCATTTTTATCTGTAGGACAAATTCCTGGGAGATGAGTCTCAGCAATGTCAAAATTCACTTAAGCAATAAACAACTTTTTTTAAAAAAATTATTTTTAGTTGTAGATGGACACAATACCTTTATTTTGTTTATTTATTTTTTAATGTGGTACTGAGGTTCGAACCCAGTGCCTCACACATGCTAGATGAGTGCTCTACCACTTAGCGACAACCCTAGCTCCAATAAACAAGTTTTAAGAAGTTTATTTGCTGATGCTATAACTTAATATTTCATTTAACATGTTTTCAGATTTTAAAAGTTTGAAAAACACTAGGCTATAATTGATTCAGCTTGATAGAATTTTCTTTCTGAAAAATTACAATAGTGTCTAATTTCATTGTTTATTGTTTTACACAAACAAAACATTCTAGAATGTATGGACTTAACATGTACCTCACTAATTAATACTAATTAATGCCAATATTAATATTTAGAGTTTCAACTCTAAATATTACTACATGATTCTCTATTTTTTCCCCGATAGTGATATTATTAGCTTTATATTTCAGCTGGGGAAACTAAAATGAAGATTGACTCAGCTGGAAACAAATCAAGTGTCACATCCAGAAAGAGACCCAGTTTGTACTAATGTTAGAACTGATGGACATTTGACTGCAGGAAATATGTCATTTTCTTTTGAGACTCTCCACATTTCCTAGCACTCTGCTCTGAATTTAATTGACTCAAACCAAGCACCAGATAATACCATATTCTCGGAAGGGAGTAAATAGCATTGACCTGGACATTCATGATAAATGATGATAAATGCATTGCTTAGCTGGGTCTCTAAAAGCCATAAATACCAACCAAACAATAAAAATGACTTTAAAAAATAGTTTAAACTGCTCATACTGTTCCTGATTCAATGTAAAATTCCAAAAACTGTATCAAACCAGTTGTACAATACAATGTATGAAAGTCTGGAAAAAAATTATACTTAGGAATAAGGCCTTCAAAGACTTTCCTATGCTTGTGAGGGTCATAAGTTTATGTCCAATTATTATTTTATCTCTTGCTTATTTTATCATTTTATCATTCTCCAATAAATTATATTTACTGAGTGTTGTAGTCACTGATTCATCGAATGTAGTCACTCAGGGCACAGATATTTTAGAGTTTGTTAGGTGTGGGCACCAATCAGATGCTTCTCTAAAAGATTATTTTTGAGTCCACCTCTAATAAAAGAACTCATACAGTAGCAGGACAGAGCTTGAGATTCTACACAACACTTTTCTTCACTCACCCAATCTCCAACTCTGAACCTTTTGGGTACTTTCCCTGTCAGTAGGAGCATAAGCATGAAAGAAAGAAAAACCATAGTTTCTACTGTACATGAGGATCACATTCTCATGGAGGTGGGGAGACAGATGGAAGACAGGCAGGCAAGGGAGGGAAGATGGAAAAGAGAAGGAAATACACAGAAAGAACAGAAGGACGGAAGGAAAGAAAGGAAATTATAGAATGTCAGGCGATAATAAGGATTATAAGAAAAAATATGCTAGGAATCAGAAGTTGACATGTGCTAGTTAAGAAAGAATGCTAAAAAAAATCTTTGTGGAGATGGTGTTGGAACAAACATCCAAACTAAGTGAGTGCATGTTATATAAACATCTAGTGAAGGACTCCTGACATCAAAGAGAGAAGCAAGTGCAAAGGTCCTCAGGAACT
Organism: Marmota marmota marmota; assembly: GCF_001458135.2. Lineage (NCBI taxonomy): Eukaryota > Metazoa > Chordata > Mammalia > Rodentia > Sciuridae > Marmota > Marmota marmota. Next base: position 689,241 of record NW_026000076.1, on the reverse strand, counting down.
TTCTTGACAAGGTGAAGGAAAGGCACAAAGGCTACTGAAACAAGGTGAGACATAAAGTCAGAGATAGCCAGGGGCAAAATAATACAGAACCTTAGAAAATGATATTGATTCTGGATGTTTTTCCCCAAGTTACAATGAGATGTCATCAGTTCTATTTGGAAGATAATCTATATATGTGGGATGCGGGGGTGGGGGCGGGGGAAGCCAAGGACCAGTTATTTGGCAATAAGTGAAGGCAATAAAATTGGATCAAAGATGAGAAATTATGGTGATGATGTTGGAGTGGAGATGTGAGCAGTGGTTAGACTTGGAATATATTTTTGTCATCATTAAAAATGGTGACAATATGGTTCAAGATACGTAGGTTTCTTAAGATGAATTTTCTACTTTTAGCTCAGACTTTTATAGTCACCTCTCTTGTCAAAAGGCATAACATTGATTGACTCTATTGCTTCAGTATAGCAGAAACCACAGAAAATAATACATGGAGAATTTATATAAGTGGACAAATTTCAAGAGGGAGACAGAAAAATCTTTTTGATACTAATTAAATAACAAAGCCAGATGTCATCTACAGAGAGAAGTGGAAGAAAACAAAACTCGCCTCTCTACCTTTTTCTGTAATGAAAACTCTTCTTAAGTTTTTAATCAATTATCTTGGCTGCAAATAATAGAAACTGATACTGTGTCATTAAGCAGAAAAAAGTACTTCTCAAAAGTATATTGGATTTTCCCAAGGATTTCTGGTAAGTTTGGGGAAAAAAAGGCTTGGAAAATGTGTACAAGCAAAGGAAGCAGGAGAGCAACAAGAAGCCCATCTGGAACCACAGAACAGATGGGTTTGTTTGAGACACTGATGCTTCTGCAGCTGCCTTTGGTCTCTGGGCGCCATGGCAGGCATTACAGCTGCCACAAAGTCCAGAGGTAGACACTGCTTGTTGCCACTAGAACCACTGTCACAACTGCTCTTCAGAATGTAATGCCACTTTTACTGCTGCCACCCTTGCAAGCTCTGTTTCTGTCTCCAGCTCCTGTCTAAAGGCCTGGGGCATTTGATGGGTGTATCCTCAGTCAATTACCTGTACCATTCCAATAAGAGAGTATGAGATGAGCATCTAGCTATTAAGGCTTCTAAAGGGAAAAGCAGGCCTCATCTCCCACCAAAACCAAGACTCATACATGGGGAATCCAAAAATATAGGACCACAAAAATATATCACAAATATCCATTACAAAAAATGGCAAATACATAAGCTAAGAACAAAAATTCTACAAGAACTAGTAGAGTTTATTATGAAAGGCTATTTTATTCTGATATAAATCCACATATAAAAATGGTGACAGGGATTGCACAAAAAAAGGCTGAAAGCAACCTGGATTATTTCATCCCTTAATTTGAGGATTTTCATCAATTCTTTGGGAAGGAATAAAAATGTTATATAAGAATCCCTTTTATAGATGGAATTTTGTTCCCCACCCCAAACTCATATGTTGAAGTCCAAACATAAAAGCTCAGAAAGTGACTATTTGGAGAAAAAGCCTTTAAAGTCATAATTAAGATAAAATAGGCTCACAGAAGTGGTCCTTAATTCAGTTGGCTGGGGTTCTTATTAAAAAGATTCAGATGCAGACAACAGACACAAGAAGACAACCATCTGCAAGCAAAGGAAAGAATCCTCAGCAGAAACCAAATCAGTTACCCCTTGATCTTGAACTTCTACCCTCTGGGTCTATGAGAAAATAAATTTCTGTTGTTTAAGCCACTCAAACTGTGGTACTTTGTTATGGTAGCCCTAGCAAACTAATAAAATTGAGGGATCAAAAATTTGTATCTGAATCTCTTCATCTTTTGAAATTTGGTTCTGGAATGGCAAAGGCACAGTATATAAAACTTCACTCCATCTGCTGAGCCAATGAAGACAAAAATGATCAAGAATACCAAATCCAATCTTGGCTTTATGTTGAATCCAATCTTGACTACAGATTTCTTGTCAGCATAATGTTCCAGTCACCACTAACGGAGTGTGGTGAGTAGGTTAAAAATCCAGTGTCATTTCTATGGTAGAGTAACTATTTAGTCAAATATTTATATTGTTCGCAAAAAATATGTTCAGGAATTTTCAAAGTAATCTCTGTTGGATTCACGAAATCGTGGTTGAAAAAACTTTTTTATATCATTGGCCTATACTGAACCCAGCTAATTACAATACAGAAGAATCTGACAACTTCCAGAGTGCTAAGTAGCACTTTTCAGACAATTTTATTGAACAAAGTTTCTCTCTTTGTCAAACAGATTGCATTTAGCAAATGCTTCATTGCCATGCCATTAATTATTTAAAATCACAGTATTTTCTCAATTATAAGATTGGAAAGTCTGGGTTGGGTTGTATCTCTATGGCAAAATAACTAGTTAACATTCACAAGGTTCTGGGTTTGATTCCCAGAACTACAAGAAAAAAAAATGGAAAGTCTTAAATGTCTCAATATCTGTAAGAAATTACCTAGTACTTTAAATAGCGTCCTTGACTTATCAGTCTCTATCTAGATAAACATACATATACATTAAACATATTTATATATATTATATGCATGTGTATATTCTGAAAAACTCCATATTTCACATATTTAATTTGATCAATTATTCACTTTTCTTTTGCTTCATTCTTTTGATAGATGCTGTACTAAAAGACAAGTGCTAGGATTTTCAGGGGGAAAATTTTGCCTCATAATTTTTATAAGCTATTATCACCTCATGATAACAAGGAATGATTCTTTGATCCAAGCACATTTACAGACTGATCAAATTCATCATTAGTGAAAGAGAGGGTCTGAACATGTTGGTAAAATGTCACTGTAGATTTAATGATCACTATGGAAAGTTGCAGAAGGATTCAAAGGAAAACTTTCCCATGATAAATTACTAAAATCTTCATGTCACAATATGAAGGCAATGTTCTTTGTAAACTAGGTACTGCTTTCTGAGACCGCTTATTAACTTGAAAACCAGTTCTTTAAATCATAAGTTGAATAATAAAAATAACAATTTTAAAAACTCATTGGTTTAGAATACAAGAACTTTAAAAGAAAGACTTCTGCCATCGAATATGCAGTTTAGAACAATTTCAACGGATCAAAGATTTCCCTCCTGTCAACTGTTGGTAGTCAGACAATGTCCCTGCCACTAAATTCTAGTGACCTTTGATATTTTTTCTGGTCCAATAATTTTGCATTGTTTAGAATACCATATGAATGGAATCATGGTACGCTTAAACATGGTATTGAGACTGGCTTACCCACTCAGCATAATGTCTTTGAGACTTATCCATGTTTTTTGTATGGACCAATAGTTTTATTGCTGGACAATATTTTATTATATGGACTGTTTTAGCTTTTTCATTGCTGTGACTAAAAGACCTGACAAGAACAATTTTAGAGGAAAAAAAGATTATTTGGCACTTACAGTTTCAGAGGTTTCAGCCCACAGATGGCAGACTCCATTGCTCTGGGTCCAAGAGCAGAAGAGTATGGCATAGGAAGGCAGCTCAGGAAAGAGCAATCAGGAAGCAGAGAGAATTCTGCTTACCAGAGACAAAATATGTACTCCAAAGATATACCCCTAATGACCTACCTTCTGCAGTCACACCCCAATTGCCTACAGTTAATGACCATTAGTCCATGACAGATTAATCCACTGGTTAGATTAAGGATCTCATGACCCAATCATGTTCCCTCTGCAAAGTCTTGCATCATTTAAAACATGAGCTTTAGAGGGTCATCTCATATCTAAACCATAACATGGACAAACAATAGTTTATCAATCAAGGATCTGAAGCAAAACAGTCCTCAATGATGGGGGTCCTGTTCACTATATCAATCTGAGTGTGATGTAGTTCCTACAAAAGTTTCTTAATGGGAAACAATAAGGATATGGACTGTTCATGTATCTTCATTCATAATACGCAAAAAAATAAATAAATTACTTGAAAGCATCTGACTTTAAAAAAGACTAAGAAAGATTTTACATATAGTACACAATATATAATAATCTTATCATAAATGGAATCAATGCAGATGATCCCATCAATAAATGGAATCTTAAGAAAACATATTTAAATTAGCTATTTGAATCAGTTTTTAATTAAAAGTAAACATGTTCTATAGATAAATAAAGAACAGATTAAAGTATTAAAAAGTATAAGTAATTTAGGCCTGCAGATACATACTGATTACCCCTGAATGTATACTGATATTTAATAGCACAACTTCATTCCACGTAGTACATATAAAATTATTCAAAAGTATTTTTGTTTGGGTTACCAGGGATTGAACTTGGGGGCACTAGCCCACTAAGCCACATTCCCAGTCCTATTCTATATTTTATTTAGAGACAGAGTATCACTGAGTTGCATAGCGCCTCACTTTTGCTGAGGCTGGCTTTGAACACTTGATCTTCCTGCCTTAGCTTCCCAAGCTGCTGGGATTACAGACGTGATCACCAAGCCCTGCTGCTCAAAAGTATTTTACTATAAATTGGCATATATTGCTCTCCTTGAAAATTTAAAGATGCTCAAATAATTTAAATTGAAAAGAATCAATAGGGCTATTTTCTCTTATAAAACATTGTTTAGCTTTATTGGATAAAATTGGCATAGAATATACTGTATATATTGAAAATGTACAACTTGAAAGGCTCAAAAATATATATACACATATGGAACTATCTCTGCAATCAGGAGAAAGAACAAATCCATCAATCCAAACTTTCTGCAAACTTTTTTTTTAAACTGGGTATTAAATCCAGGGGTGATTTACTACTGAGCTACTTACCCAGCCCTTTAAGTTTTGTTTTGTGGCAGGGCTTTCCAAATTGCTAAGGGTTTCCTAAATTGTTAAAGCTGGCCGCAAACCTACAATCTTCTCTCAGTCTCCTGAGTTTCTGGGATTACAGGTGTGCTCCACTATGCCTGGCTCCCCATTGCTTTTATATACCACTTCTTTGCCACCTCAGTCTTTATCACATTTGAAGACTGATCTCTTTGTCTCACTATATAATACTTTTAATATTATAATATATATGAAATGATATAAGGTATAGGCTTTTTTGTGTGGTTTCCTGTACGCATCATACTTATTTTAAAATAAGTATTGTTTCCTTTGTAGATTTTTTCCTTTTTGAATATTTATTTTTTAGTTGTAGGTGAACAAAATACCTTTATTTTATTTATATGTGGTGCTGAGGATCAAGCCCAGTGCCTCACGCATACTAGGCAAGCATTCTTCCTCTGAGCTACAATCCCAGCCCCAGATTTTTTTTCCTTTTATTGCTGAAGGACATTACATGGATATATAACAATTTGTTTATCATTCACCTGTTGGTGGACATTTGATTTGTTTTTCCAAGTGATTATGTCAGTTGCTTCACTTCTCTGTCAATGCTTTGTTTTCTACACACACACACACACACACACACACACACACACAATGCTTACAATGCTTTATCTAAGTCTACCAATAATATTTTCTTTTTTCGTTGAATTGCTCTTTTGGGGGAAATCATTTGACTATATTTACCATATATATAGCTGTTAGTTTTTCCAGTGCTCTTCACTTTTTGTATCAATTAAGAGCAATCAAGATTTCTCTACAGCATCATTTTTCCATTTCCCAAAGCTCTCCCTTCTCCAGTGGCTGTAGTGAGAGAGGACACACTGGTGATGACTACCTCCTTCTACTGTGTGTGTAAACAGGTCTGGATTTTCCCTCTTAAAAGATACTTCTGGGTATGGAATTTCAGGTTGGTCATTTCCCCCCAGATGTTACCATGGTCTTTTGGCTTGCATTGATTTCCACCAGAAGTATGTTTCCTTCTTATCTTTCTTAATTCATAGGTGACATTTGTTCTTTATCACTACTTCTCAGAAATTTGATTCTAATTTATTTTGGTGAATTTTTCTTAATTTTTTCCCTTGAGATTCATTAAGCTTCTTAAATTTGCAGGCTTTGAGCTTACTTGATAATTGAGAAAATTTTTATTCATGTTTTTCTTCACATCCCCCTCCCCCCAGGCCCTTTATTCTGCTTTCAGGGATTCCATTTATCTGTGCTGTGTTGCTTGAAATTGTCCCACTTCTCACCTATGCTCTCTTCATTATTATAAATTTTTCTTTCACATGTTCCATTTAGGGTAGAAAATTTTATTGCTATATCTTCATAATTTGCTAGTGTTTTTATTCATAGTTTCTATTGCTTTGTTCAAATTTGCTAATCTTTTCTTCTGCTGAGTATTAATGTGATATTAATCCCATTGACTCTGTGTGTGTGTGTGTGTGTGTCTTAGGCATTATAGTTTTTCCTGTTTTTAATTAAATATTTTTGCATATCTTCCAATCTCTACTGAGCATGTTTTTCAACATATTCTATCTTTTTAAATGCATGAAACATAGTTAAATATTTGTTTTATTGGTTCTTCTACTAATTATATCATCTTTGTAATTTCTGTGTTAGCTTTGATTGCTTAATTTTTATTTTCATTATAATGGACCTTGTAAATTTTTCATTTTCATCCACTGATGAATGTTTCATATTTTTATAAATATTCTTTATCTTTGTTTGGTGATGATGTTATATTACTGGAAAAGCCTGATCTTTTCAAGGCTTGCTTTAAGCTTCTTAGGAATGAAGCAGCATTAAGTGTTAGGACTAATTTTTCTAACTATTAAGGCATATGCTTGTGAGCACGCTATATAATATCCCTTGAATTATGAGTTATTGTTTTTTAAATTCTGACTGATGAACACAAATTATACTTGGCTCTATATAATCTCTAGGAATTGTTTCCCCTGCTCCTTTCAAATAATTCTTTCTCCAACTTTGAGTGGTTTCCTCAACTTCATGTGCTGATCAGTACTAAGGTGAGTACTCAGGAGCACCCTGTACAGATATCTAGATCTCCAACTCCATTTCTTCTCTTCAGGGGGAGCATAGCATAGGGCTCTGTTTAAGTTCCCACTTCATGTTTGTGGTATCTCTAGGACTGCTGGGACAATCGTTGGACTTATTATCACTCCTGGCTCAAGAGTCATTTTACTACCTGATGCTAAGTATCTGAAAATTGTGGTATCATGTCTGCTTTCTAAGTTGCTTCAGGTGAAGTGTAAATACAGTGCTTGTGCCTCTATGCTGATTTTATGCAAAATTCCATACAACCATTTGATATATGATACAGTATTATTTTTCTTAGTGAGTAAATATATTACCAAATATTTCTAAAAGGAGAAAAACTTTTCCTGGGAAAGAATTTGTTAGGTGGTACAGCACTTGAGGTCTACTCCAAATATTTAATATTTTAGGTAGAAATTTTTGTGATCTAATTCAATTTATACCCAGAGGACTAAAATTAGGTCATTTATTTTTTCCCTTTGGAGTCAGTGCCTAAATCTTCAGAAGTTAAATTTCAGTATAAGAATATTTCTGACATTCAACAATGCACAAGAATCAGAATACAGGGTATATTTAATAAAATTGGTTTAATTACTGAGGAAAGCTCCTCCCTGATACTTAAGATAATTTATATATTATTTAAAGTAATAATTTTTTAATTAACTGAAATTAGCATGCCAAACCAGTGACATTAACTAATAACTGCTAAATTACTAGAAGATAATTTACATATTTTATTTTAGTTAATTAGTGTATATCATTAGTGTAAAGTATTGCCTCAAACATTTCCCAGAAACCTAGTATGTGTTAATTATGTAAAGCATAGATTTTAAGTAATTAATATGTATCCATTACTGTATCACATGCAAAGAATGCATTAGAACACTAGTCAGGCATTGCTGGGGCACAGAACGTTGGGTCAGAGGCTTCTATTCATTCACTTTTAGATAATATTTACAAATTATAGTTATCAATGACTTTTGGCAATCATTGTTATTGTTGTAAGAAGCTTCTTTCTTAAATGCCTGTCTTCAAACCATCTCAAGTTCTGATTTCCAGAAGGGAGTGGGTGAAAATAAAATTCTGCTGAGGAGGCAAAATCACATTCAACACAATTTTGTTTGGGCCCCGGGCATGTACTGCCTTTGCTCAAGTTTGATGCAACTTTCAGACTTCTCTTTCTAGAATTTCTCTTATCTCTTTGACTAATAACAAATTCTTCATCAGATCTGCTGTGGGTTTTTGTGTGTGTGTGTGTGTCTAAAACTTAATTCACTCCCTCACTTCAGTCAGGTGTCTTAGTTAACGTGATTTGGTGTTTGAATGAAAGAAATTAAACTATGTTAACAAAAAGGGAAAAATTTTGTTAAAAGAGTTGGGTTTTTTTTCTTTTTTTTTATTAGCTATACATGACAGTACAATGATCTTGACAATTGATACATTTGAATCAAATGGGGTATAATTTCTCATTTTTCTGATTGTACAGTTTACAGAATCACATTGGTCATACAGTCACCTATATACATACAGCAATAATAATGTCTATTTTATTCTGCTGAGTTTTTTTTTTTTAATGTGACCCACAGGAAGAAAATGCAGATTCTTTAGCAAACAAATAATATCAGAAATTAGAAAACTTCCAGAAAGAAAGGCAGCTGCTGTGGTTTCGGTGTCCTTTAAAGGATCATGAGTTCAGATTGGTTCCCAGTCTGTGGTGTTATTGGGAGGTGGCGTAACTTCTAAAGGAAGAACCTAGTGTGAGGTCTTCTGTTCACTTCGGGCATGCCCAAGAAGGGGATATGGAGACCCAAGCCCCTTCTTTTTCTGCTCTGTTCTTCATGTTCTGCTGTTAAGTGGCAGGTAGACATGAGCAGTGGGGACATGGCATTAAATGGTCAATTCTATAGACTGACTATTTGCTAACTCTCAGCATGACTCTTTGAAGCACACAAGGCCATTCTGACCCAGCTGTGGTTTAAAAAGAGAACAGTAGGTTACAATCCTTGACTAACAGGTTTGCTATTTTCAGGATTGTTCTTCCTTCTTAGGGTTGAGCAGTGTAGGTCCCAAAATAACTCCATTGATTGAAAAAACACAAGTTACCCTGCTTCAGCCTGGACCACATGAAAGAGGATCTTTGTGACAATTGCATAAAACAAAATGACCAAGAGTTGCCTTTAGGTAGAAACATGTGTAATAAGGACTTAAAAATATGATATAGTTCTCCTGTCAGTCAAAAATTAAGAGTTAGCAGAATTCTCCAGAAACCTTTCCTCCCACCTCAATTAAACTGAACTCACAAAGAAGTAAGTTCTCAATCTTCTCTCTGAGAGAACCCATTCTCTCTCTTGTGGTTACCCCCAACTTTCTCCTCCCCTTTCTATTAAACGTTGTTATACTTACTACTAAGTCTTGCGAAATTCTCTCATGTAAAGACGAAGAGATGAGAGTGCACAGAATATCCAGTTAAATCTTATGTCAGATATCATCTTATCTCCATTATCATTGCTGTGAGGTGAGCAGTTGGTTCCACCATGAGCTTCTCACCAGGAAGCTCTACCTTGCCACAGGCCCCAAATCAATAGGGTCAATCAGTCACAGACTTAAATGTTCAAAACTGAGCCAAAATCAATCTCTTCTCTTTATATGTTGATGTGTTTCAGGTATTTGCTACAGTAACAGAACACTAACTAACATGGCAGCTTTACTCTCAGTCTTTTCCTCTCCTAGCACATCAAAATTTTATAATTCATTTTGGAAATAGTTGACCATGATTCTTGTAATTCCTGAATTTGCTTGTCCTAGATTCAGGCAATTTTCAGAGGCTAATTTGCATTTCTGGATATCAGTTCCAAATTCCCCCAAATCATATACTGATTGGTCCTCTTTGATATCAGATATCAACATCTGGTACAAGTACCTCATCAGAAGAGCAAGATCACAGAGAGTAAATATGGCTTCCAGGGATTGCTACTCATAGGTAGCAGAAACACATAAGTGGTGAAAACATGAGGTTAAGGTGTAATTCTATAGACTGGGCCTATGGTGCTGCTCCCCCACATGCTTTCTTTTAAAAAGCAAATTACCTGAGACCACTCTGGCTATGCCTGACTTAAGTCAAAAGAATATGCTGTATTCCTCAGCAAACAACCTGTTATCTGCAGCAGAAATGCATACCTGAAATGCCAATAAAAAGAACACAGATTACCCCAAAGCAAGGGGGTTTTGTAACCTTCACACAGACCAGATCCCAGAACTCAAGGAGATAAGAATAATTACTGCTAACCATAAAATATGTATGAACAGGATCTAATTAAAACAGGTCAGCATGGGCCAAAGTGACCTAGAGTTGTTATGCACAGCAGGGGACTTGAAAGTCTGATATCATCCAGCTGTCACACAAAAATTAAGAAGTGGAACTGAGTGGGATTCTCTAGAAACTTCCATGGGTCCCCAGTAAAAGAGGACAGGAGGGTTGCACCATCCTTCTTCCTGAGAGGGCCCCTCCCTCCCCTAAGAATGACCCCTTTTGCTCTTTTCCTATCCCTTCTAATAAACTCATCCTGTGACTCTGCAACATGCCTGAAATTTTTCTGGTGTGATTTCAAAAATTAAGGTGAAGAGGGGGCCTCTGCAACTGACTTAGCTTCACAAAAGACCTTTTCCATATAACAATTACAATACTAAAATCTCCCCTCCATGGAGTAAGACCACGCATAGTGAAAACTTGAAAGACTGATGCAATTCCTACTGTCAGTCAAAAAGTTAAAATGTGGACCTGGTAGTCCAGTCGCTCCCTTTAGAGTGTCCACTTTTCCCTTTTCCTTTCCCTTCTAATAAACTCTTGCCTGCAACAATGGGCAACTTGCTTGAAATTCTTCAGGCAAAATTGCAAAAATGGGTCGATTTTACTCTGTAACATTACTATAGATCCTGCCAATTTAAATGACTTGACTTGGTGAACCAAGAAAATCATAAATATGATAAAAATAAAAGTTAAAACAGTTTTTGAGAGGAAAAACAGAGTGGCATATCAGAAAACACAGATTCCACTTGAGACTGAAAGAGTGTTTGACTGAAGAAATGTAGACCTGGGCTTTCATGAGACAGAAGTGGGTCCATGCAGCTTAGCATTGGTTGGAGAAGATAAGAGGACTAAGGAAAATCTGGCTTTGGAAACTGATGCAAATCAGAATGGCCATGAATTTGATAAATTTATTGGAATGTCCAGGTCAGGAGGCAAGCTGATCATTATTTTTTTTCCCCAAACTTGCAAGTTGTTAGATTCCAGAAAACTGTTCCCTCCGGTGGAATCAGTTCCCAGCATGATGTCCATGTGGCAGTCTACCCCATCAGAAGGCTCAGGAAAGAATTTTTGCTTTTTTGACCACTCTGTAGCCATTTTGACATTCATTTCATCATTATGATGTTATTTTATCTATCTAATTGAATTGTCCTGGAGTGCCAGAATAGTTCAGCTTGAATACCAAAGAAGGGCCAGACATGGCAGCGTCACAACAGATATTTGTTGAATGAATGAAAATCCTTAACGATTAACATTAAAGGGAACCAACTATGTACCAGTCCCAACGCTAAATACATTACATAAAATAAATTATTCAACCTTCTAACAATCCTGTGAGGTAGACATACAATTATTTACAATTTATAGATCTGAAAACTGAGTCTCAGAGAAGGTTAAAGTAGCTTCCAAAGCTTTGGCTTCCATTAAGAGGGATTTGAACCAATAGGTCTCACACCAGAAGCCAGCTTGACACATAAAAAAGGACAGAATCTGTACCACATGACACCAGGCTTCCTGGGCATCCCAAGCATCTATCTGAGTCCATAGGCTTTCTTCTCACTATATGCCTGTTCATCATTTGCTTTAGCATTTGGAAGCCTTGGTTCAAGTTACTACTGTGCTTCTTCTTAAAAATGAGCCAAGTCAGAGAGAGTAAGCACTCATCAGAAGAAAACTGCAACTTTAACAGAAATTGACAGATTGGAATTTCTTGGTGAAACAGATTTGAGAAGGTGGACCATTGTACCTTTCATCAGTGTGAAGGAAAGCTTTGGTTTGGAAGTTGTGTTTTAAGAGTTGTTTTTAATTGGCCAATACTTGTAGAGACTTACAGGCCAAGTCCTCTAAACATTTCTGCTCTTTATTACCATGGAAATTTAGCAAAGCCAATCATCAAGTCCTTTTATAATGAATACAAGAAGGACATAAAAATCACAGCAGGGTGTTACAGGGTCCTGGAGTTGTGATTGGATGGAAGCCTTGTTGTCTGAAGTTGTCTCAGCACAAGCCTCAGAAGAATGAATAAGCTGTAAGCCTGCGGTGGGAGATGTCTTTGTAGAGTCTGAATGCTACCTGGAGGGAGTGAATGTAAATTGCCAGGTTACCAAAGCAATCGAAATTGTCTGATGGAAAGAGCACACTGTATATGGCAATAACAGTGCTCTTTGTTCCTTTAGAAGTAACTTATGAAAATTGTACTTCTCAAAAGATAAAAAGAAGCATGAGAGGGAGCAGTGAAGAATCAGCAGGGGTCACAAATAGTTTTCCAGAGCCAACTGAGTTTAGAGTGTGTCAGGTGGAATATGAATTAGATAAATATCCTATTGTCCTTCAGTAAATTAGAATAGAAAATGTTATCTCCTTTTCAGGGTGAATTTTTGAGACAATGAGCATTTCTTGTTACCTGGTCAGTTGAGTAAACACAAGACAAATCCAAATACATCAAAGTGGTCTATGGTAAATGTTACTCCATTTCCTTGTTCAATTTCTTTCCTTACACAATCTTATCCTGACAGTTTTGATGAATTAAGATATGGTAGATTTATGGAAACAATTTTTGTTAAAACTTGTGTGTTTATGTGTGAGTGCATAGCTTTTGTTTTGTTTTCTTTTAATACGAGGAATTAAATCAAGGACCTGGCACATGCTAGACAAGTGCTATACCAGTGGGCTACATCCCAGTCCTAAATCTTGGTTTTAAAGATAAATCTGAGATTTAATATAGGCCATGAAGTGATATATTGACCTCAGGAAGTTGCCAATAGTTATTTTTCATCTTGAGCATGTATTTTTTCCTTCCTATGAGTTATAATATTTGAGTTGCCACAGAAATGCCTTTCATCTGCTTGTGTCCTTGAGCCCAGTGAATTAGGAGGTATCTGGCAATGTTCATCCTTGCTGTGAATGATTGTGGAGGTGGTGGTCATCACTGACCTGTAATCTTCACAACATGTAGTGCCTTTATTAGCTCATCTCATACATATTTATGGGGTAATGGAACTGTGGCCTAATGCTCAAAAATTAATATTATCTAGCAATTTAACCTGTTATGTAGTAGTTAGTAATAAGCTATGGAATGAAAATAATAATATGAGGTCATGGGGTTTCTTTAATTGCCTTTAAGACTAACGAATAAACAAGTAATTTGTAGAAAAACAATAAGCAGAATAATCCAGAGGATAAACATGTGGAAACAAAGGGAGCCAATTAAGAAATGTGAAAAGCCCTATATGGTGGCAAATACCTATAATCTCAGAGACTCTGGAGGCTGAGGTAGGGGGATCAGAAATTCCAGGATAGCCTAAGCAACTTAAAGAGACCCTAATTAACTTAGCAAGACCCTGTTTTAAAATTTTTTTAAAAAAGTAATAAAAAGGGATTGTGATATAGCACATGGTAACAAATCACTGGGTTCATTCCTTAGTACCAAAAAAAAAAAAAAATGGAAAAAAGGAATATATCAAAAAGAAAAGACCAATAGAGCTAACTCCTAATGGGGTCAACTGGGATCATTGTAATTAGAATTTATGGCCATAGTGTAACAGTGGTCCACTTGATGCTTTAAATATAGGCTCTAAAATAGACATGCTTTTTCTTTCTTCCCTAGTCTTTTCCTCCCTGTTCTTGCCGCCCTAACAGCTCCTCCCAAAACTCGGGAAACAGAATTCTTCCTGAATCACCTCTTTAAAAACCCTCTGCTCCCCCTTGTGGACAGAATCACAACCTCTGGGAAAGGATACCCTGTGTTTCTCTTTGCTAGCAAAGAAATAAATCTTCTGTTTCTTTTTTCTCAAAATCACGTCCTTATTGTTGGATTGGCATCGGGGACAATGACTGAGTTAGCATTCAGTAACAAACTGGCAACCCAGATAGGACCTCAGAGCAGTCCCCACTCCATCCTTCTTGGGAAGGCCTAGCCCTTCAAGAAATCCCATTTCCATGCTGAGGCTAGGTGGCTGGTGAGCCTGTTGAGTGAGAGCCAACTGCTGGAGAGTTAGGAGACAGGTGAGTCTGCTTACAGTCAAACCAAAGGAGCTATTCCTGGGAGTAAAGGGAAGAACTGAGGGACTGTCCCAGTAACTGCCCAAGCTCCTTTTGCTTTAGTAACTCTGTTTCTTTCACTGAATGGTACAGGTTGCTCCTTCTTCATCCACTTTGGGAAAGAAAGAAAAAGAAGAAAGAAAGAAGGGAAGGAAGGAAGGAAGGAAGGAAGGAAGGAAGGAAGGAAGGAAGGAAGGAAGGAAGGAAGGAAGGAGGGAAGTGAATACAGTAAATCACAACAACCTTGGCCATCTGGCAAGTCCCCCAGTGTGCATGCTAAGACACTTGATTCCATACATCTAGTTTCTCTTCATGGGAATATCTGGTCTGTCTTTGCAGGATTTAAAGGATTTAAATTCCTTAAACCCAGTGCTGGCAGTCCCAGCACTGTTTCTCTGCCTGACCCCAGGCAGCTGCTGATTATCCTGCTATGGGATAGGGGGAAACAAGAAAAAAAAAAAAATCACAGGAAAGCTTCCTGGGCTGTAGAAAAATGAGCAAAGTGGATCTGGCCTCTGCTCTATCATCTGTCTACACCCTTTTGCTCATGGTAGGTGGAGGCTGATGGCCACAAAGGATGTGGGTTTCAGCACTGTTAGTTTTTGACCTAGGGACAGGAGTAGTTTACCATTTGATCCGGGGATATCCATCACTGGGGCATAGCAATTCTTGCTATGAAAGGATACCATCAAACTAAATTTATGGAGATATTGGCAGGATAAACAACTGCATCCAGAAAAGGAAAAACAAACAAACAAAAAAACAACAACAACAAAAAACCCCAGAAACTAAAGCCAACGTGTATTTTGTTGACAGCCTCTGCAAGGGGATCTTCAAGGAAGCCTAAAGAAAAGGATGGAAAGTTCTGCCTTCATTGAATATCAATATGCCTAAGTGTAAGAAAAATGCTCAAAAGGAATCTCTGGGTATAATTGACAGCGGGGAACTCACTTAATGTTGATGGCATTGTGATAATGATAAGGGAGATGGGTTAGGCTAAAATATATCCTGTGCTTCCACCCCTTGAGTGTAACCTGGGAGGAAAAAAAAGGTTAAGGCACATTTTTTATGTATGCAAGATTGTCCGATCCCCTAAGTTAGATGAAATTTTGTGTAAATTAAATGCACATATAACATTCATAAGGATTGTTTCAGAACATGAATTTAAGAAAGGGACTGAAAATAGAAAAGAGATATAAGAAACTTATAGGCATGGAAAAGTATTTTAGTATGGAAAACTGGAAGGTAAAAGAAATGTTTCTGAATAAGAAAGTATTTTGTATGGTAAAGTAGTATTCTTGTAAAAGTACAAGATAAAAGAGAGAACAAAAATAAGAATGTAAACAAGTTGTAGAACATCTAAGTAAGTTGCAGAAGGTCTGTGGAAGATAAATCCTAAAAACATTGTGTTTGCTATTAAATTGGCTATATTTAGCACAAAGTTATTCAGATTGTAATGTACTGATATGAAGCAAAGTCTGAAACATTGATCTAATCTTCTCTATCAAGATAATTTTCTTATATCTGTTAGGTTTTATCACTTAAGAAAACTAAGTTAGGGTTTGTAGTTTTAAAGTCTTTTAAATGATTTCATCATAGCTGGTTAAATAAACAAGATATTTTAGGTTATAACAATATAGTTGATACCCAAAATATATGTGACATCCAAAATAAATACTCATTGATTTGAGAACAATGTTTGTCTTGGCCTTCTCTACATTTTATCTAAAAGTTTGTAAAATGAAAGCTTATGTGTTTTGACAAGCAAGGCAACCAATAAGTTTTCTCTGTTATATATTGTATTTGACATAGAAGGCTATACTGTCATTTTAAAACCTGCCTTATATTTGTTTGCTTTGAATAAGTCTATTTCTGATCATTAACACTGTTTCCTTTTTGTATAAGACAAATAAAACTATCCTTTGATATTTACTAGTATTTATAACCCACACAGACCTGTGATTATTGTTATTAAGGACATCTATATAACGATGACACTACACATTACTGGTTTCTTTCTATATTAGATGTATTTGTCTTCAAATATACAAGCCTTTTAAAATGTAAAACTTGAGGAGAGCACTTCACTAAGTTGTTGTTCTCCAAAGTAAAATTATCTGTAACAATAGTCTCCTTTGATTTATATAGAAATAAAAAAATTGGTTGGTGTTTATTTACGTCATTTCATTTTTTTGTAACTAGATAAAGGTAACCTGTTGTCAATAAGTCATATATACAATTTTGTGTTCCTGTTTACACTCAATGGGAATTTAAATGTTTTTTGGAAGTCAATAAGGAGAGCCTGATTGTTCAAAGTTGACAATGTGGAATATAAAAATATGTTGCCACTTTCCACAAAAAGCGAGTTAAGAACTATCTTAGCCTTTCGGTTTTACTCTGTTTCAAATGTAATGTTATTTTGTGTTAACTGATATTCAGACTCAGGAAACAATACATGAAAACTCTGTAGAATACTTCTGAAAAATCACAAAGATCAGCTTCAGAAATAAAACACTTTAAGTTTTGTCAAGAGACCAGCCTCACGTGGATTATGGTTCAGCCTCTCTTCCTTTTCCATGCTAGGGTGGCTCCAAAGTAGGCTAGAATTAAGCTTAAAGTTGTGTTCAAAAGATAATTTGTTTAGTCAGCTTTTTTGCTGCTATGACTAAAGGATCTGAGGAGAACAACTATAGAGGAGGAAAGGTTTATTTGAGGCTCACAGTTTCAGAGCTCCTTGTCCATAGAAGGCTGGTTCCATTTCCAGGAACTCGAGGTGAGGCTTAACATCATGGCAGAATGTGGGTGACAGAGGAATACAGCTCAGATCACGGTGATCAGGAAGCAAAGAGAGAAAGACTTCACTCTCCAGATGCAAAATATCTACTCCACAGTCACGCCCCCAATTAACCATTTCCTCCAGCAGCACCCCACCTGCCTTCAGTTCTCACTCAGTTAATCCCATCAGGGATTGAGTCACTGATTAGGTTAAGACTCTCACAACCTGATCATTTCTCCTTTGAACCTTCTTGCATTGTCTCACACATGAGCTTCTGCGGGACACCTTACATCCAAACATAATTATAATTTTTGTTGTTATAAAGATTACTATGATCCCAGAAAACAAACAAACAAACAAACAAACAAAAAAAAACAGGAGACATAATACAAAACTTAGGTAAAGATTTAGGCAAATTGTAAAAAAAAAAAAAAAATTAGGCCTGTAAAAGAAAGTAAAACTTGTATGTACTTGAGTTGATAAATATACAGGTCTTTATAGAGGTCAAATAGATAACAAAAATACGTTAGCATTAATTTTGTGTTTTCCTTTTAAAACTTTATAACTGTTGCCTGTTAGTTTTTTGCAGAAGTTCTACTTCTAATGGAATGACCTGAGTTAATTTAATTCCTTACCTACAGGACAGATAGGATATAATGTTGACATCTAGTACCAAATCCCAATTAAATGAAAGGGGTAGCTAGAAAATTATTAAAGTTATAACCTGTCACTCCCACTTTAAAACTGGTGAAACTGGCCTCTTGGATATTTAAAACCAAGAAAAAAAAATGGTTTTAAAGTCAAGAAAGTAAAAGTGCCAAGAAAAAAGCAGTCAATATTTAAACCCTTGTCCTCCAAGGTTAGCCAGCACCCTTCTATGGTGAGTCACCTGACCTCCCAATCAGGGGGATCAAGAGGACCTTTGCACAGAAAGCCAATCAGTGCACATTATACAAAGAGGAGGGTCATTGGAGAGGTTAATGTCCCTGATGCTTCCAAAGGAAGCCACATATGGTCAGCAATACCTGACCTATCCTGACAGATGGCACAATTTTTAGAGGAAGGCTAGAAGAACCAAGAGCCTTTTCAGCTGTTCCCAAGAGTGATTCCTGAGGAATCTCAGCTGACTCTAAGCATTGATAAGAACAAGGTTAATTTGACCAACTTGGTCTTAAACACCTGGCAGGAGAGTATAGCCAAAGCAATTATACATGGACATTTTAAAGGAAAGACACTGGTTCTTTAAAGTATATATACTTGTATCAGTACTACCAAAAGTAAGTAAAGATAAAGGCTATAAAGGAAGGGTTCCTGTAGTGGAAGTGCCTAATAATAACTATCATAAAGAATTCTAGAGTCACAAGCTTGCCCTGAGTCAATTTGAGACTGATTTTATAGGTGTACAAATCTTCATTATCTGTTACATAGATAAACTTGATCTGTTTTTCACTGATATGACTATCTAGCCCCAATATTTATCTCTTAGATTGGTCTAAAAGAAGCAATGTGGCACACAAAAATCAGGTGACACAAGTGCCATTAATAAAAATTAAATGTTTTGTATGTTTCTAAGAACTCTGCTTTATTTCTAAAGCCTTAAATAGCTTCCACCCACAAATCAATGGTATGTTGGTGAAGCCAGATTTAAAGTTAGGTAGTCAGTGTAGTTAGGTAAATCAGGTCTAATACCAAGTGAAATCTAAAATGGAGGCCATGCTGAGAATGATTCCAGGAAACGCAGGACAACTCATGGAATGTTAATGAAGTCCTGAAAAGGCCCTAGGCCAAAGTCCATCCCAAAGAAGTGTTAATGAAGTCCTTCCTGCTCAGACTACTTCTTTGGCCCACCTGTGTCCCACCCCTCGGGCCTTCCCACCTACATTCCATCACTGAAAGAAACTATAAAATGGAGAGACAACCGCACTTCCACGGATTCCACCTCTTGGGTCCCCTTCTTCCTCTGGGAGAAGTCTTTTCTGCTGTCCTTTAATAAACTTCTAATTTCTACTCTGACCTTGCCTCGGCGTGCTCTCTGGTGTTATTCTTCAACATTGGGGAAGCAAGGACTCGTCACTGGTCAACAGCGGTAACATTGGGTCCACCCTGAGTTTTAAGGAGTTACTGTCTTCATGGTTTTCAAAGATTGGCTAAAATACGGATTGCTTTTGTGCTAATTGTTTACAAAAACGTAATGTTTTATTGTCTTATTTATTGTTGTCCTAGCATAATCCTCTATATTCCTTGTTTAGTCAACTGCCAACTGCCACCAGGGACCTCTGAACTGCCTCGATGCCAAACACCTTAACTGTCCATGCCCCATCTGTTAAGAGAACAAGGACTTTGGGATGGGTCACTTCACCCTATTTGCCCTCTCTTGGCACAAAGCAGCTTGGCTATGCCATTACCCATTTTTACATAGGAATGAAATGTATAAATTGACAACGGGGATGTGTAAAATTGGTTCAATTCATGTTTTAACCATAGCCATCACTGCTCTAAAATGCACGTGCTCTTTCTCTTTTCCCTAATCCTTCCATCTCTGATCTTGCCTCCCTAATCTCTCCTTCTTAATCTCAGGAAACAGGATTCTTTTTGGATCACCTGTTTTAAAAACATTCTGTTCCTCCTCAGGGTCAGAATCACAGCCTCTGAGACAGGAGATCTGTGTTTCTCCTTTGCTAGCAAAGCAATAACACTTCTGTTTCCTTTTTCTCAAAATAGTGTCCTTGCTATTAGATTGTCATCACAGATAAGGATCAAGCTTTCAGTAAGTTTCTCAATGTTATTAGAAAGGAAATTTCTTTAGTAGTGCAGGTACACTAAGATGAATTTGCCTTGTCACTGACTCCAGCACCTCATTAACACAGAATTGACCCAATGAACCCCCTCTGAATAGGAGGAATACCATGACAGTTCAGAAAAGACCAACTAGGGTCAAAAAACTCCCTCCCCAAGTTAAATGAGAAGTGAACCATCTGATTGGTAAAGACTGAAGAAGGTGGACTCCAGTTCTCCTGGGAAACATCATACAGCAATAAATTTTGATATAGCATTACTTTTCCATTGTCATTTTCTGCTTATAGATAAACCGTTCTCCTCATTTGACAGTGCTCCTTGCTTCTGCCTTACTTTCACTTGTAATGAAATTCTCTTGCATGACTTTTCATGTCCGATTAAATGTTCTTTCATTGGGACACAAGAACCAAGGTGTGAGGCTTAAGCTCTCCATTTGTCTGTGAGGAACCCATATTGAACATAATATAAAAGACGAGTTTTTAATTATTACTTTTAAAACACATATGTAATTAAGTATACATTTCTTGATTTGAGGATGCCTCACATAAGAGTATGCTATATTATTAACATCACAGCAACATGATAAAATTTAATTCTGTCCATAACAGAACAAAAATTATGTAGGCATTGTATTCATAAGCACAAGAAATGGGGCAAAAGGACAGTCAGTGTACATAAGTGATCAGGAAAATGGTGCTGATTCAAAAGGAAATAAAATGCTAATACCTCCTGAGCACTTCCCTTTCCTCCTCTCTATTGTCAAGATCACCTGACTCCAGGAAATTGTTTCTCCCAACAAGGAGTTGTTAATGAGTAACCCCTGGGTGGCTCCCTTCCTGCCAAATCCTGGGTAGATTTAGAAAATAGTGAGAGGCACCCCCTGGATGGCTTCTTCCTGCCTTTTTGGTTATGCAGGCAGAATTAGAGGAGGGGACAAGAGAAGAAAGAAAACCTAAAATTTATAAGAGGGGCAAAACACCCCACTCCCTGGGACACCAGCTCTGGACTCCCTCCTCTCTGGAGAAGTCTCTTTCTTTCTCCCTCTCTCTCTGTTCTATTCATTAAATAAAACATTTTGCTCTTGTTTGGGCATTTCTTGGGTGTTCAGTCTTCAACACCAGGTGAACTGGACCCAATCCTGATTTTCAAATCTGGTTTCACACATATAAAGCATTAAGTAGTTAAAGAGTTGTTAACACAAAATATGATGCTTTTTTGAGACGAACCAGAAGCTTCATAAAAATGAAGAAAATAGAGTGATAACATGCTAAATTGAAAACAAAATTTTTAAAAATGTAAGTAAGAAACATTCAGTGACTGTACTAAAAATATTTTCAATATTAGCTAAAATACTACCTAACATTTTCGATATTGGAATACTATCAAATGCTGAAAATATTCCTTACCATTATTTAAAGTTAATTCTGTAGGCTTGAAATTTTTATCTTTAATTTCTCTATCCTTTTTTTTTCCTACTTAGTCACTGATTGAGTATTGATATTTCCTTGGAAACAACACCTTGATACATTATGTTCTCTTTACATACCATATCACTTGATAGTCAGAATTTTATGAATACAAAACTTCTTTAATAATTTATCTTTCTATGTGGTTTCCGTATCTCCAGCCTTCTCTCTCTCTCTCTCTCTCTCTCCCCCACCCCGTGTGTGTGTGTGTGTGTGTGTGTGTGTAATTTTTTCTGGAATACTAATCACCAGTTTAACTTTTAAAAAATACCTTGCCAATAAAATTATTTTCATTAAAAAGAGTATACACAATGGTTCCTATTGCCTTTCAGAGAGGAAATGATGATTCATTCACACTGAAGTTGCATAACCTATGAAACTTTAAGATCCACTTCTCCCAACAGAAACATTTAATAAACTACCTGATTATTCTCTTTCCTGTTTTATTTCCACACTAGATAAACATTCTTTCCTCTGTTCTCTTTTTCTGCTGCTAAAACAAACTAGAATGATCTTTCTTCCCTCTCTCCAAAATACATTCTTTGTAGCCTTTAAAGAAAACCTTCTTCATAAAACCTACATAGTCTACTTTCATACAGTAAGCTTTCTTCCAATTTCCATGTTTATGTAAGCATCATAAAATGTTGTAACAGAGTTATAACAACCTGCTTAAGAGACAATCTCAATTTAAGAAGGATAGGACTTCTATTTGTTTTGAGGTTCTCAAAATTTATCATTGTTTTAGGTTTGAATAGGGTTTCAGTAATACTTACAAATGGACCAAGAGAAATCAAAGGAGTTGTTTCTTTTTCTGTCTTGTTTAATAGAATATATATTTAAGTATGAATATTTTTACAATCTTAACTACAATTACTTGCTAATGACCACAATGAATACCGGAGTGTGACTACTAAAATAAGGCAATCAAATATGAAAGAAAATTTATAAAAATAAAAATTTCATAAGCTTTGAGATATTAATATTTTTTCTGTTTAATTAGAGAAATAAAAAGTAGAATACTTTGGCTGCAAATGTCAAAACAGAGAAGGTAAAAGGCATATTGTGCTTATTGATTTCTTTATTCTTAAGGCAATTTCTCCTTCTAAATATCTAAAAGCAGTTGTTGGCTAAGTCATGAAGTAGAATAAAAGTGATATCAAAACAGAATAAAAGAAATCTATATAACTAAATAAAATTTATATCAAAATAGAGTACAAGAGAATCCATATAATTAGTAGCTCTTGAACTATTCTTTCATATTTTTTGTCTCAAAGGTACAGAAATTATTTTCTAAAGTGTTTGTGATAGGTACTTTGAATAATGTCAAGAAAGTCTACCATATAGTGATGAAATGGAATAAAAGACAAGAGATAAGAGAAAAGCGACTTCTGGTGGTTGTAAATCCTATGCTCCAATGAGTATTAGTGACTATGGATTTGTTAGTCATAAAGCTATTTATAATCAATTATTGTAAGGGACTGGCGAACGAGGGAGGAAGAGACCACCAAGAGACGGACTCATTCAACAGCAAAAGGGGATTTATTGAAGATCCAGCGCGCTGGGGCTCCGTGCTCACTCAAGAAGGGAGAGCGGCCAAGAGCCCCAAGAACAACTTGTGCAGGGTTTATATACATTTTTTAGAGAGGGCAGGGACTTTACACACGTCATAGTCCCCTTTAACAAATCATCATACACCACGGGAAAATTAAACAACAACTCTCAAACATGATTAGTACATTCATTGGCGGGAACAGGTCGGGCAGGGGTGATAGGTCAGTCCTAAGGCGGGGTATACATTCAAATTGATTGGTTTAGGCCCCGGGTACGTACATGCTGAGCTGCACGGGTCCGGGTCATTAAGCAACTAGGTGGTCAAGGGGGGGGGATTTCGACACACATCTAATGGGCAGTTCCGGGAATTATCTTAACTGCCACAGGAATTTCAGGTTCTGAGTGCAGCTTAGAAACTTTACAAAACTTGGTCCTTTACATTTTAATTTCAATTTCTTTTATCCTTTCATTATCACCAAATCTTATTTTCCAACTTGTGGTCTAACACAATTGTCAACAGATAGATCATAAACTTGCACCCAAATTTTCACTTTTTGTGTCTTATTCTTAACAGGATGGTGTTTTAATCAGTTTTTCATCATTGGGAACAAAAGACCTGACAAGAACTTATTGGAGAGAAAGTTTATTTAGGGCTCACGGTTTCAGAGGTTTCAGTCCATAGACCAGCCATCTCCACTGCTCTCAATCCAAAGGAGGCGAACATCATGGTGACAGGGCATGGTAGAAATAAGCAGCTCAGGGCATGTCAACCAGAAAGCAGAGAGGGCTCTGCTCTCAAGGGACAAAATATAAACCTAAAGGAACCCCACTCCCTGCAAGTGACCTAATTTTTCCAGCCACACCCTACATGCACACAGTTACCTCCCAATTAATCCGTGTCACTGGTTTAACCACTGATTAGATTAAAGCTCTCATTACCTAATTATTTTACTTCTGAAAATTTTAACATTGTTTCACACATGAGTTTTCAGGGTACACATCATATCTAAACTATAACAAATGAATATTTGAATATTAATAAATAATAAAAAATAAAATAACAATAAGAAATAAATTGGTAAAAGGGGAGACAATAAAGGGAGCAGAAGAAAATTTCAAATAAAACCTTCTTTTAAAAATATCGTATCCATTAATTAAGCGGAAAAGCAGGATGATCAGGGATTGAGACAGAATTCACTTCTTAGAAATTAAAATTTCATAGCTGATTTATTTTTAAAAATTAAGTGAGAATGTTGAAGGATAAATTTCAGAAAATCTTCCAGTAAATAAGAGTGAACAAAAAACAACAAAAATGTTGAGCATGTCTGTGTGTGTTTGTGTGTGGCATTTGGACCCATACACACACACACACACACACACACATTTATATATTTATAATTTCTCCCTGTGTGTGTGTGTGTGTGTGTGTGTATGAGAGAGAAAGAGAGGCAGAGACAGAGACAGAGAGAAACAGAAAGAGTGAGAGAGAGCTATGTCTATCTCTAATATGTGTGATATTCAGGGAGTCTAACATCTAAACCGTAAGAGTTCCAGACAGAGAAAAGAGAAAGATGAGGAAGAAATCAATAATTGTGAAAAATTGGGGAATAAAACACTCAGTACCAAAATAAATGGTCTCCAGTGTAGAAAGAAAAATCTTGCCTAAGTGTCCCAAAATTTAGAGAAAATATTCAAACAAGATACATGATTGTCAAATTTTGCAATATCAGTGGTAAAGAGTTTCTTAAAACTTCTTGAGATTCAGAAGGGCAAGTTGCTGGCTACAAGAAAATGAAGTTATACTTTGTGAATGTAATTTTTTTTTAATAGAGAATTCCATATCCGGCCAATCTATTAATTCGATGTTCACAGAATAGGAAAACTTTTAGATTTTCCAAGAGTCCCATAGTTTAAAGAATAATATGCCTCCCACATATTATCCATGTCCTAATCCCTTGAATCTGTGAATGTATTACTATAAATGACAAAGGGAAATTAAGGTTGCAGATGGAGTGAAGTCTACTATCAAACTGACCCTTCAATAGGGAGATTGTCCTTGGTTATTCTGGTGGGACCAATGTAGTAACAAGGATCCTTAAAAGTGGAGTCTGAAGAGGAGATCAGAGTGATGATGCTGGGTGAGAGCTGCACCCGTCACTGTGGGCTTTGCAGAGGGAGGAGGGGGTACCTGGCAAACAATGAGCAGTCCCTAGAAACTGGAGCAGACAGGAAAGGGATTCTCCCCTGGAGAAAGAAAGGCAGCCTGCTCACACCTTGATTTTAGCCTGATGTGATCTGAGTCAGACTACAGATCTACAGAACTGCCAGATAATAAGGTTGTGTTGTTTTAAGCAACAGAAACTGAATAATTTATAACAGAAACAATAGAAAATGAATCCATATATATTTCAGAATCTACTGGAAGATTTTATCTTTGAATATGGGAGAATAAACCAAGAACAGGACACCTGAGATCAAGGGAACAAGTGATATAACACAGGACAAAGTCCCTATACCCATGCTGTAGACCAGACCTACAGAGTGAAGAGAACATTATGTAACAAGAGAGTAGATACACCTGGGAGGTTTCAGTAGGAAAAGAAACACACACACACACACACACACACACCAAAAAAACCTAATAGATGTTTTATACATTTGATCACATAGAAAAATGTAATAAGATTTTTTTTAAGCAGGGATTGAACCCAGGGGTGCTTAACCATGAGCTACATCCCCAGCCCTTTCATTTTTTATTTTGAGACAGGGTCTCCCTAAATTGCTGAGGCTGGCTTTGAACTCATGATCCCCCTTCCTCAGGCTCCCTAGCCACTGGAATTACAGGCATATGTCACCATGCCTGGCTTATAGTAAGATATTTTTAACAGAGCTACAGAGTTATGTGTCCAGTTAGTCAAATATATTTTACAACTAAGTAAATAAGATAATGAAACCACCATTAACTCCAAGAAAACCAAACAGTTGTAAAAGAAAGGAAATGCACCCTTAGAGTACCATATCTGAATAGAAGTTACATGGTCATAATAATAACAAAAACATTGTGTATAGATTTTGTCAAGAGTCATGATACATCCATTGTCGGAAAAGGACGAGGAGGGAAAAGGAGTAGGGATTATAAAAGCTAAAGTCTTCATTCTCTTACAAAGGGGTCCATAGATGGTATCTAAAATGTATACATCATAGCACAGCATTATATACATGTTATGTGAAGAAAGAGGTTAAAAAGTTACTTGATAGGAGGAAAACACACAATTAGTAGACTGCAATTATTTGTGATTTTCTAAGACTTTTTGACCTTTCAAACTATGTCAATGTATTGATTAACAATAAAAAATGAATTTAAAACAGAACAATTATAGTGATTTGTATGCCGCAGTATTAATAGACACTACCTATGAGTGGCAATATTATAAAGAAAATTATTCTACTTGCTACTAACAGACTCTGTCTTCATTCTCTGCTTTCTTTTTCTCCATAACACCAATCACAATTGATGCCCTAAATAGTTGACTCAATTATTTGTTCACTGCTTTCTATATTTGCTGGAATATAACATCAATGAGGAAAAGAGTGATTATCTATTTTCATCATCACTGCCTTCCCAGTGCCAAAACAATCCCTGCTACACAGAAAACATTCAATAAATAGAAACAAATCGATGAAAATTTTAAAACATTATGATGATATCTATTTTAAGCTTTAAAAGATTTCTTATTTTAAAATCACGGGGGAAAAAAACACTGAAAGTCATTTTCTTTTTGTTTTCTGTTTTAAATTTATTTTGCATACTGGGGATTGAGCCCAGGGCCTTGTGCATGCTAGGCAACTGCTCTACCACTGAGCTACACCCCAGTTCTATTTTGTTTTTAAAGAAAAAGAAACAGTACTAAGAATAGAGGGGTGATGCTGAGGCTGAATCCGGTTGCTGGTTTTTATCTTGTTGTTTTGAGAGAGGGAAGCTGCAGCAAAGGGCAGCAAGCAGGTAAAACTGCATGGGGCTGTTGAAACCCTGGAGCTACATAAACATAAAGGTGCAGGACACCAGGTCAGTGTCATCTTACAGTCTTAGTTATCTTATCAAATAAAATCAGTTAAGGTTTCCACACATCTGTATACAATTCCTTAAAAACAAAGTGCCTAAGTTGGTTTTTTTTTTTTTTTTTTTCATGGAAGATCCTTCAGAACCAC
>NW_026000076.1:517961-662140 GCF_001458135.2 Marmota marmota marmota | reverse complement strand
TTTTTGTTTTTTTTTTTTTTTTTTTTTTTTTAGGAAGATCCTTCAGAATCCACTTAAGGAAGATTTGAAGCCAGCTTTTCAAGAATGGGCACTTGCAGAAGCCAGCTTCTCCAGTCAGTTACTTTTGTGGCTGCCACAAGCTCAAAATCTCCAGTGTGAAACATGATAACACCTCCCCCAAAAAAGTGAACTTGTAATCCAAGATGACAATCTGTGCCAAAGAACCCTAAAATTATGATTGATACCACTTCTGACCATCTAAGCAACAAGCAGCTTCTCCCTCTCCCTTCCTGGCCTCCTTCACACTTGGCCTCAAAAATAAAGCTTTCTTTTTTGTAAAATTCTGGTGCCTCACTATTGGCTTCTATGTTCATTGGGCAGGGAGCCCATGCTGGGTATGAATTGGATGGGGTGGGTTGTGAAGTGCAGTGACAGTGATTGGGAGACCAGTGTCTGAGACTGGGATCCTTGATGACTTTGTGGCTGTGGCATACTTGGTGACTGGGAAAGTTTCTGTGCAAAGGCATAGGATGCCTGGTTGCTATGGAGATGTCCTCCATACTAGAGTCTTATCAGTCTTGACCTTATAACAGCAGCTCCTGGGAATAAAGGAACTTCCTTGCTAAGATAACCACAATGTTTCACCTGTTCTGAATCTGCCCGCAAATTAGTAATTTTAAACAATGTACTTTCTTGAGAGCTGCACAATTCTCCTAACATTGGACATTGCAACTGTAGAATGTAACTGAGAAAATAATTGCATACTGTTGCTAACTCTGTAACTTTCATGAATACAAAGAATAATGCTTGCATAGTCTTTAATCTGGTTTAGAGACATATATAATAAAGATTGCTAGTATAATTCTTTAGACCTGTTTCTCCATCAGAGAGCAGTGCACCATCCCACCCCAGCTTTATCTTTAAGATCTGTGTGTATTGATGTTTGCTTTCTTCCAATCTCCCATCACCCCTCAGGGGAACCTGCTAGTTTGGCTGCACTTCTGACCATCCAAGGTAGTAGAATGAAATAGACATTATTACTTTATGTATATATGCGACTGTATAACCAATATGATTCTACAATATGTATACTCAGAAAAATGAGAAATTATATCCCATCTATGTATATCAAAGTATATAAGTGCATTCTACTGTCATGTATAACTAATTAAAACAAATAAAATTTTTTTTTTGTGGTGAAACAGGAGAGAACAGACATGCTGTTTATTTATTTATTTTCTCCCTTAGCTAGGCAAAGTTAAACAGATAGGTGAAGGCTAATGCAAAAGTTTATAATCCGGTCCCTAGTTTATTGGGTTCAGGCACAAGTTAATATCACCTAAAATAAATTGATAGACAATAATCTCCGTTCATACATTAACACCAGTTAAAGTAGCACCTAATAGTTAACAAACTTAGTCATCATTCATCCTTCCCCATTTCTGTCCCAACTATTTTCTCTCTCTGCTTAACTATCTAGATTCCTGGATTCACTCACAAATAATTTAGCAAATGTCCCCAATTCACCCTAAAGCATTTTTTCCAATTGTTATAATCCTTGTAAAAACATCCACCGGCTCCCCAAATACCAGAATTGTTTCAGTTTAAAGAACAATGGGATTTGGCATTAGAGGTTGTAATTTATCCTGCTGTGCTCCAGTTCTCCTGCTCTATCTAATCTTGAGAACTTTAAATAGCACTAATCTCTCATAGCTATTCTCCCTATGGCCAGCTCTATTCAGCTACCTAGTAGCTTCTACCTGTTTTGCTTGTATACAGATTGACTTTCCAAATTCCTTCCACTGTTATGACCTTTGTTTTCCACTGCATGAAAGAAAAATTGGTAGAAACAGCAATGATAGTTATCTTATAACTCAATTGTAAAGAAAGTGTTTCCTATAGTCTGTTTGTCAGTTTATTTACTTTTAGATGAAAGTTGCTCATACTTAGGCTAAAGACCTTTATTACAAATACTAAAAATAGTTCATTCAATCTAACTTGTAGATTTTTACTGCACTTAAAAAATCTAATAAAAGGGTTTTACCTCTTATAGTCTTAAAGCATTTAAACACATTTTAAATAATGTCAAAGTTTGATTTGTATCACGCTCTCTTCCCTCCCGTCCTGAAAAGCTTGCCTCTCGGTTCATAAGATTGCCTTGGATCATTTTGTAGAACAATACTAGAAAGCTATTGCAGCAATCAAACAAGAAGAAAATTCTGTTATGGTTTGAATCTGAGATGTCCCCGGACAGCACATGTGTTGGCTTGGTTCCCAAGGCAACAGTATTCAGAGGTTGGGCCTTTGGAAGGTGATTGGCTCATGAGGCTCTGACCTCATCAATGGATTTTTCCCTTGATGATTTTACTCCACAGTGGGTTTGGGGTTAGGGGTTTTGTTATAAAAATGAGTTCTCTCTCTTTGTTTTGTAGTCATAATGAAGTAATTAGCTTTGCTCCACCATGTCCTCATGCCATGATATTCTGCCTCACCATATTCCCAGAAACAATAAAGCCTGTTGATCATAGACTGAAATCCCTGTAACCATGAGCCAAAATTTAATCACTCCTCCTTAAATTGATTTTCTCAGGCATTTTGTCACAGCTTCAGGGCTTGCTGGTTAATTTAGGGTCAGTTACATGAACCAATAAAATCAAGTCAACACTACTAAGTTCTAGAATAGTTCTAGAATAGGCTAAGAAATACTGGAATATGGAAGAGCTTGTAGAAAGAGTGGTAGGTATTAAAAAATGGAGGTAGATACAAAGAGATGCATCCATGAGGCAATAAAAATACAACTTTGGATCTAAAAAGACCTTTCTGCATGATGCAAATATACTCTCTGTGTTCATAATCACTGTGACCAAGAAACAATTCAGATTAAAATAAGCCCATGATACTATAGGTTTCTATAGATTTAATGTGTAGAGGGGGATAGTTGGAGTAGATATTGAAGGTATGCTATTCTATTATTATTTTGAATAATACTACTTTTTCTATTGAACAATACATATTGGAATGGTGAAATTCCAGAATTTTCTTACCTCTACAAAGATGAAGCAGGGGAAAATGGTGTTGCTCCTACACTCTTGGCTCTGGGGATTTGGAAGCATGTTTTCCTGTTGGCATAGGAAAAAAAGAATACAATGATTGTGAAATCCAGCTTGTACGTGGCCACATGCTCCATGGAGGCTCAATATATTCTCATTACAAATCTAACCTTGTCTTTATCAGGAACTAACATTCCTACATTCTGAGTTACTGTTTGGAATGTCAGAATATCTGTATCTTCCACTTGTATTGCATCTAGCATCCACAGAGATGCTTCCTCTTTAAATGCTGCCTCTGACTTGAGAAATTATCAAACATTTCCACTTCATCCTAGTGCAGGCAAAAATACCTAATATTTGACTGAACCTATTGGAGAGACAGAAATTATGATTGGAAGGTTGTGTTAGATTTCCCTGGGCACCATGGCTACACCATCACCTGCAGCTCCGTGCCTGCTTCTTCTACAATACTTCCACAATATTAAACATTTCCTTAGATGGCCTCTTATCAGTAAACTTGTCAATAACCCCTCCAAATGTACTCCTCTCCCTAAGAATATGTTGGAGAAGGAAGAATCTTTTTTAATTCCGGGTTCTGCAGAAGCTTAAATTCCAAAGAGGTTGAAAATTATTGTTACTATACTATTTGGAAATTTTAGAGTGAAACGTTCTTAATAAGAAAACCACTTTATTAGATAGATATACATGCATGGGTCAAGATAGTGAAATAACCTCATCAAAATTATCAATTAACTGTAATTCATTTATCTCTACTGTAATTCAGAGAGAAGATGGGAGGGGAGGGGAGGGGGGATAGTAGAGGATAGGAAAGGTAATAAAATACAACAGTTACTAATATGGCATTATGTAAAAATGTGGATGTGTAACTGATGTGATTCTGCAATCTGTATTTGGGGTAAAAATGGGAGTTCATAACCCACTTGAATCTAATCTATGAAATATGATATGTCAAGAGTTTTGTAATGTTTTGAACAACCAATAAAAAAAAAGTCAAAAAAAATTATCAATTAACATTTTGAGAGTGATCCTCATTAAAGAAAAAGAAAATATAATACTTAAATCTATTTCAGATAGCCAAGTAGGAAAAAAAACAGAAGAACTTCATCTAAATCAGATGTTTATACGGAATTACCAGCAGAGAATGGTCTGTAAAAATAAATTTGTACCTACCACTCATTAAAGCAGAAAAAGATATGAAACATCAAAATGGAAAAACAATTTAAATTCCTTCATAGATGAAAGTGAAGTGATGAGAAGTATAATTTTTTCCGTATAATGCTATATCATGACCAGGCCCCAAAGTTGTGTTGTATATTCTAAGTTCAATTACTGTAAGCATTTGAGATCAGCCTGCCTACTGAGAGGAGCAAACCACAGCTCTGTCCCCATAGTTCAGTAACTTTCAGTAGAATGTTTCACTTGAGAGGAAATCTGAAATTGTTCATGGAAACTGTGTTGCTATCATGGGTTAGATCTTTATTGCTCTTTAGGGATGGTATATGTTCTGCAATGAACAGGACAGCTCTACACACTGAAGAATTGTTCTTGCTTCCTGTTTCATTTTCTAATGTTCCACTGGCTTATACTCACCTTAAACATATGAATAATAGTTCACTTATGATAAAAAGGAAAGATAATAAGGAAAGAATAATAATTCAGTTATGATAATAAGGAAAGAACCCCAGTAATTTAAGAGAAGGTTTTTGTGGTCATGAAACTTAAATGGAATAAAGACAATGTTTCACAATTATAAACATTGTGTTTACATGGAACATTATGTTCCCCGAATATAATATGCCCACCCACACTTAGTTTAAAAGGTTTTCATTGCATATGCAGCAACTGCAGTTACTGCAAAAGCAAATTGGTAAGATTAAGGAACACCTTAAATCTGTATTTTAAATCTTTATTTTTAGCACTTAGCATTGTGCTAAATATAAATATTTAAATCTTTCAAATGATTTAGAACCAAATAAAACATTGTTATTGCAGACTCATGGCATGCCTGAGCTTTTGAATTTCATGAATGACATTCATTGTAAAACATTTAATATTTCTACACACACACATACACACACACACAAACACACACATATTCTTCAATTTTAGCATAATGGTAAAAAAAATCTGTGTAATGAAATTATATGTTCAAATTGTTTATTTGTTTTGGGGGTATACATAGTTTTAATTTTCCTCCTTCATCAGAGTCTTGGAAAGAAATGGTAATGCTGAAGGGATGGGGTAATGGAAAGCAGAGTGTAGTCTCATTGTTTGAAAGAGGGTGGACAGAGCTGACCCAAGAGAATATCTGATCTTTGAGATTTTGTGCAGGGGAGATGTGAAAGAGGTAGAGGGTTTTCTAAACTTCTTTGTGAAGAACTTTCACATAATTCCTGGGAGAAAATCAGACTTGACTGTGAATTAGTTCTGCCATAAAAAAAAATTACTTCTAATTGATGGTGATGAAAAACAAATGAGATCCCCAAAATGTAAGGTAAGCATATGGGGAGAGAACCTAATAACCAGAACTCCTTGCTTCAGCTGTGCAGGATGTGACCCTTAGCACCTGCTACACTTCAGTAGGATCAACCAGTGTTACCTGGGGCAGTCCCTGCCACACTAGCCTCCCTCCTTTCTAAATATAAAATATATGAGATTTAAAATGTATAATGAGAGAGTGGGAAAAATAAAATGTAATCTGTACTAAACTGGAGGAACACTAATGTGTAATACGATGATAGTATATTGCAAACATCATTTCAAATAGTTTTAGGTTTTGGTACAGAGGAACAAAGTTCTCCTTTTAAAATGAAGACATTAACAAAAACAGCATGGTACTGGTACCAAAACAGGCGGGTGGACCAATGGTACAGAACAGAGGACACAGACTAGTCTACAAAGTTACAACTATCTTATATTTGATAAAGGGGCTAAAAGCATGCAATGGAGGAAGGATAGCATCTTCAACAAATGGTGCTGGGAAAACTGGAAATCCATATGCAACAAAATGAAACTGAATCCCCTTCTCTAGCCATGCACAAAAATTAACTCAAAATGGATCAAGGAGCTGGATATCAAATCAGAGACTCTGCGTCTGATAGAATAAAAAGTTGGCTCCGATCTACATATTGTGGGGTCAGGCTCCAAATTCCTTAATAGGACACCCATAGTACAAGAGTTAATAACAAGAATCAACAAATGGGACTTACTTAAACTAAAAAGTTTTTTCTCAGCAAGAGAAACAATAAGAGAGGTAAATAGGGAGCCTACATCCTGGGAACAAATTTTTATTTCTCACACTTCAGATAGAGTCCTAATATCCAGAGTATACAAAGAACTCAAAAAACTAAACAATAAGGTAACAAATAACCTGATCAACAAATGGGTCAAGGACCTGAACAGACACTTCTCAGAGGAGGACATACAATCAATCAACAAGTACATGAAAAAATGCTCACCATCTCTAGCTGTCAGAGAAATGCAAATCAAAACCACCCTAAGATACCATCTCACTCCAGTAAGATTGGCAGCCATTATGAAGTCAAACAACAACAAGTGCTGGTGAGGATGTGGGGAAAAGGGTACACTTGTACATTGCTGGTGGGACTGCAAATTGGTGCAGCCAATTTGGAAAGCAGTATGGAGATTCCTTGGAAAGCTGGGAGTGAAACCACCATTTGACCCAGCTATTCCCCTTCTTGGACTATTCCCTAAAGACCTTTAAAGAGCGTACTATAGGGATACTGCTACAACGATGTTCATAGCAGCACAATTCACAATAGCTAGACTGTGGAACCAACCCAGATGCCCTTCAATAGATGAATGGATAAAAAAAATGTGGTATTTATACACAATGGAGTGTTACTCTGCACTAAAAAATGACAAAATCATGGAATTTGCAGGGAAATGGATGGCACTAGAGCAGATTATGGTAAGTGAAGCTAGCCAATCCCTAAAAAACAAATGCCAAATGTCATCTTTGATATAAGGAGAGCAACTAAGAACAGAATAGGGAGGAAGAGCATGAGAAGAAGATCACCATTAAACAGGGAGAGGGAGAGGGAAAGAGAGAGAGAAGGGAAATTGCATAATAAAGGAAGGAGACCCTCATTGTTATACAAAATTACATATAAGAGGAAGTGAGGGGAAAGGGGGAAAAATAAGAGAGAGAAATGAATTAAANCAGTAGATGGGGTAGAGAGAGAAGAGGGGTGGGGAGGGGAGTGGGGATAGTTGAGGATAGGAAAGGCAGCAGAATACAACATACACTAGTATGGCAGTATGTAAAAAAGTGGATGTGTAACCAATGTGAATCTGCAATATATATATGGGATAAAAATGGGAGTTCATAATCCGCTTGAATCAAATGTATGAAATATGATATGTCAAGAGCTTTGTAATGTTTTGAACAACTAATAATAAAAAAATAAATAAATAAATAAAATGAAGACATTACTTTTGCTGTTTTTGGTTCTCTCCCTGGGAGAGCTAAAGCAATGGTAATAAGGAGTTTTAGATGAGTTTTGTATACTAATTTGTCATACTGCTTACAGAACTAGTGGATTTGGCTTTTGTAAACAATTCTGTACAAGTTACAACCTGAGACCTACAGTTGAAAACTAAATGAAATGGTAGCATAGCAGCAGTGAATGAGTTAACTATAAATGGAAGGTCTGTAAACAATGATTTAGAATCAAAAAATATGTTTGCTCTTTTACATAGGCAAAGATAAATCCTCAGCTATATCTGGTTTTCTTGAAGAACTTTTCAGAAATGTCTTCTGCTTATTTATTTAACGTATTCTACCATATGTGCCTATGGCTAAAGTCTAAATGACCTTGTCCTTGAATTTCAATTGCTATTGAATCTGAGTCTTTTTTTATTTATTTAAAAATTTTTTATTTGTTCTTTTTAGTGAGAGTAGAATGTATTTGATATCTAAAATATATATGAAGTATAACTTCCCATTTTTCATAGTTATACATGATGCAGAGTTATACTGGTCATGTATTCATATATGAACATAGGAAAGTTATGGCCAATTCATTCTACAGTCTTTCCTATTCTCCCTCCCTTCTCTTCATGCCCTTTTGTCTAATCCAATGAACTCCTATTCTTCCCTGCCTTCCCACCTTATTGTGTGTTAGCATCCACATATCAGAGAGAACATTCAGCCTTCATTCTTTTGAATTGGCTTATTTCACTTCATTTTCATACATTTATTGACAAATGCCATAATTTCATTCTTTTTTATGGCTGAGTCATATTCTATTGTGTATATTTTCTTTAAAAATTCATCTGTTGAAGGGCACCTAGTTTGGTTCCATAGCTTAAGCTGTGTGAATTGAGTGGCTATAAACATTGATGTGGCCACATCACTATAGTATGCTGATGATACATCTTTTGGGTATATGTCAAGGAGTGGGATAAATGGGTCAAATAGTGGTTCCATTTCAAATTTTCTGAGGAATCTCCAAACTCTTCCCACAGTGGTTGCACCAATTTGCAGTTCCACCAGTGTACCTTTTTTCTCACATCCTCACCAACATTTATTGTTATTTGCATTCTTGATAATTGCCATTCTGACTGAAGTGAGATGAAATCTTAGTGTAGTTTTTTAATTTGCATTTCTCTAATTGCTAGAGATGCTGAGCATTTTTTGATATATTTGTTGACTATTCATATTTCTTCTTCTTCTTGAAGTATCTGCTCAGTTCCTTTGCCCATTTATTGATTGGGTTATTTGGGTTTGGGGAGTGTTAAGTTTTTTGAGTTCTTGATATATCTTGAAGATTAATGTTCTATCTGAGGTTCAGGGAGCAAAGATTTTCTCCCATTCTGTAGGTTTAGTAGTGTATTAATTAGTCTCCATGTATTAGAGTAGCTTCTATTTTTATCTTATTTTGTTTTAATTAATTTCTAATTTAATTCCATTAGGATCTGATAGAATGCAAGGTAATATCTCCATTTTTGTGATTGCTAATAGTAGATTTGTGGCCTGAGTTACGGTCTATTTTAGAAACAGACCCATGTGCTATTGAGAAGAGAGTCTATTCAGTCATTGATGGATAAAATATTCTGTATATATCCATTAAGCCTAAATTATTAATTGTATTTTTTAGTTCTATAACTTCTTTATTTAGTTTTGTTTTTCTTTCTTTCTTTTTTTTTTTTTTGAGGATGTCTCCAATGGTGAGAGAGGTGTGTTAAAGTCATCCATTATTATTGTGTTTTGGTCTATTTGATTCTTGAAATTGAGAATTTTTTTTTTAATGTACATAGATGCTCCATTGTTTAGGGCATAAATATTTATGATTGTTATGTCTTGTTGATATATGATTCCCTTAAGCAGTATAAAATGTCCTTCTCTCTCCATTCTGATTAACTTTGGCTTGATGTCTACTTTATCTGCTATGAGGATAGAAAATCCTCCTTGTTTACAGGACCCCTGGGAATGATGTTTTTTCCCATCCTTTTACTTTCAGTTTGTGAATTTCTTGGTCTATGAGGTGAGTCTCCTGGAGACATCATATTGTCGGATCTCATGTTTTAATCCAATCTGCCAGTCTATGTCTTTTGGTTGATGAGATTAGGACATTTATATTCAATATTATTATTGAGATATGATTTTATTCCCTGTCATTATTATTTCTTTTGGGTTTTTAATTTGAATTAGTTTCTCCTTTCATTGAATATTTATCTAGGTTAGTTCCACCCTTTGCTGGTTTCCACTTACGTTTTTCATTTCTTCTTCATGGAATATTTTATTGACTGTGTATTGCAATTCAGGCTTTCTAGTTGTGAATTCTTTTACTTTTTATTTATCAAGGAAGATTTTTATTTCATCATCAAATCTGAAGCTTAGTTTTGCTGGATACAGTATTCTTGGATTGCATCTATTTTCTTTAAGAGCTTGGTATATTTTATTCCAAGATGAGAAATCAATGAATATTTTCTACAAATCTAGTTTATCACTGAGAAATAAAATATAGAAATAACATTTTAAAATTAAAAGTAACAGGGCTGGGGTGTGGCTCAGTGGCAGAGCGCTTGCCTCACACATGTGAGGCGCTAGGTTCGATCCTTAGCACCATATAAAAATAAATAAATAAAATAAAGATATTGTGTCATTCTATAAATACATTTTTTTAAAGAATTAAAAGTAACATTAAAAATCATTTGCTATCAGCATCAACAAGACTATTAATGTTCTATTTTCATAAACTCTAAAAGTTTGCATAAAGGTTTACAATTTCAATGGTGAATAGGGACAGAACAGAGTGATGGAGAATGTGATGATTATAAGGGAGGAGGAGAAAAGAAAGAAATAAAAACTTAAAGGAAGAGTGAAAAAGATAAGAGAGATTGGCTCTTTATAGAAGAAAAGAGAGAAAGAGAATCAAGGGAAACAAATAAGTGAGGAAAAAATTTATATATATATATATATATATATAAAATAAAAAATTTTTAAAATAATAGATAAAAATTATAAAATACAAAATATACTAATTAAGTACCCTAATCCTCAAAAATCTGATCCATGAAAAATAACTGGTTTTAAAAATAATAGAAATGAGGAAAAAAGATGAATATGTATAAATGTCCATGAACAATTAATTCACAATTAAACAGAAAAATATAAGATCTTGATGAAAAGTAAAATAATAGTTTTCACAGGAGTTCAAAATATTCTCAGCTTCCCTTCTCAGCAGTGTCGGTTGAAGTATGATGCTTGCTTCACCCTCAGGGTGGAGTTACTGAAGTGAGATATTTAATCCCATAGGCAGAACTCCTGGAGTTGGGGTTTAGGCTCAGGTAGACTCCAGGCTCTTTGCTGAATGCCAATTGGTCTGGAGATTTTAAATCAGACACTTCAGGGCCCAGCAATTGCTGGTCCATGCTAGAAGACTGTACCCCAGGGATCTCCCGTGTTTCCCTGGTGTGATGGAGGAGCCAATTTTTAGTCCACTATGTCACCTATGGACTGCATGTTTTCTGGTCATTGGGTTCAGTCTCCAAACTCAATCTCTCCTGACCCACCCTTTTGAATTCCTGATCAGGCTCATCTCTCCCTACCAGTCCTGCATGCAGCCAGATTGGAGCAGAAGGGGGAAAGCTGGGTAGGTTTCCACCACCAGTAGTCCCCTGTGTAAACCTTTCTCTACATTTGATTTTCTCCTAGGTCACTTAGGCACCTTCTATGTCATGCAGTGTAGGTTTGCCAGACCTATATTTCAGGCCAGACTTGGGTTTGCCAGGAATTATTTCCCTCAACTGCCAGCCCTGTGGCTGAAACTGTCCTCCACAAGCAATTGAGAGAGACGGGGCTTCTTTCCTGTACACGGATATTGTGCAGTGTGCCTTTCAGTTTAGTTGGGCAGTGTCTTTGATCTCTAGACTCTCCATAGCCATACATGCTTCAGGCCTCCTACAGATGCAGGTTCCTTTAATTCCCTTATTGCTCCATCATGCTCATGGAGACTGCTCTGACTAGTGTCTCTGGCTGTAGCAATGGGTATAGCACTGGGATTTCTTTCTTATTTAATTATGTCCCACCTCTTAACTCCCTGATCGGTTTGAATGTCCAGTATTAAATTCCAGTAAAGTCCTCCCACCTTGCTGAGAAGCTGCCTACCTGCTTTCTTGGTTTTATGCCATGGAGCATCCAGGAAAGCAACCTTCTCTGTTCTGCTTTCTTGAAAAAACCTTGAGTGTTTCTTAACAGTACATATGTTTGTCAGTTTTAGACAAGTCCACAAATTCTTTGAGGTTCCTCCTTTCAATAATGGAAGGCTGCTTCCCCTTGTCTTAAGCATATGGTGGCCTTGATGACTCACTTCTAATGACAGGAAAATAGAAGAAGAGATGGTGACCTTGGAAGCTAGGTCATAAAAAGTGCTGTGGCTCCACTTGTTCCTGGGTTGCTGGATCTGGAACAAGTTGTCTCCCACACTGTGAGGAGAGACTCATGTGGCCAGGACTTTTGACATCCTGCCAAAAGCCAGTGAGGAACCTAGGCCTCCTGCATATAGTCATTTGATTAAAGAGTCTTGGAAACAAATCCTTCATCCACAGCCAAACCTTCAGATAACTGCAGTTCCTTCCAATTCCTGATAGCAACAATAAGACAGATCTTGAGCCAGAACCTCCCAACTAAACCATTCTCATATTCCTAGTCCACAAAATTTTAAGACTGTATTGTTTTAAGCCATCAAATTTGGGGGTAATTTTTTTTTTGTACTGAGTATTGAATCCAGAGGGACTTTACCACTGAGCTACATCTCCAGGCCTTTTCAATTTTTATCTTAAAATGGAGTCTCACTAAGATGCTTAGGGCCTGGCTACGTTGCTGAGGCTGGTGTCCAACTTTAAATCCTCCTGTCTCAGCCTCCCAAGTCATTGGGATTACAGGAGTGCATCACTGTTCCCAGCTCAAAGTATTTTTTTTACACAGAAACATACTACAATAATTATCAACTGTGATTCATTGGCATATTAGATAACAACAGTAGTGATGAACATTTTTTTTTTTGTGAAGAAATAAATATCCACCCAAGGAAGAATATATAGCAGTAAAATTTAATGGAATAAAATCATAGAGAAGACAATTTTAGAAGTGGTTATTTGGTTTTATTTATTTATTTTTCTCATAATCCACTCTAGAGTTCACCCATCAGTATACACATTGTCATGTCTCTCCTGACCCTTCTAGTATGGTTTCAAATTTGTGCCATGAATGCCACAACTGGTCCACAAAAATCAACTTAGGTGTTAGTATCTCAGATACATTTCAGATTCAATCATCATATAAATATGCAGGTTTGGGGGCTAATTGAAATCTGGTAAAAAGGTTTTTTATGAGAAAATGTTATTAGATGGGGTGGTTTTAAGAA
This sequence comes from Marmota marmota marmota, assembly GCF_001458135.2. Lineage (NCBI taxonomy): Eukaryota > Metazoa > Chordata > Mammalia > Rodentia > Sciuridae > Marmota > Marmota marmota. Next base: position 649,176 of record NW_026000076.1, on the reverse strand, counting down.
CTGTAATTAGCCGTATAATTTTGAAAAAATTTCTATATGCTATAAAATAGATTGAAAAGACGAACAAATTACTCAAACTAGTCAAATACAAAGTATTCTGGAAGTGTCCCCTCACCTCTCAGGGGAAATTAATTTTTTTTTCACATGTAAAGTAATACACAGAAAAATCTACTTAATTCGCCTATGGCTTAACTGTGACAAATTCAAATTCTAGAGTCATTTTCCCTTATAAGTACAAATGGAATGCTAATTAATGTTACTATTAGTCTCAGAAAAACACAATTAGGAAGGTAAATCTGCTGCTTTTTTAATCCTTCAAATCAAATAATGCATCCCATTAGAAATGACTCAGGGAAGATTAGAGATTTGGCTTAATTTCACTACAACTATCCATCATTAATGCAAAATAATTGAGAAGAGACTGGACATTATTACAATTTTGTAATATTATTGTGTTCTAAAAGTATACATAGAAAAAAGTCACATAATATTTTCAAGAAAAAGTTAATATAATTGTGTGCATCAAAGCTATTCTCTAATTGCCAAAGACCCCTATCATATTCTACATTTTATTAGCAATTATGTATTGTTTTAATACCCTGTTCTGTATTAATTGATTTTCATTAAGTTTTCCTTTGTGCCTCAAGTACTGCATAAATATGAAGAAACCTTCTTCAAGAAAATAACTGCATTGACTATTGATTGCAGCTTCTGTTGAAGAATCTCACAAAAAGATGAAAATCTTCAATAACTCCAATAACCTTGTGTGCTCTAGGGTACTGCCTAATGGGTTATGTCTAATTTCAGAGAATATTTGGCTACATAATCCTTTTACCAGCTTCCAACAATTTAGGCATTATGGGCTGGATAGTGTACTCGCCAAATTTATATGTTGAGGCTGTAAACTCCACTCTCTCAATTTGGGACTGTATTTGGAAACAATGTCTTGTATATGCCGCATTGGTTTTCTTAAAGAGAGAGGACTTACATATATAAAATGTTTTATCTTCATCAAGCTCTTCATCTTGATTTTTAAATCACAAGGTTTCTAAAGTTTTTAAATATGAGTGTCAGCTTTCTAGAAGGTGAGAGAGTAACATAAAATGCTACTGGTTTCATGGTGAGTTCTAAAATATGCCAAAGTGTTTAAACTTGACCATCTCAGGAAATGACAATTCTGTTGCTATTCCATCAATTTAAAGCTCCTGTATTAGATTACTGAAATCATAGCAGCTTAAACAACAACAACAACAACAAAAAGAATTGTATTTTTTCTTTAAGTAATAGTCTAGAGCTGATAAGGCAGCAACTCAGGGCTGAAGATCAGCCTCCTCTGTCATGTTACTCTTCCATCCCAGGCCAGTAGGTTTATTTTATTTTTATTTTTATTGGTTGTTCAAAACATTCCAAAGCTCTTGATATATCATACTTCATACATTAGATTAAAGTGGGTTATGAACTCCCATTTTTACCCCAAATACAGATTGCAGAATCACATCGGTTACACATCCACATTTTTACATAATGCCATACTGGTAACTATTGTATTCTGCTACCTTTCCTATCCTCTACTATCCCCCCTCCCCTCCCCTCCCATCTTCTCTCTCTACCCCATCTACTGTAATTCATTTCTCTCCTTGTTTTTTTCCCATTCCCCTCACAACCTCTTATATGTAATTTTATATAACAATGAGGGTCTCCTTCCATTTCCATGCAATTTCCCTTTTCTCTCCCTTTCCCTCCCACCTCATGTCTCTGTTTAATGTTAATCCTTTCCTCCTGCTCTTCCTCCCTGCTCTGTTCTTAGTTGCTCTCATTATATCAAAGAAGACATTTGGCATTTGTTTTTTAGGGATTGGCTAGCTTCACTTAGCATAATTTGCTCTAGCGCCATCCATTTCCCTGCAAATTCCATGATTTTGTCATTTTTTAGTGCTGCGTAATACTCCATGGTGTATAAATGCCACATTTTTTAGTAGGTTTATTTTTTATCATGTCTACATTTGGGGGAGAGAAAGAAAGACAGGGTTGGACGGGATTAGACATAGTTTTTAAGGAAATGTGCACATCACCTCCAGATGGCCAGGATATAATCAGAAGTCCAGAACTGGTAACATGGAAGGTTGAGAAATTTGCCTCACTAAAACTTCTGTTTAGAGATGGAAGAAGCTGGGGATGAATGCTGTCTGCCACCTAACAGAATACGTGGATTTTTTTTTCTTTCACAAATCTTAATTTCAGACCTGGGAATTCAACAAACACCATTTTGAAAACTCAAACCATGTCTTTAGGCTTTGTGTGAAACTGAATAGCCCACTCTGAAAAGTGGAACAGTGTGGCTGATACCAGCAGGGTACAGACATTGGGTGCTTTCCAGTGAATCAGAAAGTCTTGCTGCAATTTTAGAGTTGTGGTCACAAAAGTGCTGCTGTAGCATTTTTTTTCCTCAATAGAAGAGAAATTGTGAGGTATACTTAGACTAAGTCACTTTGTAGAGGGGAATAAAAAGGCACCAAAAGGCTGTTCCTTGTCCTTTGAACTTTCTTCTGGTGTAAATTGGACTTGTCGTATATCCTCTGTCAGTTTGTTCATATGGCAGTCTAAATATACAATTATGAAAATAGTCCTAATTTCTATTTTATCAGTTGAAAGAACATTTTTTTAAAAGAGAGAGTGGGAGAGAGAGAATTTTTTAATATTTATTTTTTTTTAGTTCTTGGCGGACACAACATCTTTGTTTGTATGTGGTGCTGAGGATCGAACCCGGGCTGCACGCATGCCAGGCGAGCGCGCCACCGCTTGAGCCACATCCCCAGCCCTGAAAGAACATTTTTTTCTGAATGTAAAAGCATTTGTTATTTTTTATAAATAAACATAAAGAAGAAAATAAAAATACTGCATAGCTTTATCATCCAAAGGTAAATCCTGTTATTATTTTAGTATATATTGTTCCAGGCTTCATCAAGCCTATAGATTATAAATTAGTAAATTCTTTGTAGAGTCTCTTAAGCATATGTCATTTGGCAACTACAACATAATTTAGGGTTCTAAGGGAAACTCTGTGTATGGCCTTCTTAGTCTTCTTTTAGTGTTCTGTCACAATTTTATCTTAATTATTACATGATTATATACCACCTGAGTGTGAGGATGCTTAAGACTTTGATGACTTTGCTTATGTATTTGTGGTGAGTTCAATACATTAATTAGAATCTGTGTGAAGATTTGCTTTCCCCCAGCATTCTAATTTACAGTATCTAAGAAAGGGTCTTTTGGTACAGCAACTCTGAGTCTTTCTCTGTTGGGTTTGAGTGCCAGGCTTTTCACCTGCTGGCTCAGACACAATCCTTTTATTATCTGTATGGCAATAGTTCCCCTGGCATACTCATCAGTCCCTCAATAATCCCCCTGGCAAGTAATTTTGTTCTGTACCTTTTGGCAGGAAAGGCAGATCTTCATTAGCAACTTCATTGAAAACATTTCCATGCAGTTGGAAGCTTAGTGAAGATGTTACTGAGAAATTTTATGCACATTCTTGTGTAAGTATCATTTTGCTAATATTGTAAAACTTCTTCAGTGAGGCCTATCTCATTTTCTTTTTTCATTCAGTGTTGCTGTTGAAAAACACACTGTCATTGTATTTCTCAGTTCTCTGTAGATAGTCAACTTTATTCTAAAATGCTTCCATAACTTTTGGGATACTCTCTTTATTCCTGCTTTCAAAAAAAACTTAGGATTATGTACCTAAGTGTGGGCCTTTTAAAAATATATTTCTTGTTACTTTTAATGTTGAGACTTGTGTTTTTCCTTATCTTTTGTAAATTCTTATGTTATTTCTTGGACAAATGTCTATCCTATATTATTGTTGTATTTTTTTTTCCTGAAAATTCTTTTTAATGTGAGTTTGGGTTAGCATTTTTATCTTGTAGAAACATTTTGTATTGTAAGTTTCTTAAGCAACATTAATTGTCATCACCAAATATGAAGTAATTGTTTGCTACAACTATATGATCTTATGGCTAAAATTAACTAAGTCAATCTTTAGTACATTAAAATAAGTGAGGATTTCATAAATTATTGCTTAAGTAAATATAAGTAGGTTGAAATAACTTTAAAATGCTAGAAAACTTGAAATATGAACAATTAAAAATCACAGCTGAAGTCATAAGCAGCAGAATTGAAGCTATAGAAAGACAATGATTGAGGAAAAAACTTGACATGCTTCCCTAGAACAGAAAAGTAAAAAACATCAGAGAGAAAATACATACATAGAGCACTACAATATTTATTGAAGGTTTTTTCAAGGAAGAAATAGATTAAAGTTCAGGACCCAAATCTCTCTTTTTAGATGCAATTTTCCTTCCAAGTTGGTATAAAATACAGCCAACTCTGCTACTTCTTGGATGAAAACACAGTCATTACTCTGTCTTTTTGGCTTTCCTTTAGTGCCTACCTACAGAGTAGACTCCAAGTATGAGATTGAGGTGAGAGAGCCCATGGGGCATTGCTTGGCATAGGAAGACCTGAAAGGGAAAACCAAGAACAGCTCACCAGAGAGAGGAGACCAGCACTGCTTTCTTTCCCCATTGGCATGTGTATTCTAGACTCCTTCTTCTTTGCTATTGAAGAGGTAAGATGCAAGACCAGTGGAGAGGAAACCAGATCACTGGCTTATCAGAGGTCTACACTATACTAGGCAAAAGATTTCTTCATGTGATGATTAGTAACTCCTCAGAGAACCAGAATGACATAGGAGTAAGAGACTAAATTTAAGATAGTAGTAGAGAATTTTTAGTGTTTCTTTGCCGATAGTGTTCCCTATGGATGGCCCACCTCTTCATGAAACTTGTAAGAGTGTAAGTGGGGGCTGAAGCCTATGTGTGCTTGTTCAGGATCTTGGGCTCCTTTGAGGACTCTTTTCTCATGCATTATCTATTGCTTCCTTTTTAGGTGCTAGTTAAATAGTGAGTGAATAGAGAAGACCACCTTGGGTTGACATTTAATTGGTAAATTTTCACTAAAGAGGCTGAGACTTCTTCCTGTCTATTCTCTGGAAACAAGGAAATCTTTTCAGAAATCGCTCACCAGGATGAGCACAAGGAGTTTGGCACTTTTGCATTTGTGAATATTTCACATTTCTTCTGTAGTGATTCTTTTTCATTCATTGGGAAGTCAATTCCACCATCTCCTCCCTCCGGATCTCTAACACCACAGTCACCATCAGGAATCCACCAAAGGCCTTAAACAGGGACATAAAACAGAGGGCATCTCAGATATCACTCACAAATGACAAGATTGGTTCTTCTGCCTGACTAAATTCCAGAGATCAGGGTTTCTCAAATGTTCAAACCAGAACAAATTGGAGAACACAATAAAGATGTGTATAAGAGAGACAAGAGAAAAGCCACATGGATCCTGAGAGATCAATGCAACTATGATGCTCTATTTGGCTCCAGATGGAGTCTTAGAAGGGTATTGAATAAGAAAAAAAATCTGAATGGAGTGGAAGAAGAAAAAATTCTAAGGTTAGCTTCTGCTTCTTCTTGGTACTTTATTCCTCAAAAGGCCAGTCGGTAGAACAGAAATCTTGTTATTATACCCATTTTACAGGTGAAAGAAGTGAGTCTTAGGGTTACTTGCCCAACGTCAAACAGCTGGACATTGATCTGGTATTATAAATCCCCAAGTCCATGTACTTGCTACTGTGCCATCAGTTCTCACAACTAAAATACAGTGTGTGGGATGTGCTAGGATACAGGTAAGCCCAAGGATCTATGATTTCAAACAGACGATCAAGGGAAGGTCTTGAAATAGCTAACCAAGTCAGTGACATAAACTGAACACTCAGACTGTATTTGTGTTTCCTAGAGTAGTGACTGACACAAATAGAAGAGCATGAAATAAGTACAATTTAAAAAAAAATAAAATATGGAGCTGTATTCAGTAAAGCAAGCCATAAAATCAAGAGACTCCCGTTTTTGGAGCACTACTTAGAGATAGACTGCTGATGGCATCTTTCTTTCCACAGAGTACAGGAAGAGAGGAAGGAGAGAAGGGCTGAGATGGCTGCGGCACAGGATGACACAGCACAACTGTCATTCATGAAATCAGGACAAGATCACGACTGCCTGTAGGAAACGTGAAGTATTGGTCCCGAACACACACTTCATGGTTTGTTTGAGTTTTTTTTTTTTTTTTTAATTAAATGTTCCCAGATTGAGCAGGAAGTATTAGAGGGGATGACAGGAGACCAGCTGCTGCCTCCAGGGAGAGATGAAAAAGTGTTGTCAGCTGCTGGGAAACCTCATGCACTAGCTGATAGGTCAAGATCACAAGTGAACAAGTCCACCTCTGTCCCCACTCCCACCAGATGTCGTTTCATTGAGGTCTTAGCTTGTTACTGACCCAAATAAATGTACAAGAGACTCTTTTCTTCCTTTTCACCTTTGTGTTTTATTCCCTGTCTTGCTTTAGTGTCTTATTAATCAGGTTTTCACAATGAAAGTGGATGATATGAAAATTCGACATACTCCAACATATGATTATTCCATTTAACAATTCTCTTTATATATAAAGGCTTGTTTCATCTTCCTGTTGGGGTCACCCATCTGGTTTCCCTGGTGAGAGTGAAACAGTTTTAACAAGTAGATTCCTTTTGGTCTAAGTAGATGCAAACCATGAAGAGAAAGCTCCAGCAAGGCTTCTTGCCGCAGGCAACTAAGCTCCCCTTTTTGATCTTGCCCTACCCCCCAAGGGATCCAGTTCATCCTTCTAGGTGTGGAGCACTGAATGAATCCCAACCCTGACCCATAGTTCTCTAGTAGATAGCAAGGTGTTCATAAATTCACTCTTCCCTTGAAGCATCTACACTGTAATCATTGTCCTCTGTCCTTGATTACAGAAGGCCTTCTTCCTGTTTTAATTTGTTAACTGTTAACTAGGTTTTTCTTTTGTCAGATTTGGTGCTGTTTCCACAATTTCCATGTCATCTCTCATGCTTGATTAAACAGACATCTAAGTAGAAATAAACATGTTATAGAATACACTAGTTACACTGATATGGTTTTAAAAAACACACTTCTGGTAATTAAAAGATTTCTGAGTTAGAAGTCTCTTTTAAGAGCCATAAGCACAAGTCCTAAGAAAACATTCTATAAACATGGGTTGAAAGAAAGAAATGAAGCAGAAAAAAAATCCATTTTTCTTTATATTTTTTTTGTTAATCTATGATCTGTGTTTTCAAAACTTAACCCCTTGCAAATTCTATTCAAACAAAACCCACACAGCTGTTTATTTCTCTACATGACATCCCACCCTATCCAACTTAATGGAGAAAGGATATTAATATTTATCAGGCACCTACCAATGTCAGGCACCAAGCCAAGTAATTTTCACATGCTATATTTAAATCCACATAAAATTTCTTCTTTTAGAGATGACAAAATAGTGACTCAGAACAGTTAAAGTAAGATTTCCTTCTTCAGTTTTGTAGAAAATCACAAGACAGTATTGCTTCCAACTAAAAAGATGGATGGAATACAAAAATTATAGTTTTTTACATTCATCAGAGAGGTGAAGTGTACAAAAATATTAAACTAAATTTCAGAGCTCTCTCGCTAGGAGAGAAAGCGTCTTCTGCTACATCCCTAGAAAGTGGGAGAAGACACAAGTGTCACACCGATGGTGAGATTTCTAGAGTCAGGGGAAACCGCCAAACGTTTAAGGGTCACAGGGGCTGGCATGACAGATTACAGCCTCGAGGGGCTCCAGAAGCAGAGTGCATGTCCACCTGCCAAGTCTTTCCTAGATTAAAAGAAAAAAGAGAGAGATTTATGGAATGATAAAAGCCAGGAGTAACACTAGAATGCAGAGGAAGCCTTCTGGTGAGGTGAATAATGGCACTATAAGCAGTGAGACGTTAAGATTTTTTATTGGTACTTAAATCAACCAAGTACTGCTTGAAGAAAAGTCTTAATCAGGTCCTCAAATTATTTGAAATCATTGGTGCCCTGAAATCTACCCAAACGGTAACCCTCCCCAAATCAGGTTTAAGTACAGATTTTAGGAAAGATGCCCTTAATGGAGGTAAATATCATTTACTTCCATCTGTGCTATTCTTTGATACCAATATCTAGAATGTAGAAATGTAAGACATGCAAAGAGGCATAAAAATGTGACCCGTGATCAAAAGAAAAAATGATCAATAGAAGCAGATTCAAAGATATCCCAGAGGTTAATTAACAGACAAAATCTTCAAAATAAGGTGCTCCTGGGAAATTAACCCAGGGTAACTCTAGCACTGAGCTATACCCCAAGGGATAGCTAACTTGCTGATGCTGGCCTCAAACTTGTAATCCTCCTGCCTCAGTATTCCTAGTCACTAGGATTATAGTTGTGTATTACTGTACCTGGTGCTTAAAATAAATATTATAAATCTGTTAAAGTTTTTAATGGAAAAGCTAGACAATAAGCATCAACAGATAGGAACTGTTATCCAAAAATAACAATATGACAAGATGTGGTTATTGACCACTGTTTAGATATATCTATATACACATTAACTTATTGCTGAATCAAGGCCACTCCACTATTTAGTAATGATATATAGGTCTTTTCTATCCTATTCATGGAAAGCTGGGAATTTCTATGTTTTCAGAATAATTTTTCCTTCAAACTTATGTGTGGAGAGCAGGCAGTGCCCTGCTCAGAGTTATTCATGATGTATAGAACAGTAGTTTTTAGACTGTCCCTATTGTTCTCAATTTTAGAAAGTCATAGTTTGCCACGAGCTATTGTCTATCATGAGCTTCAGTGCTGAGGTAGAATGACTTTATACCTCTTTTGTACAAGTGAACAATCGTCTTCTGCCTGCCATAACATAAGGCACAAAGAGATAAATTAATTGTGCCAATAAAAATGACCACCTATGAACTTATCAAATTAATCAGAAACACACAGATGCATGAACACATCAAACTCATATCAGAAAAACCAGTGTGACTTTATTGAATACACCATACCACCAAATGAAGCAACCCTCTCACTTGAGGCCTACAAAAGGAAGAGTACCCCGAGACTGGACACTGCAGCTCTGTGACCCCTTCACTTGGTCACTGCTCATGAGCCTTGCACAGGAATATCACTTCAGGGACAAATGTCCACATCTCTGTTCTGGGATCATGGTTTCTCCAGTCCCTGATAGTCACACAAGGCCCACTCTGAGCCAATACTCTGAAACTGCCAACCATGCAGAACTTGGCCTAGAATAGATTTCTGTTTGCTGAGAGCTCTGTGCCTGGAATCTTAGGCTAATTGGTAACATCTGACCACCTATAGTGATCCTATGCATTCCTATTTGCTTTCTGTCTTTGTTCTCAGTTCTGCCTCCTGAATCCCTGTGGCTCCTTAACACTTTCTTAGCCTTTTTGAAACACACCACACACACACACACACACACACACACTTGTGCAAAGTAAGATGCATGACTTGAGTGTTACAGATATTAGAAATTAAGATTGGAATAAAAGAACCTGTATTTGCCCAGCTTATGACTGTCAGGAGGCCATAAGTATTCAGTGTACTTCCACTGATGAAAGTGGTGTAGCTTGTGAATTTATCATTATTCAATAATTTTTGACTTTGTGGAAAGACACAAGTGTGTTTGGACTGTGTTAATGACAGTATGCTTGCAAAAATGTGCTTTTCCAGATCATTTCCCTGCAATGTCATTTCCAAAATTCTTGACCAGTTTTCTGGGTCCTTCTTTACTAAAACAACTATAAGTATTCAATAAGGAAACATTTAAATGCAACAATGACATGATTTCCTTTGAAGTGACCATTGAGATGAAAATGAAACAGGATTATGGCTCATTTTACATGTTATTTTGTCTATTTGTCATGTTAATAAATCGCTGTTGACAGGATGAACCTGTTGGCTGCTGTTTCTGTTTCTAAAAGCCTATTTATATGCACTATATAAATGTTTTATGGGTAGATTTCCCATCATATTTTGACTTAGAGTAAAATAAAAATATTACTTTGCTGAAGGACATTTCCTGTGATCATAGTCTTTTGATGACTTCTAAAATGAGGAATTTAAATCTTCACATATCATCAAACAATATTATTTCTTTTCCAGAAATGTCTATTGATTTTTAATATAACACTTTTCCATGCAATCTTTTAATGTGAACATTTGCTAAGGTGTCACAATATCATTAAGAAATAATAATTTACTCAAAGAAAATTTATTGGCCAACTGCTACATGCCAGAACCTGGAAATTCAATAGTGAACAGGCCTGGCATGAGCCCTGACCTCATGAAGTTTGCTCACAAGCTAATGAGGAAAACACTCTTAAAAGATGAAGTTAAGCACATTATATTTTAATTTTCTTTTAGCACTGGGATTGACTAAACAATGCTAAGCACATAATCTAACACTATACCCCCAGGTAGGCACATTAAATTTTAAAAAAGTTTAATTTGAGTTTTTAGTAATTCATGAGTTAGTCAACAGAAGATTACAAGCAGTTTTGCACTCCCCTGGGAGGGCAAAAGAAGAAACTTTTATGAAGTGTTTGCAAAATTAAGGGAAAACATATTTGCCTATTGGTCAGAGTGATAAGTCTCTAGTTAAAAGTTAGTTGGTGGTATCTGATTGGTATACTTGCTATTTTCTTTTTGTTTAACTTGAGCTTCAGATTATTTACATAGAAACTTGAAGTACTAGAACTCTCACAGTGTAAAGGCCTCCAATTAAAATATTTGAAAACAACATTCTGTAATTAAGTATTTACAAAGAAACTGTGTTAAAATGTTATGGCAAAATTGCAATAAATAACTGAGTTGACCTTAAAGCAAGAGACAGAATATTTTTTTTTTACCAGCTGGTGGTCTGGATTTACTAGCTTGTGGGTCAAGGGGCAGGCTGCAAGTTTACACCCTTCCACCCCTACCAAGGGTTTGAGTACACCTTTTATACCATGAGTAAAGCATGACAGTACATTAATTTAAGTAGCTGTTGGTATGATTCAAGACCATAAACAAACACCATGAAATCTAAAATCATAAGCAGAGGGGGAAGTGGGTCAAAACGATCCTCGTTGAGTCCAAGTTAAAGAATGGTTATTAATGTCTAGACATTCATTTTCTGACAAGGTACATTGTCCATGAAAAATGGGAACCCAAAAGAGAACAATTTTACATTGTCTAAGTATTTCCATTTCATGTTGCCAAACATACTATGCTAAGTAACTGCTGATGGGCACAGAGGTGAGTTGTTCCCATATGAGAAACATTTCTTACATGACATGGAGTCTCAGGGTAAAATGATGAAATTAAGCACATTATATTGTCTATAGGCTGGCCCCTAACATTATAGAACTTCTTAAGCAAATACTACATGAACAGACTAGGAGTCTTATGAGGACAGGGCAACTTCCAATTATTGATCTTAGCTTTTTGTATCTTATTTCACATTCTCAACACTAGTAGGGATATAAGTTTGACCTCGTTGGTTAGCCATAGCTTGACAAATACAGTCCCTGGATTTGACTGATCTTCTAAGAATATAGCAAGATGCCATCTCGGTTTAATAGTCAGAATTTCCCTGCTTCGTTTTAATCTGTCACTGTAGTTCCCCCCATCAATGTATTCACTAGCTGTATTGGTATAAGATTATCTTTGCTCTCTACTAGCATTGCTACAACTTCTTTTTCTTCAGAACATTCTTTCAGGGTAAGTTGAATCTGCGCTCCCAGGTCTACATCATGGACATTTGGTTCAAGATAAACTACTTTCTTATTTTCCTTAAAAGCAGAGTTATTATTTTGCTTCAACAATTTATTTTTAAGGAGTAATTACACAAAAAAGATATACTTCCAATTTTGATAAACATTGCAAAGCAAAGACAATTTACACTTACTGCCTTCATTCATTTATTAAACACATATTGCAAATCATGTTATGTCAGGAAATACACAAGGAAGTATGAATATCACAGTTCATCTATCATGAAGTTTAATTTTAAATGACTAGGAAGAGAGATGAATGCATTCACAAAAACAGTAGGGAACATGATAGAAACCTTTAGAGAGTAACATAGTATCACAGAGGAGAGACTTAAGGTTCTACCCGGCAGATAGTGATGAGGACACATCAGAGGAGTTGACATTCCATGGAGGTTTAGAAAAATAAGCAGAATATGGTAGATGGAGAAGGTAGGGGATGGGAGTCTAAGTAGAAGACACATTTTTAAAAACAAACTCATTGCATTGATGGAAGAACTATTATAATAAAATGCAGAGATGAAAATAAATACTTCTTCCCCTTGGGAGTTCAAAGCATAGAAGTTTAAGAAAAGAGAACCAATAAGTAAGTGCCATAAATATTTAATTATTGTATTAGAACTCTATGCCAAATCCACAGTGTGATTTCAAAATTCCAGAAAATGTATTTTTTTTAATCTGAGAAAATTAACCTATTAATATTCATCAAATCAAAATGGGGGAAAGAGAAAAAAGGAAAGGATGAACTAGTTAGATATTTGAAATATAATTGTTAACACTTTTGCAATTTGAACAGTTTGGAATTGGTGCACGAATGGAAAACTATAGACCCGCCAATAAAAGTAAATGCAGTAATTGAAGAAGTGGCACTTCAAATTAGTGAAAGGTTTTTTTTTTTTTTTTTTTTTTGCTTGTTTGTTTGTTTGTTTTATGTTTTTAACAAAAAATGTTTAGAAAAAAAGTGAATAAATTTGGAAGGTAATTCTGAGGGGTCAATAAATAAGTCTTCTTCCCCCCATCCTTCTGCATTTTCCGGGCACTTCTGTTCTCCCTTAATCTCCTTACAGCCATTAGTGGGTTTGATAGGAAGAAGAGGACTTAGAGCCACAAATTACTCTGTCCTTTCTCCTGGAGGTTGGCTAGTCTGTGGAGAGCATGTCTCTGGCCAACACTCAGATACTTAAGAAACTGGCAATGCATGCTGAGTGTCTCCGGCAGGTATCCATTGTCTGGTGTTCCCTGAGCCTAAAGGATAAGGCTTTCAGTAGTAGAAAACTTGTTTTAACTGAAAGATAATTAGTCTTCTGATGCATGGACTAAAATCTTTGAAAGAACTACAGCACTAGCTTTAAAGTGTCTTCAAATTTTGCTAATGCTTAACTAAGTGCAAATTGTGTGGGTGTTTTACTGTAGTAGGAGGCTCTGGTATATATCATGCCATATTTTACAGGTCTATCTGTGGCTATTAATGACAACAGCTTTTACCAACAGCTTTAAACCTTCAGGCAAGGAAACTAGGCAGAATTCTAATTTTGGAGTAGAATACAATGTTTGCCCACATGTGGATGGCTGCTTTTATATAGTAATGATTGCAGGAATATGCCTTTAAACAGGTAGCAGGTAAGGCTCAAGACTTTGGCCACTTGTCCCCAAGAACAAGCTAGCCTGGCCTAGCATTGCAGAAGATATTGACATGGTATTCAATTTCTTTTCGGAAATCGGTAGGCAACAAAATATTTGCCACTTTTCATTGCAAGGCAGCTGGAGTCCTTGTGAACTAGTGAGCTTCTGGTTTTAAATAGTCCTTGGTAGGCCTAGGAAGAAGTGTTAAAAAAATTGCTCCTAATCTCATTCTGCATTCATGGCCAGGTGAAAGAACCCATCTTGGATTAATATGGCTGGTCCAGAGCCCCCTGAGGGCTGTCCTAGCACGTGGTCTCCATTGATCTGGCTTAGTTAATTATTCAAGCTTTGACCTTGAATTTAGATTTCTTGAGTTCAATGTGTTTAGAGTCTAGCAGGCACATGGCAGTGTTAGTCCTTTTCAGGACTTTGGGGACACAGCTTCAGAAGCAGCCGCAGCAGCAACAGTTTAAGAATCTGATTAAGCTACAACTTAAGAATCAAATTGCCATTTGAATAGATGCAAGGATGAAGCAAAGACCTCCACAGGAGACAGGGTTCATAGGTCTAAACAAGTTTGTGCATCGGCAGTGGCAACAGTCATGATGGCAAAAAAGGATTGCCCCAGACACCGAACTCAAAGGCAAAATGGAAATTAAGGAATTTTACACAGAGGAAGATTTTTCATTTCCCCAGACATAAAAATTTTATAGTGCCAAAATTAATGTCTTTCAGGGAGATTTCTCCCAAGAGAGTTTTAGTTCACTGGCCATTGATTCTGGCAAAGTGGTATAGGATAATGCTGTCACAATCTGTCTTTATCTGTCCCCTTTACTCATGCCACTGAGCTTCTGCTACTGTTGTGGGCAGTAATAGGTTACAAGTGGGGGTCCAGGATTGTGATGCCAACAGGGGTGACTCCTTCAAGGGGCTGTGATTCATTTTAAATCTTGAGAATGTGGGAGCACAGCTACTTATGTGCTCCTTCAAATCTTTGGGCTTCCTTAGCATAATGTCAGTGACGAAACAGCTACTTCTGAGTTCCTGAAATAATCACCTATTCCATTAAGAGTCTGGGGCATGGCTGCTGGAGGAGCCACAACTCCACTCAAAATACAGAAGCTTTCCAGCTCACATTGAGCAGAATGAAACACATTAGAGGATAGAACTGAGACATGCTCCTTTGAACATTTTATTCATAAACACAGGAATTTGATATCAGATTTGAATTTATTTTAGATTATAACTTTGGGCTTATGAAGAAATTTAATCATTAGATGTAATTTCTCCCTAGGAATTAGGTTATATGTTATGATTTGGATCTAAAAATGTACCCCAAAGAGCTCTGGTGTTAAGTAATGTAGTAACATTGAGAGGTGAAAGGATTGGAGTGTGAAAACTATAACCTCATCAGTGGATTAATCCATTTATTGGCTTAATAATATAAGTGGATTTATTGGGTGATAACTATAGGCAGTTGAGGCATGGCTAGAGGAAGTATATCACTGGGGGAGTGCCCTTGGGGATTCCATCTTGTCTTGATCCTCACTTTCTCTCTGTTCCCAGGTTGCTGTGAGCTAAGCAGCTTTCCTTTACCATACCCTTCACTCATGATGTTCTGCCTTGTCCTGGGCCCTGAGCAATGAATTCACCAACCATGGACTGAAACTCTGAAACCATGAGCCAGAATACATTTTTCCTCATCAGAGTTATTATTGTCAGTTATTTGAGCCACACTGACAAAAGGCTGATCCAAAACAAAATGCAATGAAGTATATGCTAGAAATTTTGCAGTACCACTAGGATGTTTTCTTTTATTGTTAGAATATCTTAATTTCATTGCTGTAGTGGCCCACATGGATTTTCTTCATTTGAAATAAGACATGGATAAAGGATGAATATTTGTTTTGGGTCACAGCATGGCCTTGGATTGTGTTGAATTAATGTATGGTGCTGATTGGTAACCCAGTTTAGAGACTTCTTGGGAAATATCTCTATTGTCCACCAGAAGTAGCCAGAGGAGGAAGTGAATGAATTGAGGGAGTGGTGTTTTGTAGGTGGAAGCAGAGCTTCCCAGAAGGCTTCCCACTGGGGGAGTGCCCTTGGGGATTACATCTTGTCCTGATCCTCATTTTCTCTCTGTTCCCAGGTTGTCTTTGACCTCCAAGGAACATAATAACATCCCTACTCAACCACATGTTTAAAAGTCAAGTCCTATATACTAAGAACACTCGGTATGTGTAGTGTGTGTGTGTGTGTGTGTGTGTGTGTAGAGTGTATGCTTCATCTCTAATCTTCTGGTTTCCAGGAAGAAAGGTTGTCCCTTAACTCCAATACCCTTGTAATTTACCCCCTTGATTTCTCCTCATAGGAGTAGACTGAATTATCTAGTGTATTTTTCCTCAATTGGGTTAGAGCTTCAACTATCCCCAGTCTCAAACCAAGAGCATTTGTGTCTTTTCCCTCCACTTCTTCCCCCCACCAGGACAAGTGATCTAGGTACTTGTATCTATTCTGGAGACTCAAAATTTTCCTTCAGAATAGTCTATAGACTAGAAAGGAGAAGATAGGAGGATCACTTGCATAACAGTAGTAACTGGCTATAACAATTTTTGTTGCCATGTCAATGCAGACTAGCACGCACCCTCAAAATGCATAGTCAGTCACTTGCTCACAGTTCTATATATAGGCGAAGAAAGATGCTTTACAATGCATCTGATTCCATGGCCCAGAAGGAAAGTATAGCAAATAGCCAGGGTGTATCCGTCTCACACTAGAGATCAGAAGCTCCCAGAAAGCTCAGTGGAAAGATTTGCTGTTTAGGTTTGGAGCTGGTACATGTTGTCTTTCACCAACAAGTCCCATGGCCAGGGCAAAATTTTGGGGTTAAAGAAGTGCCCACTTCTGTAGAGGTTGTGGGTATGGGAAAGGAATGAATTTTTGCCAAACAGTGATACCTATGCCACCAGGAAACATTATGATATATGTTGATGCTTTTAACACAATTAATATAAAAGAGAAAAATTTATCAACAAGGTTCCCTTCTTTTATCTTTTACTATGATGTCCACGATAGAAAGATAGAGTTCTGTTCTTTTTTTTTAAGTGTCTTAGTTTAAGAAAACTCAATTTAATGGAAATATATTAGAAAGAACTAAAATAGTACACAGATCACACAATCAAATCTGAGTCACTGGAGAACAATTTTATCCTCCTAAATTCTGTTAATGCTGCCCTTTTTTTCTTGAGTTCATTTAATTATAAAAAGAGAAAGTACTAATAAGATAAAAAAGCAAGGATTTATATTAAATATTTTTTTTCTGGCTTCAAAAGGCTTTTATAATTGTAATACATCTGATTCTTACATAAATGCTATGATAGATAGATTATTGATAGATAGAATATAAGTTTATATATGTTTAAAAATCAAGGAAAACCAAGGAACTCTGAAAGGTTTCCAACAACTAGGATTAAATTCATAACTTCTGTCAAAAATTCTATAATTTTTTTCTAATAAAAAATCATTAAGATAAGTAAACAGATGCAATAAAAGATGCAGATGGTATACACATGAAAATTATTTACTGTAATATTAACCTTTGTAATTCATACAACCTTTCAAAAACTGAAATTATATTCTGAATTTCTATTTTTTTCATTGTATTTTGTAGGTTTTGCATAGTAGAAAGTGGATTAATTTTATGGTATCTATTCTAGGAGAAATATAGAAATAGAAATTTGCATACCTATATTGATTCCTTTACTGATTTGTATCTTTATCTTAATTCTTATTTCTATGCCTCTACTCCTCCCCATAATTATATCTGTATAACCTATGATTTTATTTACTTAATAGTTTGTGGAGTGCCTAGAGTAAAACTGGGACTAAGGAAGTTGCAGTTGTTAGAGACATTACTGCCATGAAGAAATGTTAAAGATTTTGCTCAGAGACTTCAAGAAAGATGGCTTGAGGACATCTCAGAAATTGGTACTAGGAGTGAGGTAGTTGTTGTAACTAACTTGACCATGTGGTTCAGAAGCTTTTGGAGCTTTTTGAAATTGGTGGAAAGAATTTTGAGATGCTTATCAATGCAACTGGAAATGCTTTAGATTGTTTTAAGCAGAGTTTAATAAGTGATTCTAGTGGGAGCTTGGAAGACCAGAATGCCAATAGGACTGTGGACAGGAAGACATGGCTCAAGAGGGCTTAGAGAAAAATGTGGAGACTATTGGTAATTGAACTAGAGGCAATTTGTATTATGTTCTGGCTGAGAAGTTGTCTGTAATTTTCCTGTGTCCTGAGACTTTCTGTGAGACTCATTTAAAAATAAACAAATAGAATACCAGTAGAGAGAGGAGGAGAACAAGGGGACAGATGAAGGATGGAAAAGAGGAGGCATAGGGAATTGAAATGGAGCATATTAAATTCCATGCACATATTGTTTCAAAATGAGCCCAAGTATTATGTACAATTGTAATGTATTAAGCATTAAAAAAAAGAAAAAAAAATTGGTTGCTGATGGAAAAGAAAGAACTTAAAAGTAAAACTTTCACATAGCTGCAAAATTAATAATAGCAGTTTTTAAATCTGATTTAAAAATTTGTTGACCCCAAACTCAGTAGATATACATTTAAGATAATTATAATGGAGAAAAAGTATGGTTTTACTGATTGAACTCTTGGAGTTAGATAAAATATTTTAATTTTAGCAAAGCAATATATGCACATAGTAAATCACCCAACATTATGGAATGGCTTACAGTACATCAAGAAATTGTTCCACTCTCTTCTTTAGCAATGGTTTCACTCCATGGAGGTACTCAAAAGAATTTTCTATGACCAATTTTGTTTACACTAACCTTCAACCTAATAAAACTAATGTTCAACATAAAGAAAAATAAAAAAATAAAAAGCGCTAGACCTACAGTGATATAATTCTATTTAAAATATTATTGGGCTTGAAGTGGAAATATTGTAGTTCTGAATGTCCTCTTACAGGAGATTATAGAGAAATAAAAACAATTTGGCAACAAGTTAAAAAAAAACAGGTGGCAAGTGAGTCATTTTAGTGAAATTCAATGATTTTCCTGTAACATAAAAGACTTGGTGGCAAATATTGTAAGACATGGTGGTGGGATGAACCCAGATGAGTGGTGAGTGACTATGGAAAATAACACTGCTGAAATCATCACCAGCTCCTGCTAACATAAAGGTGACTCTGCTCTGAAAAAAACAATTACATGCAGTTTAAAAATTGTGCCCCAAATAATATTTCCCAGTGTGGTTTCCTCTAAATATGTGGCATTTAAGTCATTACTGGATCAAAGCTTTTGTACTAAATCAGATCTATGTTGAGAACAGCAAAACCAAAGAAACATAACTAGAAAATTTTTTCATTGTTTACCTTCACAAAATACCAAAATCCTGTGTAGTAAAATAAGTGTTTAGATAACAAAAAAAGGAGAAAAATTTTATAAAGTTTGTCATCTTTTAAAATTTGAGTAACTACAATAATCAGCCTCAGCACATTCGCTTATGGCTACCACCACAACAGCCCATTAAAGCCAAGCAGTGCAAGTACTAATATACTACTTTTTAAATCATGGTGTTACCCTATAGTTTTCTTAAGCTGATAATGTTTTCATAAAGTTAACAATAAAATGTTCTTTAATCCAGCTTTAATTCCGTTTTCTAAATAACAGCCCTCCCTAAACAAAGTACTTTTCATTACAAATACATGCCTAAAAAGAGTCCCATCCAAGAGAAATTATGTCTCTTAATTGTCTCTATCCAATAAAGCCAGATCTGTACTTTTGAAGTAAATAGGTGGATTTCAAAGTAGTTCCTTGTGATTTTTGACATCTCAGGCTTTTCCATAAACAATGATGCTTCATTTTTAACACAGAGCCTGAACAGTAAGAGGAACTTACTAAGTTTTAATGAGAATTGCACTCTGTGATCTAATCCTCTCTTCCTAGATCTAGCAAAAAATAGGGGGGGGGGGGGTATTCAGCATTAAATTGGGGCTCTTGGAATGGAAGGGAGGAAATGGGAAGTACAATAAATATTTATATTATTGCTTGCAAAAAAATGTGTAGAGCAGCACTGTATTTCACCTGGACTTTGGCAGTACCTTTCACCTAGTCCCTCTCTGCTCATGAATATGGTATCTATGTTCCATCAGCCCAGTGCTAGTCATTTTTAAATACATGTCATCTCATATCCTGTCTCTGTCATAACTCATCAATGGTTTGTATACCTTCCGCAGCTAGATCCTGAGTCTTCCCTACAATCTATAAGACACTACTTCACCCATCACCCACAGCTCAACTTCCTCTCTTATACTATTTTCAAACTCTGGGCTTTCTGTTTCAGCCACTCTGGCTTCCTTATGTTCTTGCCCTAGAAAACTGCACAGGTCGGTCGGTGCATCATTTCATTCAAATCTCTGTTCAAATGCTATCCTGTTAGGAGCTTTCTCTGACCACCAATTGTTAAAGAATACCACACTCCTACACTTCCCTGCCCAACAAAACCAGCTTTCCTCTCCTTTGTTTTATACCCTTTACCACCAATTAGCATGGTTTCATTGATTTGCTTATCTTTTATTATCCCTGTTCTATCACTAGACATAAGTTTTACCATGGCAGCCTGATTAATAAATCCTGGAGTTATCATAGGATCTCTTTCACAAATAAGAAAAGTGAAGCAGATAGAGGTAAATAACTTGTCAAATACCACAACCATGCCACAGCATCACCATACATAAGCCCTGGTTGTCTCACTTCAGGCTCTATTAACTTTTTTTTTTCATTTAACCTAAAATATTTTTCTAGGGAAAAAAAGCATTAATAAAATGCTGAGACAGAATGTGACTGAAGAAGTCCCTAGGAAAGGTTTTTGCCTGTCTATATTATCTATGGGATTTATTCTCTTTCATACTCCTCTTTTGGTCTTTTAAATTTTTCTTGCCATTTAAAAAATTTTTTTACCTGTAGTTGGACACAATATCTTTATTTATTTTTATCTGATGCTGAGGATCGAACCCAGTGCCTCATGAATGTGAGGCGGGCACTCTACCACTGAGCCACAGCCCTAGCCCCTTCTTGCCATCTTTTTAGATCCTTTGTAGTTTCCAGCTCATCTCAATTTCTTTGTGAAAACATCCATAACCTTCCTATTTCCTATGATCTATTGACTATTAATTTTAGCAGCAGAGTCCTGTCTTCAAGCTGAATCTGGAGCAGAAAATCAGAAGCAAAACAAACAAAAATGGAATGAGCAGCTCTGTTGAATCCAGCGACAGGATGGGATAGAACATCAGCTCATGTAGATTAACAGTTCTCAGAAGACATCAAAGAGATATGAAAATGAACAGTATTTCTTTTAGAAATCATTTTCATCAATACACAAATGCAATATATGCAACTTTTTAGTAGTATTGTTTTATCACTTTCCAATGTCTAAAATGTACAACACAATTATAGAAACTACCTAGCTAAGATGCATTGATGAATTTCATTGCAGTTCTGTAATTTTATTGCAATTCTGATCAAGACAAGTCTTATATAAGGTAGCTTCGAGTTTATTTTATTTTGCTTTTCCTTATCTGACATTGAAGCTACTTAATGTGAAATGAGGTTTGTCTGACCATTCTAAGATGACATCATTTAAGGCAATATGTTTTCCAATTGCACACGAAGCAAACTCTAGTATCTTTATAATAGGTAACATTTTGAGCTATTTATTCTACTAATATTATTTCCTTTTTACTGGAAAGGACTCCTGTGCTGAATGAAATATCCCCAGAAGCCATGTCTTTTTTCTTTGTTTAACTCTTACCATAAATTATCAATCCTTTGACTTACCATATATGATCAGTCCTTTGGCAGATACTGTACATAAGCCAGGCAAATTAAATTCCCCTCAGGAATTTGAAATTTAGAAAGGAAAAACACAGCCTAAAAGTCTTTGTATTAAAATGATATATTATTTATTTATTTTTTCTAAATTACTGAAAAATTGTAAGTATTTGGCCAATAAATTATTTATTCCACCCTACCCTTTCCTTGTTTTTTTCCCAAAAGTGGCAGAATATTTGTTTGTAAATAAATGAAAATTCTTTATCTACCTTCCACCATCAGAATATGAAAAGAGGTACGATTTTTTTTTCAATAGCAGCATTTAAGTTTTATTTAGAATATATATTATGCTACTCAAACTCTAGCTTCCCCTTGACAATCAGGTTCTTTTTTATCTCCATATACTAGACAAAACAAATCCTGTTCATAATAGCCTGCCAGCCACACTCAATCCATTGGACCTCTTCCATTGCACAGATTCAAGGCAATAAAACACCAATACCTCTAGTTAGCTGAGAGCTTCTTTTAGGGATAGAGCACAGCTTGGGAACATTTTCTAGCATATGGGCCTCAGTTTCTCCACCAGTGAAATGAGATGGATTCTGAATTTTAAATTACCAGCGACTGAATTTAAACTTACTACTCAAAATAAATTTATTGAAATTTATTCCTTGAATATAAGGAACATATAGTATACTTCTATTTTATCCTTATAATCCCTACCATATAGAAGATGTTTAGTTAATATTTATTGAATTATTCAATATTTAAAACAATTTGAAGATTTAAATTTGTGTATTTGAGTTTGTAGGTTAGATCTGAAAATTAATTTTGTGCTGGTGAGATTTTCAAATTCTATATAATAAAATTATTTGTGTTCACGTTATTCAGTGTTAAGCATATTTTGAATAAATACAATATTTTTATATTTAAAAATAAGCATTAAATTTAAAAGGAAAACAAATATGTTATTAACAGAAAGTAGAACAGAGAATTCCAGGGGTAAGGGGAAGCAAGGATGAAGTACTCGTGTAATAGGTGCAGGGTTCTCTTTTCAGGTGATGAAAATGTCTGGTATTTATAGAGATAGAAGTTACACAAAACTGTGTATATATTAAACATGTTTATTTCTGCCCTTTCAAGTGGTTAATTTTGCTTAAAATACATGCTATCAAGAAACGTTATAAGAAAGGTACTATAAGAGGAAGGAATTTCAGCTTTCCTAAATTTTCATTTTCATTGTCTAGAGATTAACAGAATGAAACTGCAATGTGCCACTCATTGAAGAAAGTTTTCCCTTTGCACTCCAAAAGATGTCTTACAAAGACAGAAAACAGCAAAGGAGATTAAGGGCAAACAGAATTAGTCTCTTTCAATCATAACTATTAACTCAAAAGCTTTTCATGGTCAAAATGTGTTAATAAATATGCTTTTGTGAGGAAAATTAACAGGATTAACTTGCTAACCGTGTATCAAATAAATATGTAAAATCATCCAAATGCTTAAAAAAGTTTCTTTTTATAGAGGTTCTATCAAGTTTAAACAAAAATACTGCATTGATAAAGTTGACAAAATAAAGTATACCTGCTATGATCTTTAAACCTTCATTTGACTTTACTAGGTCACATTTTAGTGACCAGGACAACCCATCATTTTAGAAAGTAATGTGACATTACTAAATGTCCTGCCTTAGTGAAGGGTACCACCATCCTCTGATTATACAAATCAGGAATCTGTCAATCATCTTTGACACCACCATTTCCCTCAAGCTTTCATATAACCCTACATCAAGCCTGGTTGACTTTACCCTCTCTCTACATCCTTTTATGTCATCTCAAATGTCGACTTCTCAAGAACTGGCCCTCCATTCCAGTCTACCATAGATTCTCACAGTGTAAGTAACTCTTACACCTGTTGGACCTGCTCTACTCTCTCCCAAACCTATTGTATAGGTGCCAGAAGATCTTTAAGACATGAGGATCTGATCATGGCATTCCTGCATAGAATCCTCTGGTGGCTTTCCATTTCTCTTAATATGGTTATCAGGACCTAGTTATTAAGCTGCTTCCTCCAGTCAGGCACCTGGGCCTCCAGTCACAATGGCTTTCTCTGGATTCCTCCAGTGCATTGTGCTTCACCAGCTCAGGGACTTCACACATGTTTTCTGTATCTACTGTCTTTCTTCCAATCCCCTACATTCCTATTTCTTTCTCCTCTTTATTCAGATTTAACTCAAATGATATTTGAACACAGAAACTTTCCATGATAACAATTAGATTAGGTCCTTAAAATGTTTTCCTAGAGCACAAGAGGATTTATTTTTTAATGATCATCACAGATACTGTGTGAATGTTTCAATGTAAGCTTTAACTAGATTGTGAGAATTATGAGAAATAGGGCCATGTCTATGTTGCTGAACATTATGTTCCAATTACAAAGCGTGAATGAATTTATAGTTGACAGTAACTGAAGTAGGAACAACAACAACAAAAAAAAACTCTAGCAAAGGATCATAAGTCATTATTTGAGAAGTAACTCTAACACTGAGCATCCTCTTCTCCCAATTCTTACAGGTGAGGTCATTGAGTTAGCACTTAAATGCTCTATAATTAATTTATGACTTTAATAATACTCCTAGTTAATGTGGAAGCTCTTAGAGAAAGAAATATGTCTAATATATCTTCTGTATTCCTGTGATACCTTACAGAATGAAGAACACAGAAGCTACTTAAAAATGTTTCTTGCCTAATTGACGTCTTTCTAGTCATCTCAAAAGACATCTAGTTAAGACACTTAGGAAACATTGTAGCCATACTATGTCCCTGGAACTCCAGTCTGTTTAATATCTGCGGACATTTTATATGCCCATCAAATTAAATGGGGTCAAAGCTAATTTTGGTTTCTCTTCCTACATAATTCTCTCCTCTAGTCCTCTGCTATGTTTTAGATAGGAGGAATACTCCAAAGGCTCATGTGTTAAAAAAATGCAAGAAAATTTAGAGGTGAAATGATTGCATTATGAGAGCCTTAACCTAACCAATGCATCAATTGACTTGAAAGAATTAAGGGGTGCTAACTGTAGGCAGGTAGGGTGTGGCTGGACAGGGCGTGTCACTGGAGGCATACCTTGGGGATATATATTTCATCTCTGGTGAATAGAGAGTTCTCCCTCCCCCTTATCTCCCCATCCCTCTTTTCTGGTACCATGTCTTGAGCTGGTCTCCTCCTCCAAGCTCTTCTGCCATGATATTCTGCCTCACCTCAAGCCCAGAGTAATGGAGGCAGCCCTTTACGGACTGAAACCAATGAAACTATGAGCACTAAATAAACTTTTCCTCCTCTTTGTTGTTTTCATTGGGTCTTTTGTTCACAGCACCAAAATGCTGACAAGAACATCTTCTTCCTCCCTGTAAATGGTACTGCAGAGTGTCTATAGTGACCCTTTAAACAGAGTACCTGTTTAGACACTACCCTGCTTAAAATTCTATGATAACTTCCCATCAGATGTAGAATAACCTCTAACCTCTTTATTGTAAAACCCAAAATTCTTATAGAATCTGACCCTTCCTCACCATTTTAACCTCATTAAAAAGTCTTGCTTCTCCTGTTCTCCTTGCTCCAGCCACATGTATAAGGAGTCTAGCTCACCTCCCACTTAAGGCCTTTTGCATCAATTTCCACTTGCTCAGAGAGCATTCCTTCTGATTTTGACAAGATTGAATCTATCCTAGTCATTTGGATCTCAGCCTGAGTGCCACCTACAGGGAGACCTCATTCAATTTAAGAATGAAAAGTACATACCCAGTCTCTATTTATTAATACAATTGAGATCCAATCTAAGGTCAGATTGCTGGGGTGTGAATAGGGATGGGATTGTTTTAGGAGGTTTGAGGAAGACTTCTCTGAAGATGGTACAAAGGAAAGACCAAAGAGCAAGCCACTCAGCAATCTTGAGAATGGATCTTGGAGGTCAAGGGAGTGGCTCTGTAAAGGCTCTGAGGCAAGAGTTGGTATAGCTGAGGATACAAGGGGCCCATGCTGGCTGGAGCTGAGTGAGCAAGAAGACTCAGGGCTTGAAATCAGAGTTAGTAGCAGACTAGGTCACACAGGGGTCTCATAGGCCATGGTAAGGATTTTGGATTTTGTATAGATAGTAAGCCCTTTGAACACTGAAAAGAGAGGCATTATATATCAAGTGTGTGTGTGTGTGTGTGTGTGTGAGTGTATTTAAAGCTGAATAAATATATAAACAAACAATGAAAAATGAAAAGGAAATTATTTCTGATACATGGACATCTAATGATGTCTCCCATAGATGTGGAGAGGGAGGATCACTTGCCCAGCATCCCTCACACACCCAGAAATCTGAGACTTACATCAGACCAAATGAAATCTCAAAGTGTGACTGACTACCACTTTGAAGGAGGCCCCCCTCCTGAGGCCCCTTTCCTGCTGTTCTTTTTCCAAAACACTTACTACCTATTCTGCTTTTTTTTTTTTTTTTTGGTCCATTTGGTTTTGTCTTCTTCCACTAAAACACTAGCTTCTTGAAGGAAGTCAATTCTGTCATGTTCTGTGCTATGTCTGTAACAGTGCTTTGAACAGTGTGTCCAATAGTTGCTGAAAGAGCAGATGAATGAATGCAGGCAGTAACCAAAGGTGTCCCAAGTACACATGACCCCAGAAAGAGAGGATGACTGCCTTGCATGTGACACCCTCTCCTCCCCTAGATGTACCCAGCACTACCACACTGGCTCAGGGACCTGTAATACCACCATTTTTCTTCCCTCCATAAAGTTTCTGTGTGTCCTAGCAAGGATTGCTCAATAGGAAATCTCCCTGAGGAACAAAGAGATGTTCTTCCCTCTTTTGGAGTACAAGAAAAGGCACTGAGAAAATTCTCCACTGGTTGAAAGAGAGACCTGTGTTGTTGTAAAAAATAAAAATCACCATGTACTTTGAGATTTAGGACTTTAGCATCTATACACCTTATGTTAACCATTATTTCTAAAACAATGACACCTTAGAGGAATATAATGTGGATTTTGTAAGTACCCTATTTTCTCAACATGCTTTCTGCTTATGACAATTTTTTTTTCTTTTTTGGCTGCCGACATATGGCCAAGATTTATCTTATTGAGCAGATCTTATGCTTTTGAATGAAATACATGATACCAATAAGCAATTTCCTGATGGAACAGAAAGAGAAAGATTAGAAAATGCTTATCCCTCAAAAGCATACCCATAATTATATTAAAATTTCCTTTGACTGAAGGAGAAACATGTAAGGGAAAAAAATCTATCTTTCCCGGGAAGGGAAATTTCATAAACAGATGAGTTCAGAAGCATGGCCTCAGAATAGGAGATGCATAATTCAAATTTGCATCATTCATCCTTTCAAGGTCATTCATGAGCTGTGAAACCATAGTTGCCAACAGAGATTATAGATGTCATAGGAAGTAACACATTCATATGATGATTGAAACAAATTATTCTAGTGCTCTCATCTTTATCGAATGCTTCAAACTGTAAATTGTTTAAAAAAATCTTTATTGGCAATAGAAAATAGAGTTAACAGTAAATATAACTTAGAATAATTAAAAGCAAAATAATTAAAAGCCAGGACCTGGTTTCTCCTATATCCTGGCAGTGAAGAGGAAGAAGGAGAAATAGAAGGAACCTCTGAATCAAGATCAGTAGGCTTCGTGCATATGCTATTGCACACTATTGAACTCCCTAATAGGCGAGCTAGTTATTATGATGCTATTTATTGAATAATCTACCTGTCTACCACTAATTTGAAATGCTGCTACTTCTTATGATATTGACGTTTATATTCTGAGTGATTATAGCTGATGCTTAATAAAGCTTTCTATTCTGGAAAAACAGGACAAAATTTCCCTGTCAATTCTTATTTCCCATGATATATATTAATTTTTACATTCAGTGAAAGAGTAGAGAGGGAACAATATAGACACACAACAATATAGACACACATAAAGATTAAATTGATTATCTCCTGTGATTTTATGTGTTATGGGAAAAAATATCAAATCTCAGAGTGAGCTGGAATCATTCCACAAGGCACTATAGTTTACTGCTTCTTAAATATTAATGTTCTTAAAAATCACATTTCTCAAACCAAGACAACCTTTTTGTATCATCTACTGCAGTATATTATTCACATCAAAGTTTATTTTTATTGTGCAATCAAAGAATAAGCAAGGGGTGATTGTAATTAGACATAAGAACTTTACTATATTAGACTCCAAAGTTTCATTCCAGGTTTGAATACATGTTGTTGATGAGATATTGTGTATTTGTAATATATCCAGGAGCAAAATTATGGAATATGACTCGACAATACTTCCAAAAATTTCTACCAATATAAATTTCTTGCCCTGATATGCTTCTCTATTTCAGTCAAATTACATCATTTGTATTTTATACATATTACTATTTCATCCTGGATTTTGGACATTATTTATTCCTTGAAAGAAGTATGTGTTCCTTGTTCCTTTTAATTCCACCTATATCTTTTGTAGATAAATTTTCTTGCTGTTAACCTGATGTGTTGATTTTGTTTTCTCCTTTTTGGGATTTTCAGATTCATCTTTGCTTTGCTGTTGCTGTGGCAGCGACTGCTGCTTCTGTTTTCCAAGAATCACACCTGGGGAATTTGTGATTAATTCTACTTCTCCCCCTCTTGTTCTAAAATACACTAATATCTTTATTGAATCATTCCTATTGCTCTCCTCACGTATCATTTGCGATCTTTCCTAGTTCCTTGGCTTGCATGTTAATTAACAGATTTATTTCTTTTGTATTTCCCAGTGAAGACAGTTAGGACAATACACGTTACTCTTGCACATCTCTGGTTTCCTCTTCCACCATCTTTCTTGCCTGTGTTTGCCTCACACAGAATTACTCATGCTTTTAACTAGATTTAAGTGTGACTCACCCACACAGCAGGCATTGCATTTGGACTGTGTTTCCTTAGTGAGCTAGCACCATACTTTTTACATTTAATTCTGGCTGTGAGTTATCTTCTTATCAATAGTTTTACAATTATATTTTATCTTATTCCCCTCATCTATTCAATTATTATTGCTTGTTTGCTGTTTGGTTTTGTATTTTTCTTTTATAATCTATCATTTTTATATGTTCTTTGTGATTTTTCCTTATATAATTTGGAGGGACTACAGTCATTTTAAAATCATATCAATAAATATTTAGAGGATTTATTAAAGATAATTAGAATTAGCATATAGATATGAGGGCTATGGTAGACATCACTAGTATTTACCAATAAACCGTTCTCCTGTCTTCCCTGAATCAGAAAAGTTGCATTTCCCTAAGACTTCTTTTATGGAGCCCTAGGACTAGCCCTGGCTAATGAATTGTGAGTAGAGATGACAGTGTCAATGGGGGATAAGTCCTGAAAAGGCTCTGTGCTATGTCCCCCTCTGCACTGACCCTGATGATGCAGCTGTGAGGTTCCTTCCAGAAGGCAAAGCCCCAGTGCCCTGGTATATTCAGTACCTGTGCAAGTGAGCTCCTGCCACCAACTCCACAGTTCAAGTGAACAGTGAGAAATAAATCATGGTTATGTTATACTACAGTCATTTTATTAAATTGTTAACACAGCAAATCCTAGTCTATTTTGTCTGATTCAAGGACAGAAGAGACAAAAAGCACAGGCAAGGCAACCTAACATTCAGACTAAAGTAGTTGGCACTGGCTGGAAATAACACTTTGCTTACAAAGAAAGAATGTAGGGGCCAAAGCACAAGCTTGGAAATCAATCTTGTATGACTCTCATTGGTAAACGAAGTCCATGACTACCTTAGGTGACAAAAATAATATTTGTTAAATTCCTAGGGTCCAGTTGATATCATTGAAAGTAGCCATAATAATTATTTTGACTTTTTATTGTTTATTTATTATATATTACAAAGCGTTAAATTGTCTGCTGAGTAAAATCTTATTAGAATCAATAAACTTTATCAAATAAAGTCATTAAAAGTACTGGCACAGAGCTAACAGTATAGCCCAGCAGCAGTAAAATTGCCTAGTATGAATGAGACTCTGGGTTCAAACCCCATCACAACACACACACAAATGTACTGGTCCAACTCTTATTATTTCATGATTTATTTGATGTACACAAAAACCTCCAAATCCTTGATATTCTTCAAAGAGACAATATTCACCTATGCAATGTATTAAATTCTTTTTCTGGATATAATCAGAATTTGGTGTTCCTTCTATTATAAAGTTTATGCTAAATTATTTACTTGCCAAATAAATACACATATGAGAAATGTAAAACAAGGATTATTTTAAATTGTATAACCAGAAATTTTTATTCTCTCCACAATGTCAAATAAAGATATTAAAGGATTAAAAAATACTTTGGTATTTCTAACTTAGAAGGTTAAATATCTTTATTGTTTACTTTTTTATTATTCTTAATTACTGAGAATTTTTCTTTTGTCCACGTTTCAGAGGCAACTGAGTTGATTTCCAATTGCTTAGAAATTAAGAATATGCATGTGTATTTGTGTGTGTGTGTGTGTGTGTGTGTATTCACCAGGATCCTTTTTTCTTACATCATCTGCAGGAAACTCTAAAATATGATTATGTGCAGCTGTGTTTTATTTCTTCTTTCAAACAAGGCCTTTTCCCTCTTAATAAATAACAAGACTTAAGCAAATTCTGAGGGATACATCTCTACACATATTCACCCACAGTAGCATTTGGTAAATTTAAATGTTGCCTGTCATATTTATAGTTGAGTACAGAAAATATAGTATATTAAGAAAATTAACTCAATGCTTTAAATGTTTCTTGAAACTCTAAACCCTCTAAACCCAAATCACTAAAGCTTCACAAAAGCTAGTTTATTTTCACAGAAAATATTTGACTATAAGCTGGAGTATAACTCAGCAGCAGAGTGCTTGCCCAACATACACAAGGCCCTGGATTCAATCCCTAGCATTGCAAAAGAAAAAGAAAAAATATTTGACTAAAATATTTAAATATCATTTTCTTTCTTTTTTTTTACTTTGAATATCAGAAACAGAAACATCCTTAGCAACTCCAATGGATAACTTGATCTATAGATAACAATAAAATTTTTTGTTAATTTGTTTTTAGAAATGTGATACAAAATCTATTAACCTGATTTTTTAAATCCAAATACATACTAAAGGGGCACTATTGGTAATAATTAAAGGAAAAAGAAAAGGAAGTATAAAGGTAATAGATAACCAATTTATCCTAGAAAATCAGATGTTATTATCATCTCAACTTGAATTTTCTTTCCATTTCTAAAATACATAGCAGAATTAGGTAAAGGGAAACAAAAAAGCACACACATGATTAAAAGAGGGAAATGCAATTATGACTATGGCAACAAGACCGAAATATTTTGCCAAGAAAGTTTTCTTTTACTCAGATGTACACGTTTCAGAGAATGCACTCCAGATGGCAAATTCATGGTTTATGTGGGTGATTTTATCTTTACTATCCAAAAGAGTTTTGCAGGTTGCAGTTCTGAAACTGACATCTGCTGTGAATGAAAGTGATTAGGAGTTGAGGTTATAGAGCCTGTTACCACTTCCTACCTACCTGCTTGACTTGGGAAACAGGGGAGTCGGTAACATTTCCTGGTATAAAGACTGATTAACAAACATGTTTCTTACCCATGAGAAGGTAATTCCCTGTCAAGGAATTGAAAGTAGTGGTTGATTTGAGCTTCCACGCTATATTTCCCAATCTAAGCAATAATGATGAATGTTCATAAGGCCTAAAGGCAGAGAATACATAAAAACAACCTGAAAAGAAACATCTGTAAACAGAGTATGGATGTTTGTTTGTTTTAATGTTGTACACAAAAACAAAATCCATTGGCTGATTTTAGCAGCTGTAGTCACAGCAGAGCAGTTTTCAGAGGCTGTACAGCATCATGAATAAACATAGTAGGCTCCCATAGAACAAGACAAATAAGAAGATTGGCTCTCATATCCAACCCTTGTTAGCTCTGTGGCAATGGGGAAGCTGGTTGGCCTGTTCAAGGTTAAATATTCTTATCTAGAATGAGAATCTATTTTTAAAAACTTATTTATTTTAATTAGGTATATATGATAGCAGAATGCATTTTGATTCATCGTACATAATTGCAGCAAACTTTACATTTCTATGGTTGTACATGATGTAGCATCACATTATATGTGCAGTCATACATATAACTAGGGTAATGATATGCATCTCATTCCACCATCTTTCCTGCCCCCATGAACCCTCCCTACTCTCCCTTCCCTTTGCCCAAGCAAAGTTCCTCCATTTTTCCATACCTCCCCCCTCCCTGTTATGGATCAGCATCCACTTATCAGAGGGAACATTCAGCCTTTGGTTTTTTGGGATTGGCTTACTTTGCTTAACATGATATTCTCCAACTCCATCCATTTACCTGCAAATTTCATAATTTTATTTTCTTTTATTGATAAGTAATATTCCATTGTGTATATATACCACAGTTTCCTTATCCATTTATCTATTGAAGGGCATCTAGGTTGCTTCCACAGTTTAGCTATGGTGAATTGAGCTGCTGTGAACATTTATGTGGCTACATTACTATAGTATGCTGATTTTAAATGAAGGCAAAAATAACTGACTCAAAAGGTTGTTTTAAAGACCAAAGCTTTAATGTACTTATATCTAAGCACTTAATAAAATACTCAATAGTGAGAGCTATGTTAAAATCAATTTTATGGTATCAAAGCTTCCTATGTCCTATACTAATCTTGGGCAAGGTGCTTAACTTTTTGATTGTAAATATTTAAGACTAAATTTTTCATTCCTTCTCTTTTCCTTCTTTTTTTCCCCCCTTTCTTCCAATTCAATTAGACCTTGTAGCATAATTTTGGAGCATGATTTTAGTTCTCTCACTAGAAGACAGTGACATTAAACACTGAGATTTTCAAGCTACATTAACCAAGTCCACTTTCTATTTATTTCTCTAGTTTCATTACTTTTGACAGAAACAAGAAGAAAAACTATAACCACAAGGTTTTTCAGAAAACATGTAAACATTTGTTTTATACAAGGATCTATCCCTGGCACAAATTGAACTTCCAAGCAATAAAACTGCAAGTGCAAGTTCTCTTTAAAGGAAATCTTAGTCGAAGATGTATTGGGAACTAGAATGGTAGAAGAGAGTGACAGGCATCTTATCAAAAAAGTAGCTATTTCCTTCAATATGGATAAATAAAATATATCCCAAAGCAAATTGCATTAAGAGCAATATTGTGCTGTGTCTCTATGGTGCTTCTCCATGAGCATAATCAGCCACTTAGCCACAGGGTCATATTTTGTAACTATAGCATTGGACAAGGAATCAGTGGGCTGATGAGATTTTTCTCAGCAAGAGAGAGAAATGGGCTCATCAGCATCTCCTTGATTTCTGTGTTCTTATGATTGAACAGTTGATTTTAGAGTTTTCTTTCTTCTTGGAGCAGGAGATTTTTTAATATTCCATGAAAACTAAATCAAGAAGTGAAGCAACATGAGAATACCATGCTTGAGAGATCTTAGGATAAGATCCAGATCCTTCAACATGGTCATCTGCCTCCCTGCCAGTTTAGTTTCCAGTTTTTCCCAACCCTTGCCTCCGTCTCAGCCTCAATATTTTCCCACTAGTACTTCTATCGCAAACTTTACTCTCTGTTTGAAGCACTCTCTCCAACAAGTACTGTAACTACTCATTTATTCATTACATGATAAGGATTTATGTTCTTGGTATGGTGTTCTGCCTTCATATATTTTATATTCTAATAGGAAGAGTTACGTAAAAACCAAGCCAAACCAGGAGCAGTGGCACACACCTGTAATCGCTGCAGCTCAAGAAGCTGAAGCAGGGGGATCCAAAGTACAAAGTCATCCTCAGCACTTGGCAAGGTCCTAAGCAACTAAGTGAGATCCTGTCTCAGAATAAAATATAAAAATGGCTGGGGATGGCTCAGCAGTGGTTAAGCATTCATGGGTTCAGTCTCTGGTACAAAAAAAAATACTCAACAACTAGAAAAGTACAGATGTAGTAAGTTAGTAATTACAAATTCTTTAGATCTTCACTACTTCCCTACTTATGATATAGACCAGAACAACCTCTTACGGTCCTTGATCACCTTTTTGTTGTTGTTTTTGTTATTGTTATTTCTACTCTTTCTCTCACTTTTGCATCCCTTGTCTCTGTCACAGTACTTGGTAGATACTAGACATCCACTAACATATATGCTTAATAGATTGCTAAATTAGGATTTGAGAATCATAGTGCAAATTTAAAACTGTCAGGTAGTTGTTGCTTGATTTTCATAGGAGATTAGAAACATATTTTTAAATAGTGGGTGCCTAATGTCTTCATTCTTTTAATATTATTCCAATAAAATACTTAACATATAAGTGGTCTTGAAAAATGAAGGGCAGTTCAAAGCTGAACAAGGGGCATTGGAGGGGAAAATTCAAATAGAGAAAGAAACAAGTTCAAAGACACATGCAGAGAAAAGATTGAGGAACTACAATTAACCTGGAAATGTTAGGGAATGGAATGTAAGAGTATAGTTTTAAAGTAAACTATTCAAATGCTGAGTAAACTACTCAAGTTTATAATTAGCCCCCAATTTAGTGAAGAACATTAACAATTTAATCTTCTTTAAATACTCATTATGTGTATTTCACAAGATAATCCATTTATTCCACAAATTAACCTTACTGTCATTATTTCCACTTTATTGATGAAGAAACTGGTCTCTGAGGGAGAACTCACCCAAGATCAACAGCAGCTAATATTCTAGCTTGTTTGGGAACCTAGTGTGTTTTACAAAACCAATGCACTGTGACTACACAAAACTTTCAGCCAGTTGAGTTTTTATATTTTTCTTGGAAGTTCCCAAATCATAATATGGATCCTAGCTAAGCAGATCTGCTTACCCAAGTCTCTTTCCAGTCCAAAATACAGTATATCTACCCCTAACTGAGTGAGGTCTGAGATCTGTGCCTAGAGGAAACCATTCTGTCTTGAAGATATTCATTCATTCTCTTGAATTCAGCTTCAGGTTTTACTGGGTAATTCTTACAAAGGAATGAGGTTGAGTCTTGAAGGCATGACTGATGCAAAAGTGCTAGATTGAGTGAGAATGGAGATGTAGCGTGACCACAATGCTAATTTGCTTAATTCTTGCTCTTCACTTGGGCTCCCTTTTCTCTTAGGCCCTACTCTTCATTCTCTCTGGCTTGCATCTCAGATGTAGCTGGAATAGAAACATGGGTACAGCAAAAGAGTTATATTTACTGAAACAAACTAGATCAGCCCTCAGAATGACCTCTAGGGAGATAAGGAAGATGATAAACAGGAGGTACTGGTAATAGTAATCAAAGTCACTGAAGGGAACTTCTATCCTTCTCTATTCAGAGAGGTGGAAATTAGGAGGCAGGATGTGTAGTTAGATTGAAATTCAACGAATTTTTAGTTGCAGACCTCCTATGTCAAATAAGACATTCCAGAAAACTCCAAACTATGAAACATAAAAAGGTTCTCTGAAGCATGCTGAAAATCCAAGTCATGATGCTGCTCAAATCCCCCAACTCAAACTTAGAAGCATCTTAGGTACCTCCTAGGTAAACTTTGGCAGCAAGGATTCCAGTGCAAAACAGCCGAGGAACCACCAATGAAGTCAGACGATGGGGATCCAGTCCCTGCTCTGCGTTTACTGCTCTAGGACCTGAAGTCTCTTAATTACCCTGTTTGATAACAGTTGTTACAGTGAAGATTATTAGAGGAAATGGCCATAAACATTACCCATGTAATGGTAGAGATACTCAATAAACATCTTTATGGGAAGTAAATCCAATTAGAAGTTAACATTGAACTCTTCTTAATAAGTTAAATTAATGATATTTGGTAATTACCTAAATAATATGCTCATAATTAAAAAGGTATTTTGACCATGTGCATCTTCATTTAGAAAGGATTGTAAATTTTTCATATCATCTCTATTTTTGGAGTGAAGATGGGAAAAAAATAAACAAGAAAAAAACATAAGACTGAGGACCACTCATTATTCAGAACATGCAGCTGTCTCCCTGCTTTTAGAGCAGATATTAGTATCAATTTTACAAATGAAAATGGAGATAAAGTCACTGTAATACACATTTCTACACGCCAAGCCAGAGAACATTAGAGACAAATAAATAAATACTTGATGCCAGAGGAATATTTTTCTCTAGTAAAAGACATGCATTAACTCTCACAATAGAATGAACTAATAAATGATTCATCCAGACACTAATATTTAATCAGTTTCTACCTATAATTGATCCAAGAGCCTTTTAAATACTATAGTATATTTAAACATATTCAGGATTATTCTTTGTTCAAGGTTAATTTCTTAGTCAAGCTTGTTTTAAAATGAATAAATGATGCAAAGGGAAAGCATATTATCACTCACATTAAAATCTAATGTTGTAATTATTTTATTTAGATAAGTAGATTTTTATCTGCAATGTTCTATCTTATCTAATAATTTAAATTCTTGGCAAAAACTGTTTGTGATGCCATGAAAATTTTCTTTACTCTAACTTACTGAGTAGATTTCTGTTTTCTTGAGAAATTGCTTTTTAATATTTTTACAACACTGCCATAGTTTACCTACTTAATTTCATATTGTGAGCCATCAATAATATATTTGGTACAGCCAATGAAATTAAAAGCAATGCCAGATCAAGAAATATTAGTGAATTTCCTTTACATTTAGTTTTTCTTCCTATGCATATTATAATTCTTAGATGAACACAAACACTACCCTGGATTATTATGCTTTTCCACAAGAGGGCTCTTGAAAGGCAAAAATACTGGCCTTGTTTAGTGATTTGCCTACATCTATTGGCAAAGACTAGAGAAACAAGATGTTGCAATATTTCCCTGAGAATTAACTGAATTAGAAAAATACTTTAAATATTTATCTTCACTAAGTAGACTTAACTAATAAAAGATAAAATGTATTGAATGCTTCTCTTGTATGAGGCAAGGTGTTAAGTGATGGACATGTAGCTATTACTATATTCATTGCACTTTACAGAGTTAACTGTGATTATGCCAGAACTCTGGAGCTAGGTTGTCTGGGTTTGACTTCCATCTCTGCCAGGCTTATTATTTCTGTGGCTTTGGTTAAGATATTTGTTACTTAACTATCAGTCCTTGGTTCCTCTTTTGTAAGATTGTTGTTAAGATTAAGGAAATTAACAATTGTCCCCATGAAATTTTACTACCAGAGATATGTTGTATATCTATTTATGTACTGTATGTGTATGTGTGTTTTATATGGAACAAGTATTGAGGTTATGTTATTCTATTAATAACATGTAAGATTAAGAACGACTCACATTTTAAGTTAAAATAAGTATAAAAATTAAAAAAAAAAACTAAGGTAATTAAGATACACAGACCATTTAGGAAAATCTCTGGGATATATTAAGTGTTTTTGTGAGTGTTAACTTCCATTACTATTACAGAGGACAACACTGAGGCACCATCCAGGAAGGGACAGAATTTGGTCCAACAAGTGTGCTAGAGCACACAATAACAAAATGCCTCTAATATAAGAGAAGTTTGGCAACACCATCTCCTCATTCTGCCTTCCACTGCCAGCACCAGGGGCCCACCCCACGTTCATCCACACTGCCTGTCCTGTCTACACTTATCACTGTCACTACAGGTGCTGATTTATAGCACCGTTACCTCTTGCTGTAATAATCACTGAATTATGTATTGCTATCCATCGCAAATCTACTTGAGTTCCAGGGCAGTATCTTTTTTATGCTTACCTTTTCATCACATAGTAAATGTTTACTTTGGCTAACAAGGATTAACAAGGACGACTAAAACTAAGAGTATGTTAATCTTTGAAAATGTCCTGTAAAACAGTTTTTGTTAATTTCATTTTACAAATTCGGAAATTGAAATTCCAAAAGCCTATTCCATCAAGATCTCATAGCTTGGAAATGGCCAAGGTATTTGAAAAACAGTCTTGACTCCTAAGCCTGTGTTTTTTCAGTCTAACATCCCACGCTCTTCTCATGGTTGTGCATTTTCTGTCTGAAAGGAGACTAAAAATCCCTCCAGGAAACATAATTGAGTGAATTGAAGAAAGTTCAGAAATATAAAAGGATAGGTAAATAGGTAGGTAGATAGGTAGGTAGGATATACAGAGATTGATATATAGATTACGAGACGGTTTTCTTTTACAATCTTTTTTTGTTGCTATTGTTTTAACAATTTATGTATTTAAATGAGGATTGTTCCCTTCAGTAGATTGGTCAAATGGTGTATTTTTTTTCAATATGATTAGAAGTTCTCCAGCTGATTTTATAACTCCTCTTTTAGAATTATTTTGGTCAAAACTTAAAACATGCAAACATGAACTAATATTTAATTCAACTATAATAAGTTGAATTATATAACTATAATAAATAAGACAGATACTGCTTTTCAGGACTGGAGATTCCACCATGAACAAAAGCAGGTGTAGTTCCAGTGACCAGAGGCCTTCCATACTATAGATTGAGGCAGATATGAATTAACTAATTGCCAGATAACATAAAATCAAAATGTGAAACACACAAAGAATAAAATAAGAATATTCTGCAAAGAGAATGTATCTACATGTTGAGAACTTGAGGAAATCCTGCTTCAAGAGGAGATACCTGAATTGAGAGCCAAATGCTAAGCAGGTGCTAACAAGGTGAAGGGGAGAGAAGACTGTTATGCCATGCAGAGGAAACACATGTGTACAGGCTCCGAAGCAGAAAATGCCATCCTGCTGAGGAGGGACTAAAAGAAGATTGGTGGGAAAAGACAATAAGTATAAAGGGAAGGATGGTTCTAGAGGAGGCTAGAAAGTAGAAGGCAGATGATTTATTACCTTGGGGAACATTTACTAGGGCTCTCTACATTCCCACTAATACCTGAGTACAGAGGAAGAACAAAGTAAAAAAGCACTCTCTTCTCAAAGAACTGCTTAGCCTGGAAAAAGATGGGCACACAGGTGTACACACACATCACACATCAGTATCAAATAGCACTAAGATCAAGATGCCAGGGGAGCACAATTGGAGGAGTAATTGTTTCTGATTAAGGAGGCTTAGGAAGGAAGGAATTGGAAAAGATTTTATTGAGTAATTGACATTTGAACTGAATCTTAAAGGCATTTTAGGCCATAGTGTGAAGAGAGGCACACAGTATGAATAGATGCCATAAGTCTATTAAATAATAATTCCTTTGGGGCTGAGGGTCGAGCTCAGTGGGAGAGCACTTGCCTAGCATGCATGGGGACCCAGGTTTGAGTCTCATTATTCTAAATCATCATCATTATCATCGTCATCATCATCATCATCATCATCATCATCACCATCCTTGAAGAAATCATTTATTTAAAAATTTAAAGGAAATTATATTCTCTTCAGAAATAATTAAAATAGAAATAATATAGTAACAAAAAATGGAAAACCTTTAGTATTTTCTATAAATGAATGCATTTATAAATAATGCTTTGATAAAAAAGTATCTACAGTGAAAATTAGGAAATATTTGAAAATAAGTGATAACATAATTGGCACATCAAAAGTATAGAGAATGTAACTAAAACCATATATAGATAAAACTTACAGATAAAAACTTACAGATTTCTATGCACATACTAGATAAGAAAGATGAATATCTAAAAAAAGAAAGATGAATATCTAATCTTTATCTCAAGAAGCTATATGATCATCAAGTCAAATCTAAAACAAGTGGAAGGAAAAAAAATGGAACATGTAGAAGTCCAGTAAATAGCAAAAATTACACAATAAACCAACAAGACCAAAAGTGGCTCTTCAAATCAATGTATATAGCCCTAGATTAAGGAAAAAGAAAATAGGCTAAAATAATATTATAAATAAAAAGTGGAACATTACCACACACTGGAGATTTTATAATGTCATCAGATAACAGATTGTAAGCAGATTTCTAAATATAAGTGAAATAAACACATTGAAAAGACGATTTAATAAAATTAAATTTGGAATAATTGGGAAATTATAAATTTTAAATAACTAATTAGAAAATAACGAATCTAGAAGTACTCATTCTCTTTTCTAATTCCTAATATCTAAAAGATGAGACTGTTTAGCACTGTCAGTCAGCATGTCCCAAATGTTACCACTAGGTGGCAAACGTTTACAAACTATGGCAGGAGACTGGCATGACTGTGAGAGCCTGCTGGACACCATTTTTGTGTTCTA
The DNA here is from genome assembly GCF_001458135.2 of Marmota marmota marmota. Taxonomy (NCBI): domain Eukaryota; kingdom Metazoa; phylum Chordata; class Mammalia; order Rodentia; family Sciuridae; genus Marmota; species Marmota marmota. The sequence continues at coordinate 609,567 of NW_026000076.1, read as the reverse complement.
CAGCAATCACAAACAGAATGTTCTAAAGCGTTCTCATTATTGTCATTTTGAGCACCTGCGTTGCTTTCAAGAAACAAGACAGTAGCAGGAACAAAAACGCATTAAAACATTGTGCACAGGGTTTATTAGCAGAAGTTGAAATCCAACTCTAACAATAGAACCTTCCACTGGAGGCTCAGAACAAGGCCAGAGAAGTGGAGCAGCCCTATCACAGATTCTCATCTCCATGACAACCTTTTCAGGTCCATGCACAATTAAAGCTACAGTATCATTTTTTTTTTCCAAGGGGGGAAAAATCTAAGTCCTGGCTGGTATTCATATTTTTTAGAAGAAATTAAATGGATTCTAACTAATGGGCTGAATTACTAGACGAGGGTAGGACATAGATTTGAAAATGCTTTACATAGGAACCCTCACTCTCATCAATTAGTAAATGAAAATTTGTATTTTTTGTGGTTTGATGTACTGAAATTATCAATATAGTCTTTAGCTTTCTTTGACAACAGCTCTTTTGTGCCAGGTGTTCTCAAAAAATCCTGGCTTAATTTCCCTTAAGGCTACATTTGTGGATGCAAAAAAAAAAAAAATGTTTATCCATTAGCAATTGGATTTTGACCAGATGGTCTGTGTTGGGACTTCCTCAGAATCCTGGAATAACCTTATCTATAGACCCTCTGCTCCTTTTTCTACTTTGAAAATATCACTGGGTTTTTCAGTTGAAGGTCTGTAAGGTTCAGATTCCCTTTTCCCTGAAGCAGATTATTCAGAATTTTCAAGGGATTCAAGAAGCAATTCAAAAGGTTAAAAATGAAGCTAATAAAGAAAATTTAACGGAACAAGAATTTGGCACTTTAGCAACAAATGATTGATGGAAGATTTTGTGATTTAATGACAAATTCAAGTTTATATGGAAGTATTGGAAATAATGAAGGTAATTTCTTTGTTTCTTTAAAAATGTATTACTAAAGACGAAACTATGAGAGCTGCATTTTCATGTGACCCCATGAAATCAATACATGAAAGGCTTAGTTGGCTTTAACACATTTCCAAGGTTCCTGAGGATGTAATAAAGGTGGTCAAGCATTACCAAGGGTTTTAATAGAATATTATTCCATGAAAATCATAAGCATGTGCTTTTCTTGTTACCTGTGGAAATGTACAAGCAAGACCTTTCCTGAAATTGGAGAGATGGTGCAGATGACTGGCTCTTCAGGGACCCTTGCAGTTCTAGCATCCTATGTTTTCCTGGGTTTAGAATGCAGGCACTGGGGCACTGTTGCTTGATTCATTTGAATCCCTTTAGCATCTAGTGCAGATGGTTAGGAGGAATGGAGGAACAGCCCAGTCTATTATCCAGACTGCCTAGGTGCTCTCATTGCTTGAAAATGAGTGCATGATGTTTTGAAATATATATACACCAAAGAATGGCTAAATTGAGATAATTAATATATTCATTACCTCACATATTTAGCTTTTTTGTGATAAAACACTTAAATATATTATCTTAGCAATTTTCAATAATACATTACTATTCACTATATTGGCTGTGTCATACAATATGTCTTTTGAACTTATTGCTTCTATATAACCAAAGTTTTGTATCATTGGACCAAGCTCTCCAAACCCTCACCACACTCAGCCCCTGATAACCACCATTCTGATCTCTGCTTCTGTGAATTTGGTGTTTTATATTCCACAGACAAATATTTATTGTCTTTTCAGCCTGCCTTTGGTTATCCACACTTCATTCTTAGATCTAAGAGTGAATGGGGCTGGCCCAGCAGCAGAAATGGAACTGAGTAAGACCTACCTGTACAAAGATGGGTCCAAAGCATTCAGAGACTGAAGACATAACTGGGTGGTAGAGCTCCTCAATGGTAGGCCTAGCATGTGTGAAGACCTGGGCTTGATCTCCGGCAACACACACACACACACACACACACACGTAAAAGTGCGTTCTGAAATGGACACTGGACAAAAAAATAGTAATAATAATCAATAGAAGTTGTTTTCTCCCAGGGAACTTAGAAGTTACCATATTGGGAAAGAGGCAATTTCTTCTTGCTCATAGGGCAAAGGGAAACCTGGAATTACTGATGGCCATTTTTGCCACCTTCTAGGGAGATCTTTTCTGAAAATAAAGATAACTTAAACAAAACCTATGCATTCACACAGAAATGCTGTTTAACATATGGATTTAATATGTGGAGACAAGTCCTGGTTACATTTTAACTATGAGTGAAGAGGTGGGGAAAAGGAGAAAACATCAATAGTGATACTATATGAGCCACTTAAAATGAGATCCTGATAAATTTGTCTATGTCCTTGTAAGTTATAAGCATGAAAGATTTTTAAAATTATTAATTTTATTTTTAAAAATTATCATCAAATTTACATTTTCATCAACAGGTGTATGACTTTTAGCATTTGCATAGATTCCAATCATTGCCACCATTACCATGATAAGGAAAGGGTTCCTTCTGTTATCTCAATGATTCCCACATGTCCTCCCTTTCCAATCAGATCCCACTCTCCTATCCCTTGACAACCATTGATATTTTGTCCACCTCTATATTTTATCTTTCTGAGAATGTCATATAAGTGCAATAATATGATATCCATCCTTAATTTTTGGTACTGGGTATTGAACCCAGGGGTGTTTTACCAGTGATCCCCAGCCCCTTTTAAGTTTGAAACAGGATCTCACTAAGTTGCTTAGGGTCTCATTAAGTTGTTGGGGCTGAACTTGAACTTGGGATCCTCCAGTTTCAGCTTCCCAAGTCACTGGGATTACAGGCATGCACATATATAGCACTGTTTCTTCATCCATGTGAGGGACTTTTGTGCTGAAGGAAATTTCTAAATAAATATTCGTCTACAAGTTTTATGTGAACATAAGCTTTTATTTCTCTAGGAAATATGAGTTGCTAAGTTATATGATAAGTATATGTTTAATGTTATGAGAAATTGCCAAACTCTTGTCACAATGATCATGCAGTTTTGTACCACCACCAGCACTCTCTAAGAGTTCTAGTTGCTCCACATGCTTGTCACTTGATATTGACAATAATTTTTTAGACATTTCATCTTTCTGATAAGTATATAGTAGTATTTCATTATGATTTAAATTTGCATTTCACTTAAGGCTAATGATATTGATTTTTTTTCTAAAGCTGATTTGCTATTCTTCAACCTTCTTGGTGAGTGTCCTAATATTTGTCTGTTCTTAAAACTAATTTCTTTGTTTCCTTACTTTTGATTTTTCAGATATTCTGTATATGTGATTTACAAATATTTTCTCTCATTATGGAGTAAAAGCTTTGAATTTTGTTGAAGTTTCAATTTTTTTTCTTATATAGATTGTGCTTTGGTGTCATGTCTAAAAAACTTTTTGCTTAATTTCAGGTCACAAAAATTTTTCCTTATGTTTTCTTCTAATTCTTCTAGGTGATAATAACACAAAAATTAAGTTTGAGAAGCACTACGATGCTTATCCAGAAAGCAAATATTCTGTAGACATAGTTCTGTCTTACAGACTATCCTGCATCCATTGCTGGGTTTAGGCATAAACAAGCATATGTGGTCAGTTTGGTATAAAGACCTTTGAAGATTAAGGTATCTAAATAACCAAGGGACTTCTCAGAGGAGCCCATTGTATGATATAGCACTGATACTAAAGGACAAGAAAGTCAGTGAACACATCCAATAGCACAGCTTTACCTTAGGGTCAGGGAGAGTTTCTTAGGATAACCTAGTGTTGCCAAGAATTATCTCTGATCAAGTCCCTCTTTAAATCTAGCAGAAGGCAGAAACTCAAAAGTTAAAGATGTTTCGCTAAGGGCTGGAGATGTGGCTCAAGCGGTAGCGTGCTCGCCTGGCATGCAGGCAGCCTGGGTTCGATGCTCAGCATCACATACAAATAAAGATGTTGTGTCTGCCGAAAACTAAAAAATAAATAATAAAATTCTCTCTCTCTCTCTCTCTCTCTCTCTCTCTCTCTCTCGCTAAAATTTGACTTATGATCTAATGAGGTTGTGGAGGGGTCATTCTTCCCCAATGTATTGCAGAATGAAAAGATCCATTTGCTTCCCGTGATTATCCCATGAATCCCCAAGGTATCCGTGGAATTAGCAATGGTGCTTAGCTGATGTGGCTCTCAGGACACACTGTTTGCAGGAGAACCTGAAGCGTGGTGTTCCATTGCATCAGAAGAGACTGGAGAAGTCAGTAATTTCACTAGAGGATATGGTACTGTTGTCTGTTTGGAATAGTGACATCTAAAGGAAGCCAACAGTGGATAATGTCCAACAAAAGCAACTGGCCAAAGGACAGACCAAGAAACAGAAGTCAGGAATGGAGAAGCATGGCCTAAAGCCACAATTCTAACTAAGATTTTCCTGTGAGTTTGAGAGACATAGGGTCCTCCATTATCAAGTTGGTTTAGAGCCAGTGAATGATGGGTTACCCATTGACCTTTGGTGCTCTTCTAACCACCAACTGCATTTTTTATCCCTCTGTGCATTTGAAAGTCTTATTTCTTTTTATGTGGCTTAAAAGATAATAAACCAATGGAAACTGGCACTTACAACTAATATCTAGGAGTTGATCCTGCATTTCAAAAGGACTGAGCCATTTATATGCTTTTAAAAAAATCACTTCCCAGGCTCTACTCAAAAATTCCTCCTTCAGTCCCTCTGAAGTATAGCCCATATGTTTGTATTTTTAACAAGCTTCACAGAGTATTCTGATCCAGAAAAAGACCTGAAAAATCTCTGCTCTGAAATTCAAAAGAGAAAATTAAACAGCTTATAGGATATTGGGGTAACATGGAATACAAGATGAATGCAGATACAATTTTAAGTCCTGCAGATATACCTGTGTTTTTTTCTGTGAAATGAAATCCATACAAATGAAAGGGACACACATTGGATTATGAGGATGCTGCAATTGACCACCTGTACCCCCACTTCAGGAAGGAAGGATTTACTTTCCCTGTGGCTAAATGTGTTGCCCTCAATTATCACCCTATCTCAGTTGCCTTTATTGCAGAAAATCGCCTTGTCATAGATTACACACCCTTTTCAACAATCATCCAATAACTGATGAATGTGGGGGAGAATGTCCCCTGTCCCACATTAGGATAGCTCTGAAGAGTCATTCCAGCTCCCAGAATCATTTTAATAAATAACTGAGGTCTTCTCTGAGACAGCACTAACCTTCATTGTCTCTCTGTTATCATATCCTGCCCTCCCCGCCCTGCCCCTTCCACAGTGCTAGATCTCAAAAATACACCTTAGCACATTTCTTACAACCTCATCCCCATCTCAGAATGAACTCAGTCTTGTGTCAGTCCTGCTGGTCACAAATGGTCAAATCCAAAGAAATTTACCATATGGACTGTGGGCTTTCTCAAGTTGAATCACACACAGTGTGATGAGAAGGGATGCATCCCAGTTAAAAATCTAAAAATAACAGAGCAAAGGCTGCCAAATCAGTCTTTCATATTTTCTTGCTTTCTTAAGTTCTTCTTTCCTCTTTTCCATGTTCCATCTATGATATTTGCTTTAGGTTTATTCTCTCACTGTTGACTGGCCACTACTTCTGGATAGAAAATGTGGTTGATATGTTTTGTATTTTTACCACCAAAGAGGAAGGGCTAAGTTTTTTTCCCCTTAATCCAGTTGGTTAATTCTTAGGGAAAATTCTGTTTTTCCAGGCTTTGGTCAGTTTCCAAAAACTGAACCTATCACCTATGTTTAGGAGCCAGGGGCAGGAACATACCAATTCTCCTTGATGTCACATAGGACAGGAAGATGAGAATTTCCTAAAGAAGTTGGCGTGTCATTGCCAAAGAGTCTGGTGACATGGGTGTATAAGAGTGAGCATATAAAACATGTATGGTATTTCCTCTGAATAGAAGTCTTCAACATCTCATCATTTTATATATATATATATATATATATATATATATATATATATATATATATATATACACTATATATATAGTGTATATATAATATACACAAATATGTATATATATGTACATATATCACTGTTATTATTTAACATCTGGTGATTTGAAGTTCAAAAGCAACATTATGTCACTGTTTCATTTCTATCTTTACAATGCTGAAAAAACATAAGAAAATAAGTCACATGCCTATTATGGGTTAGAGCTGGTGTTCAAATCAGGTATTCTGACTCCAAGTCTAAAAACTGTCCATGTCTGTACCTACTTACCAATTATTTTTCTTAAGTGAATCTTACTTGATTTCCTACTCAAGAAAGACACACTTAGCTTTCTTGTGTTCCATGTTACCCCAATTATTAATTTTCTCTGTTGAATTTCAGAGAAGAGATTTTTCAAGTTTTTTTCTGGATCTGAGGTGAATACATAGTGCATCCAAATGCTCAGCATTGTTCCTCTGTGATGAATGCCCACTCAGGGCAGGTGTGCTCCTAGAGAGCTAAAATGATGCCTTTGAAGAATAGGCGATTGGGCTGGGGTTGTAGCTCAATGGTAAAGTGCTTACCTAGCATATGTGAGGCACTGGGTTCAATCCTCAGCACCGCATAAAAAAATAAATAAAATTCTTTCCAAAAAAAAAAAAAAATAGGCGATTGTTTTCAATGCTGACTAGCTAGCACACAGACCACTCTTCCATCACCTTCCAAAATAAAGGCCAAAACTGTCTTTCCTGAAATTCCCACTAGCAAATCATGCCTCTTAATGAATGATCCAAAGAAAATATGCATTATCATTCATGAAGGCTGCACTCAAAATATGCACATCAGACCAAGGAGACACTTCTTATCCCAAGAACACTCACTTTTATTTTCCCTTTCTAGCACTTTTCCCTACACAATAGGAACCATACTATTTTCTAATCTTTTTTCTTTTCCTTCCATTGGACTCTCTATCTACTGTGTTGTGTTAGCTGCATCTTTAATCACTGGCAGTTCCCTCATATATTTTTTGCTCTTTCAAGATTATGTGGGTTCATTTATGTCCTTGCTGTCTTGCACAAATTTCAAAATCAATTTGTAAATTTACACAAAAAGCCTATTAGTATTTTTATTGAGATTGCATTGTTACGTATAACAAAACTATGAACGCGTCTCTCCACTCATTTATTAATCATTACTATAATTTCTCTAAGCAGTGTTTTTTTTTTTGTCTGTTTGTTTTTAGTTCTGTTTTTGTTTTGTTTTCTACTTTATTTTTGTACACAGGTCTTGCACTGGCCCTCTACAGATGGAGAGCCGGGCTGGAGAAAAACCTCAGGTAAGAGTGGAGGTCAGAGGTCAGGAAGGTGAGTGAACTGAAGGAAAACTGGTGTCACCAAGGAATTCAATATCTTCCTTCACCAGCTCCACTTACATTAACAAATTTTTCCTACTTGAAAATGATATTAGTATTCTAGCTAGTGTATAATCCCCATCACTTGAGGTCAACTGACTGTAGTTAGTAACCATATCTACACTATACCTTCACAGCAGCACCTCAATTTGTGTTTGACAAAATCAACAGTTAATATAGCTTAGCCTTGTTGTTATGAAAAACTAATCATCATATCAGAAATGCCAACAGCCAGCAGGAGCCCAGAGAGTCAAGGGTTGGATTTTCCCCTAGGGCTTTGCTAATACCTCAATGTCAGACTTCTGTCTTCCAGAATTGAGAGAGATTAGACTTCTGTTATTTAAAACTATGCAGTTTGTAGTAATTTGTTACAATAACCACAGGCATAATAGGAGGAGGAAGAAGAAGGAGATGTGTAGCATTACAGAAATGTAAGAGAAACAAATATTTCATGAGATGATCTGTGCTATAAAATGCTAATAGTCAAGATGGATGAAGACCAAAATACAAAGGAAGGAAAGAAGTAGTGGGGAGAGCTTGGCCAAAAGTTGCAAAGTGATAATCAGATGGGAGAATAAGTTCTCTGACCTATTGCACAATAGGCTGATGAGTTAATAAAGTATCATGTATTTTAAAATAGTGGAAGAGAAGATTTTGAATATTCTCATTATAAAGAAATGACAAATGCACAGGAAGATGAATATGCTAATTACCTTGAATTGGATCATTATGCAATGTATAAGTGTATTGAGACATTCCATTGTACCCTATAAATATGTACAATTATTATGTGTCAATCAAAACCAAATTTTTAAAAGATTTTTATTACATTTAGCAGCAAAGATGGCAACAAGAATCTTTGTGCCAATGGTTTCATCTTAAAGATAAAAAGCAAGTATGATGTACTGAATAGTTAATTTTTTAATGAGTAAGATTTTACAAACAACTATTTTAGATCTCTTTTCTTTCAAAATACTGCAGCTGGACGAGTAGGGAAGAAGTAGTTATGTAGTTAACAAGATATGTAGGGATGTTTTAAGGGTTTTGTTTGCTTCATTAAGGTAGAAAAATACTACACAGTGTTTAAATCCTCTGCAAGCATTGAAATAGCACAGGCTAAAAGGTTATGATGTAATTAAAGGAGAAAAAAGATAATAGAACACAATTCTTGAGTCACTGGGCAAATTTAGGATCCAAGACTTTAGGCAAGGGAAGCAGCATTTCTTCCACTGTGAACAAAGGTTCAGGAAAGAAGGAGTTCTGGCATATGTATGTGGGATCTAAGGAAGCTAAGGCAATCCTGTGAGATGGTATCTATTTTCCAATTTACTCCGTAAAATTGAAGATGAAGTTATTTACTAAGAGAAGGGCAAAGTCTGGGATAGAAAATTTTGAAATGTATAATTCTTTTTAAATAACCAATCTGGACCATAGCAGAGAAAGCCAGTTAGAAAAAAATAATAGAATATTACTGCACATGATTTTATTCTTTTATTGCTGAGTAAGATTCCATTGATGTGGTGATTATTATTATCCAAAGTACAGGTATGAAGACATGAATTGGTGGGAATATACGATATAATATGCTAATTACCTTGAATTGGATCATTATGCAATGTATAAGTGTATTGAGACATTCCATTGTACCCCATAAATATGTACAATTATTATGTGTCAATCAAAACCAAATATGAAAAATTGTGCTCTATATGTGTAATAAGAATTGTAATGCATTCTGCTGTCGTATATTAAATAAATAAATAAATAAATAAATAAATAAAAATATTACTGCACAGACTTGAATATTCAATTTTTTTTGGGGGGGGGGGGAACTGTTAATATACAGAGGTACCAATCTGTACAGCATGAGTTCCTACCTTAATGCTCAAATTTCAGGGGTGAGGAGTGAAGAAGATTTTTGAATCCATCAAAAAATTGATCAAACTGATCAATTACTCACATTTGATGGACCCAGGAAAATGGAAGAAAAAATTAATGGAGATGAAGAAAATTTGGTTGGAACAAGAGCCACATAGTTTCTAGGCTCAATAGTTTTGTTTTGTTTTTTTTTTTCCTAAAAAGTATTTGTTTCCATCCTTCAAATCCAGGACCTAGTATATATGGATGAGAAAAAATATTATCCAAGGGGAAAAAAAACTTCTTTCTTTTAAATAAAGAAAGGTAAAGGTTAAAAGGAAGAAAAAGTCAGGAAGAAATGGGAATGCATTAAGGAGAAAACAGAATAAAGGACAAAAGGGAAAGGATTTCATTAGGTTATGGGTATGGCTATGCCATTCACTACAATAAGTTTAAATGTTAAAATATGGTTATCCATTCTTACTGGGGTGAGGTGATATCTAATTGTGGTTTTATGTAGGATTTCCCTAATGATTGGTGATACTGAGCATATTTTAAAATATACTTGCTTGCCATTTGTATGTCTTCCTTTGAGAAATGTCATTTTAAAAATCAGGTTGTTTATGTTTTTTGTTTTGTTTTGTTTTTGCTATTAAATTTTGGAGTCCCTTATATATCCTGAAAGTAAACTAATCCCTTGTCAGATGGCTAGTTCACCAAAAGACAAACAAATAAACTAAACCCCTAAAGATAACAAAGTGCTGACAAGAGTGTGGAGGAGAGAACACTTGCTTGTTGTGGGTGGAAATGTAGATTAGTCCAGTCATTATGGAAAACGGTATGGAGGTTTCTCAAATATGTAAAAAATAAAACTGTCCTATGATAGCGTAATCCCACTACTAGGTTTATATCTAAAGAAAACGAAATGTGTCTGTTGAATAGGCACCTGCCTTCCCATTTCATTGCAGCACTATTCATAACAGACAGCAATGGAATCAAACTGAGCGTCCATCAATGGTGAATGGATTTTTAAAATGTAATATATACACAATGAAATATTATTCATTCATTAAAAAGAATAAAATCCTGTCACTTTTAACGACATGAATAAAACTTGAGATTACTGTGGTCAGTGAAATAAGCCAGACACAGAAAGATAAGGACCACGTGATCTCACTTGTATGTGGAACCTAACAAAACTGATTTCTTAGAAGTTGAGAGTAGAATGGTTATCACTAGAGTTGTAAAGAGCAATGGGGAGGGAGGGATGGGAAAAACCTGATCAGCGGGTCCCAGATTTTAGTTAGCTAGAAGTAAGAAGCTCTGAGGTGCTATTGCACCATAGGGTGACTGTAGGCCACAATAAAGTAAGGTGGTGTACATTTTAAAAAGGCTAAAAGAGGATTTGAATGTTTTCACCATAAAGAAATAAAAAATATTTGAGGAAATAGATACATTTACCCTGATTCAAACATCACCCAATTTATTATCTGTACTGAAATGTCACATGATACCCCAGTAATATGTGTAATTTTTATGTTTTTATGTGTCAATTAAAAACTATTTTTTTTCAAAATGTGGTTTTCCATGAAGGCTGTTCTGGGGATAGTTCTAAAGATTTGAAGGACATTAAAAATGAGAGACTCAAACAACATGGGGAAGCGAGCGTTCCCTGCAACAGATAGTCTGAGTTTTCCTTCTAAAATCACCAAATACAACATATGAGGCCCAGTTCAATTTGAATTTCAGATAAACAAGAATAAGTTTTTTCCTGTAAGTAGTTCTAAATATTGCATGGAATACTGTGTTATATTTAAGAAATACTCATTATGTATCTGAAATTCAAATTGTACTGGCTATGTTTTAGTTTTATCTGTGGACTCTCGCAACCCTGTCATCGGCACAGTGGTCAGTTTCACCTAGGAGCAGCATTGCAGTAGCAACATAAACCCTGATAGAGATGAAAGTGCAGGTTTTTTAAATGAGTGTATTTAAAATGTTTGCCCTACACAATTTCTTGAAGAACGATTTAAATAAGATTTGGGTAAGAAGGTGTGTGTGTGTGTGTGTGTGTGTGTGGTGTACTTCATTCTAAAGTTGTCTTATTTTCTTTCTGAAAGGCTTCATCTCATGTTTGATAGTATATCCCAGAAATAAATTTTATACTTATTAAGGTACATATAACTGGATTGAACCTATGTTCATATTAAGACTGTTCCTTCTCACTCTAGAGGTATCTAAATGAAATCTGTCCACGTGTAAGTAACAAATGAATGAATATTGAGCAGACTTCCTGAAACCCCATCAAGTCCCCACACACATACAAAAAAAAAAAATCAACATCTGGAATGAAAAAAAAAGAGAATAAAGTCTATTGAGGTCTTTTAAATTGACACTGGGAATAACATAATAGCAATACCATTAGGGTAAGTGCTTCATGTCAGATATTGTCCTAAGCATGTCACCTACACTGATTCTCACCATAATCTGTGGATGAGATGTTTTTAATCTCCACATTTTTCAAATAATAAAATTGAGATACAAGATAACTCAATTTAAAAAGGATAGAGCAAGGACTATTGGGGCAAAACTATAGGATTTATCTTACTGAAAATTGTATATGAAACCTTCAATTAAGTTTCTAGTATTTCATCCACAAGTACTAATATAGAAAATTTTTCCAAGGATACTGAAGAATACAGTGTCTATTAATGGAAACCTAAAATACAGAAGGATACCCATCACAAGGATAGCCATCATTACCTCTAAGAAAGAGATTGAAATTGGAGTCGGTGAGCAAGTGTTCTAGCTACCACAGGCTTTTATTTATTTTTTAAAAAATATATGTAGTTCTTATTTATATAATTTAAAAATAATTTAAAAAGTTTAATTATACTGTGTTATCAATAAAATAAGCAGCATATTTAACAACATTAAATTATCATGCAATTACAGAGAGCAAATGTTTCACTCTAGTAAGTAAGTTAGTTCTTAAGAACAGGTTTTCGTAAAACATACCTATTTGGAAAATAGCACATACCTGTTCAAAATCACAATAATATGACAAATGTAAGGAAAAAAGTGAAAGTCCTCTTTAACTGGGGGAAGGAGAATGAAAGGGGGTAAAATATGAAAGGAGCATGAATCTCAGATACCTGTTGCAAGTACTGTGTGGTAATAAAATTCTTAAATTTTGATTAAACCATTGACTTAAAAACTTCAAAAGGGTCTTTTCAAAATTATCTGTGTCACTCTAAGGTGAATTAAATACCCTCTTTTTATAAAACAGACACAAAATCTAAAATCATTTGTAAACCTGATGTCATCCTTTGAGTTTTTCTTTATGTTCAATGAATATTCTCTTCAGTTTCTCTCTCTGTTAGCAGTTAATACCCATCTTAATAAAGAAATGTCACTCTTGCTTCTCAACTGGTTAACTGGAAGTTATTATTATATAAAACTTTTCCTTAAATGCCTGTAAAACCAGTCAGTTGTTCTAAGCTTAGTTTATATTCTCTAAGATTATTTATTGAGGTCTATCATTGTTAAATCCTGAGATCACCTTGATGCTATCAAAGCCACCATCAAAATTACATAATAAATTAATACAGCAACAGAAGAACCTATTAATTTGCTTTGGTTTAGCAAATATCTACACTGACTGGTCAGTGTGTCCAACAGTTGTTTTAGCAAGTGTCTTCTATATACTTGGCACTGTTGTATGTCATGGGGATCCAGCAGCAAATCAAACAATATCTTCATGTAGGTACCAAGAGATCTATAGCAACTGGCATCATTCTGAATGTCAGACCAAGTCTGATATTCTTAATGATTTCCCTGTTAAGGTATACACCCTCAAGATGAAAGCCTTCAATTTTAGGATCAATATATAATCTCCTCAGTTACTTGAAACATATAGAGAATCATGATTTTATATATACAGATGTATATATAATTTTATCTATATACATATAGTTATATATAGTTATCAGAGCCCATAGTAAGGAAATGTTTAAAAATATTCAAAACCAATATTCTAAAAATATTCCAAAGTAAATCAATATAAACTAGCCCATGAACTCTAACATTCAAAAAGAATGAGCATTGTGCTAAAGGCTGAGCATAGCCTAAAAGAGCAATCCCTATCCCTCTCAAGTTCAGAGCTTAGTAAAAAATACCAGTCTTGAAAGTTTATAACTCCAACAGTAAATCCTGATTCTGAGCTCTGCCATTTGCTATGAAGATAAACAAATTACAATTGACAGAGAATGAAAGTGAGGACCAGTTCAATCCGAGGAGATTGGTTATGGAGACATGACTTTGACCTATTCCTTAGAGAAGGGGATCACTGAATATTTCTGAGTGGAACTCATCAGGAACATTGTTACCTGGTTATGGTTTTTAAAGCATATCTTAAATGACATATTCTGATTGTATTCTTTACTCTCAAAATTACTTTAACCACTTATGTGTGTCATAATCACATCAAATATGATTTAACTTTTGAAAGAGGTAGAACTCTCTCTTTTACATTAGTATATGAGTGTAACCATAATGCTTACTAGTTAATTAGTGATATTAGGTGAGATACAAATGATCACCCTTCTATACATATCTGAAGATGTCTCATATATTAAAATGGTACACAAATCTTACTCTGCACTGTGTAGGATTATCTTATTAAATATATGTCTCCTCTGTTTTCTGATAGCTATTTTCAGGAAAAGGTGGACAAATATGTGTGTTTTAGGTCTGGGAAGATGTTTATATTCCTTTCATTTTGTGTTTGACAAGCAGTAGAATACAAAAAAAAAAGAGTTAAGATGGCAGACAAAGTGGGTTGAAAGGTAGATAAAAGTTAATTTGGGGGTGATTATTTGATCTTGTTTAGTTAATTATGTTTGAAAAATGTTTTAAAGTTTTTATGTTGATAAAGAAGTTTTGGACAGTAGTAACAACAACAACAACTTTCATTTCTTTCATAATTGCAATGTGTCTAGTCCAGTGTTTCACAAAGAATTATCTCCTTTGATTTTCTTGTAAATTTTATGCAGATTATTATCAATTATTATAGACAAGAAAACAAGCTCGTAAAGGGGAAGTGACTTGCCACACAACTCATCAAATGGAATAACTAGGATTCAATTCTATGTCTGTATAACCCCAGGGGTCTTTTAGTTATATTGCAGCCATTCTTTAATTGAAGAAAAACTGTTAACAATTATACTGGTATTTTACAGCAATGTGGAAACTATTTTGCTGTTCTTAGAAGATGTGGAGCAGATCATAAAATGTGCAAATTGATTTATGCTCAAATCAATGAATTTTGAGTGAATGTTCCTCTGGTAGCTTTTTACAAGGTACTATTATACTTTGTATTTGCGTTGCATTATGCCATACCATGTTCTGGGATAGAACAAATGTATTCCTATGAAATGTATTTATTAAACCCATCAGAGACAACTAAAACTCCAAACAATTTTTATGCTTTCACTGGTAATTCTAAAGTAGAGGTTTATACTTTCCTTTTCTGATTTGCATAGAAACATAAATAAATTACAAAATTTTACATTTTCAGCTTATTATGTCAAAAGCTATAGATATTACCTAACAATGGTAATTGTTGAATATAAAATGATCAGAGAATCCCTAATGAATTTTTAAAATTTTTACAGAAAAATACCTGTTCCCAGTAAGCTATTGCAAATCTTTTGGAGGTACTGAAGAAGAAAAATAGCATTGAAATTTTTTCCTGAGTACTTTGTGAATCTGCAGCAATTCTTTGCATCACAAATTTTTTTCTTATTTCCTAAATATATTAGTTATATATTGCTGCATAACAAATTGTCCCCATATATTGAGGTCTAAAACATTTATTATGACATAGTTTCTATGAAGAAGGAAGCTGGGCTTGGCTAAAGAAATTCTCCCGTTCAGAGAATCTCACAATGTGGCAATCAAAGTGTCAATGCAGTCATTCCAATATAAGACCTTGGAGAGATCTCCTACCTAGTTCAACTGTGGGGCTGTGAGCATCCTCATGTCCTTACCAGCTGCTGGATGGGGACATTGTTGTCTTTTCTTATGGGCTTCTTTTTTTTATTATTAGTTACTCAAGACAATACGATGATCTTGACATATCATACATTTTATTCAAATGGGGTATGAATTCTCATTTTTCCACGTGTACAGATAACCAATGTGATCCTGCAATCTTATGGATTTCTTCACCTTAGTTCTCAAGTGAGCTGTCTTAGCAAGAAAGCATAAGGGGTGGCAAGCAAGAAGGAGTTGCAGTCTTTTATAACCTAATGTCTGAAGTGACATCCCAATGCATTTTCCCTTTTCTTGATCTTTTAAGTTGAGTCACTAAGTTCAGCCCATATTTGAGGAGAGATGATTATATAAGAGTTTGAATACCAGGAGGCAGGGATCATTGTGCATTCCTTTACAGGCTGCCTAAAATACACTAGATCATAAGACAAATGTTAATATATCATCAGCATTATGATCATAAAATAATGCTAATAACATTTTATAGTGACTTCCATTTTTCAAAGTAATGTAGACAAAGCCTACTGTGCCAAGGCTGATGATGAAGACACGTTGCAAATGGCCAGGTGTGAAATTTCTCCACAGGATAGATGTGAATGTGACAAATATTTATGTCCTATACATAAGATTGGGCAGGAAAAGTAATAGTGACCCCATCTTTACATGATGCTAACAAGTGCTGGTATTCTTATACATAACTTTGCAACTGGGCTGATAACTGAAAAGTTGCCTGTGACTTTGGGGCTGGATAAAGCTAACTTAACCCCTGAAGATGGTTAAACAAATGACCTGAGCCTCATTAGCTTCACCAACTGGGTGCTTGATAAGTCAGTAGCCACTGAGATCAAAGAATAAAAGAATATGGAAATAATACAGAACATTGTTTACAGTTACTTTTCCTTTAGGAAATATTCATCTGGTCTCTGTTGAACAGCCAAATTCTAAATGTCTGATAAATGAAATTCACCAAATTTATGTTAATCATTAGATTCTCCATGAAACCACCCATTTCCAGCTGACAATATAAGGATTACTCACACTGATACTGCCTGATAACTGAGGAGCTTATTTGTTTATAAGATGATGTGAGACAGGGGAGTTGGAGCAAGGGCTTTGGATACTGAATTCCATCTATTCCATTGATTAGCATTGTAGCTCATGTTTCTAAACTTTCTGAAATTCAGTTTCCCTACCTCTAACATGAGGGTGAACTCAGTGGTGGCCATAAAAATATATCTTCCATACTCCTTGCTACAGAAACAACACTGGATTAAAGGTTTGTGCTACTGTTCTCTGAAACTCACAGTTGTGTTTGCATTGAGTCTGTGCAGCCACCTGCCCCAATACCTTAATTGTTCACTAATGCAGTAAGTAATGTCTCTCTCCTGTTTTCAGCATGCTTATTAATGATAGGGCTTGTTAGACAGTTGTAATGTCACAAAACCACTCAGGCATTTTATGAAGAACAGCATTATTATTCAAGTTATAATAATTTCAAATAAAGTTAACACATTCATTTAAATGATTTAATGATGCTCAAGGAATGCAATCTTAAATTTTCTTTGAAATAATCCCAAATATTTAATAAGCATTTGTAATGCTATACCTTAAAAATTAACTAAAGGTTCTTATTTATATATTTGGTACACTTTGGTGCCTTTTACCAGAATGAATGAATGCAAAAACTGTCCCCAATCTTTGCTGATTAATGATAACCTGCACTGAAACTACAACAATAAACCAGATGCTATCCTTGCCCTCTAATTTCTTGTAATTGCTAGAAAGACAACAAGAGAAGGTAATTTTAATATTCAGCAATAATTGCTGTTCCACAGGTAAGCAAGGTTATTGTGGCAGACTAGAAGAAGAACATCTAATGTACTCAAGGGAGTCAGAAAGTTCTAAGCCTGTTTAGAGGCAAGAATGTGGGGGTAGGCAACTTGGAGTCAAAAACAGTGAGGAGCAGGGCAAGAATGTGGAATTCCATGCAGAAAAAAAAGCCTAGACAAGGCTGAAAGTGAAATTAGTCATTATTCTTCTAAGAGATGTCCTGAAGATAGGCATTGTTGGTGAAACATGGAGAGAAACAGCAGAGGAGGTGCAGAGGTCCCAGGTAAAGACAATTCTTATCAACCATTTATGAAGTGTTGGCTTTAACCTTTTAAGGGATGTAAGCAGTGGAGATACATAATGGACTTGACCCTTCAGAAAGAGCTTTCGGGTTGCCAGGTGGAAATGAGTTTGAGATTGTCATTAACACTATGTCTAAGACCATTATTCCTCCTTTTCAGAGATATGATTTTCTGTGACAATATAATAATAAAATGTTTCACCAATTTCAAATCCCCATCTCACTCCTCCAAAGTTAGTCCTACTCCCAATATAGCAATTAATTGGTAAATATTCTGAGAATAGTGAAGACACCCACCACAGGAAGGAAACATGCATGAATGTGCAGGCACATACATGCACGTACACAAGTATGCACACACACACACACACACACACACACACACACACACCAGCTACATTTTAGTAATTAATTTCTGCAAAATAGCTCTAAGTTTAGCAGTTTAAAATACCAACAAATATTTATGCTTTCACAGTTTCTGTGAGTCAGTAATTCAGAGGCAACTAGGTTGAGCGGTTTTGGCTCAGTGATCTCTTAAAGGGTTGCAGTAGTGACACTGGGTAAGGATGAGGTCATTGGGAATCTCCACTGAGACAAGAGGATTATCCTCACAGATGGCTCACTCATATTCTATTAGCCAAAGGCCTCAATTTCTTGCCAAGTGGACCTCTTTTTAGGGCTGCTTGTATAGCCTTATGACGTGATGGTTGAAACCAAATATCACTTCAACCTCAAGATGTCTGGCTACTGTTGTTAAAATCACCTTGGCTTTAAAGCATATTCAGAAAAGGGAAACACAAACTCAAAGATGCATCTTGAATGGATTAAAGCTGACCAAATTTGAGCAACATATTCATTGTGTAACCTTACATGGTTACACATGTAAACCTGAATAGAGTTTTCTATTAGAAAGCAGTCTAGGAGCTCAGACCCTGAAATCAATTCCAGTCTTAGAAAAAGACTTCTATTCTATAGAAGTAAATTTTGTTAGCAGTTACAAATACTGAAATAGAATACATGGAACTAGAAAAATGTGGGATAGCTAAAAAATAATACTTGGTCTCAAAGATTCATTAAGACTCAGTTTTGGCCAAAAGGGTTCTCCCAAGAGCAACTTACTTCTAGATCTACTATAATGTAACTCAACTCTAATTATGCCAAAGTGATGTCTATCTGTGAATCCTGGGGTGTTGTGATTATTATAGTAATGCCTATGCATGGATTCCTAGAGACTCAAATGTAAAGAACTCAAGAAAAATCTAATAACAACCTATGTCATTTAACTTGAGACATTTTGCTAAATAATTCTATAGTAATGTGTTTATCTATATAAAAGAATTCTTAAGTGTATTATGATTACTTGTCTAAAGATAGGAAAACAGACAGATGATAGAAATCATGTAAAACAGTAAAATTCATGAGACTCTCACTAAGTTGAAAAACAGCACTACATCTACATGGACAAATTGTATGTAATATTTATGATCAATTAATAAATTTATTTGAAAAATGAGCTTAACTACCAGAATGATTTTTCTCTCTCCAAATAGAAACCCGACTTTAAAACAAATCTAAAAACAAGCAAATTATCATTTCTCAAAAATTAAAAAAAAAAAAACTCTCTTTAAACATAATGGGATGGTATATCTTATCACCATGAAAACAGGATGATACTTTAACACTTGTGAGATACACATCAACTTAATCAAAATCTAATTGAAGGAAAAAATACACCTAATGAAAGATACTATTTCTCAATGAAAATTCTACAAGAAATCATACGAGTATTTTTAGTTACTATTTCTGCACAAGTAGCGAAAATCACTGAATTTTGTCTTAAATTGTTACTTTTCTCTATTTTTCAAAAATTCTTTTTGTGTAACTGAGAATATGTTTATAATACTTGTCAAAGCAAAACTTTCGCCAAAATTAAACAGGCAGGAACAATTTTATTCAAGGATATTACAATAGTGGAGAGAGGCTAGGGCTCAGTCTTGCACAACTTCTCTGAAACTAAAGTCAGGAGGGGGAGTCAACAGCTGGAGTGAAAAGATCTTAGGTCATCTGCATTTGTTAATAAGTTCTCCTGAAGGAAAAGTAAACTATTTGGCTTTCCTGATAGGCGGTAGTTTTACAACTTGGAGCATGGCTGCCCACCTAGGTTAGGCTCTTACCCTCTCACAGAAACCACAAAATGGAGATGCTGTCTTCCTTAATGGTTAAATTTCAAAAGAAAGGATGTTAAACTGGTGAATGAACTTAAAAAAAAAATACACTCTTAAAGGGACAGAAAAAGAATTTATAATTACAAGTTTTCTAAAGTTAATGCCCTAAGAGAGAGAAGGCTAGGGCACTTAGGTTTAGGCAGACGCCTGTTTAAAGTTTCTTAAGGGGGAATATGGATGTCTGAGCTAATCTGTTGACCTTGTCCCAATGATAGGCTCTACTCTTTCCACAGATTTCAGGTCTGTTTTCTTTATTCCAACTGAAAGGTCTGTTTTCTTTATTTCAACTGAAGCAGTTGTAGGAATGAGAATTAGATACCACAGGCTGGGAAGCAGGGAGGGTGTACACCTTGGCAATCACTAGTGTCATTTGGCCCAGTCCCTAACCCTGTATGCACAAATAGGTAAGCATCTCTTTTGTTCTACAAGCTTCTAACATGGAAGCCCTCCCCTTGATAATCTCCCAAAGCATTTTGTACCTCTCACCTTCTCACAGGCAAGACTTTTTCTACAAAGCTAACTAAATTTCCAGTGCTCTATTTTCATGTTCTCCTTCCTTCCCTTACAGATCTGGTTCCTCACCCTCTGTGCAACTACTCTTTGCATCATTAAGACATGGGTTTTTCTGCATTGCATTCAGTTTTTCAGCCTACATTATCTCAGTCCTGCCCTATGCTTTATTTTCCATAGTCAAAACATTGTGCTATCATAATTTAGTAGATAATGTTAGTTTAGTGGCTTCGTATTTGAGAGCCAGAGAAATCTAGGTTCTAATTCTGAATCCCTCACTTTTTTGTTTTTTTAAGCTATGGACCTTTAGACACCATTTCAGGGGCCCAGTCTCCTCACTGTAAATTATCAATAAAATTTATTTTGAAAGAAGATTGAATAAGACAATGGGTTGAGTATGCCTCATTTGATGGTAATACGTAATAACACTCTGCATCTTCCTCCTTTTCTGAAATGCCTACTTGGTATTTTTTATGAAGGACACCAGTTTCTGTTTCTTCCAATGCTGAGGAGAGAGAAAAAAAATAGTTTGATATAATGCATGTAGGTTTGCATTTACCATATCACTGATGGTGATGAACTACACATTGAAGTCATATAACATATTGTAAAGAATTGTAAATATTAGTCAAGCCTTTTATTTATTAGAGTAATGGGTTAAAAATGTCAGACACCAAATTTTGATTTTATATTATTGATGTTAAATGGGCAACAGAGAAAATGATTTTTCATTTAATTTCTCTTAAACCAGCTAAACCAATTTTTGTAAGTTCACAAAAAGCCAAAAGGGCTCTCAGGTTTATTTCCATTTTCTGATTTAGAAAAATGTCATGTATAAATAGTGAGGATGATTCCTTTAGCCTAAGGATGTGGAGTAAGAAACTAGTTTCATCTGTTAGACTAATAATACAAATAAATCAATTAATAAAGATGTCAATTTTTAAGTCCTAAGTGATCATTCAACTCTTCCTTAAACTAAAACTAAACAAAAATTTTCAAAAAATACAAAATCAAATTCTCATCTAAAAACTGAATGGATTCTGTACTCAAAGGAAATATGAGACTATTTCAGTCAACTATTTAGTACTGTCAGCATTAGATTAAAAAAACCAGATGGTCAGCTGTGTATAATTCTAACAATCCAGGATAATCAAAAGCTATTCTTTTCCTTTCTCTGCCCTTCCCAGAAAGCTGAACAAGAAATAAGTTTAATAATGCATTATGTCCATAATAGAATGCATGGACAAGTGCTTTAATAAGCTTATCAAATTCATGTTAATGAATTAGTTATCTCAAAAATTGCCATTACAACTTAATATTCAGAGTCACTTAAAATGAAGGGTTTGGCTGGGGATCTCTTTCTAGTGCATTTCTTCATCTAGTCAATACAACATTTATTTAGCATCTACCCAGAGAGAGCAGCTTTTTAGACACTATGGAAGTTACTGTGAAAGAGAAAGATGTGAAAAACATGGATTCTTTCTTAAGAAATAAAGAAGTCTCTCTGGAGATACAAAATATAGAGAAATACCTATAATATCAGGTACATTTTTTTTCATTTTGTTTCTTGCCTGAGAATTAAGACATTGTTTCATTACTTAAAATTAATTATTATCCTTTTTAGGTTGGGCAATAAATACAGAAGACTAGGAATGTGTGGGAAGGCTAGGAATTGCTAAAAAGCTTCTCTTCAATGAAAGAAGAATGAAGTAAAAATTACCTTGACTAAAGGGCACAGTTGATATTAAGAGAAAATTGGCATTTGAAAAGGGAGCAAAGGCAAATACATTTTTGGTATACAAATGAATTAAAATGAAAGGGATTCACATTTTCTGATGCCCAATCTAAACCAATTTAGAAGAGTAATACTGTCTTTAAGATGTTGGTAACAAAATACCTGCTCATCATTTGATTCTTTTGCTAAATAAAACTTGATCCAGGAGAGCTCAAAGAAGAGAAGGCCATTTTTATGCTTTTGTGCATTTATTTTCATATTAAGAAAGTCCAACCAATTTTCAGAGTAGCTTTATGATGGCTGTTTCCTTGCCAGCAGCTTTTCTGTTCAGCTGGAGCTTTGCACATTGCAACTTACACTCTAATTCTGACATAGCTGTCATTCACCTTCCCTTGATCCTTGGAAAATCAAGAACCCATAGTGGCGATAGCCAAAGTAAAGCAGAGTTTATAGATAGAAGTGATGTAACTTGAGCTTTTCTTATGATACACACACCTGCTATTATCTCTTGGTCTGGGTTAAATGCTGTAACTGAGCAACTGACCTGGTGGTGTAGTATTGGGTATCAGAAACTTAGGTCTGGGGCAAGTTGTTGTATGCCCTCATTTCAAATGATCGCTAGGCTTATTCTCACAAACTGACTGAACAAAACAAGAGAATCTGGTCTAACTACCAGTAATTTTAAAAGATACTGGCTAGGACTCAGTTGCTTCATTAAATTGAACTTGGAAAGAACCAGTTTGTAAAATAAATTTAACTTTTTGAAACAAAAACTGCTTATAAATACAGCTTCAGATAGGATTCACTTCTGGAATTCTAGTCATTTTGAAATAGAAGTCCTGTTGCCTCAAAACACATGCAAGAAAAGCAAAGTTGACAGGAAGGACTTAGCGATAACACACACACACACACACACAAACACACACACACACATACACACACACACATGCTATTTAACTAAAAATTTAGTGCAACTGATAGGCCTTGGCACCTGACATGAGGTGGGGGCTGTTGGGGTGAGGAAGCTGTCTGAGCCCCAATGCCAAGGCCCAGCTTGACTTCCCTGTGGCTGGAGCACTCCACGTCAGCTGTCCCTATGCCTTCACTGCCAGGCACATCAGTCTTCCTGAAACATGAGGCCGGGGGTTTCCCTCAACACACATCCTCACACATTAATGCTGCTTTGGGAGTGCCAAGATGTCAGCTAGACTAAAGGGCAAACATAAATTAACAATAAAAAAGCTTATTTCTAGGAAGCTCAAAACTGAGGAAGAAATTTCCCTACCCTCTTTTTCTTAGAAGATTTACTTTAGAAAATTAGTCAATGCAAGTATTTTCTATTCTCTTTGAAATTTATATAAATTATTTTGAAAACAGGTAGGCCTTTTGTGAACTTTGTGATCCAAGGATGTCTTTCTCAAGGACTTGGGGTCCATTTTATAAAGTAAACATAGAGGAGATTTCTGTGGTGAGTAGGAGCCCCACTAGGGCGGGTACCTTATACCAGGTGTGAGAGTTGTTTTTCCTCTAGGTAAAGTCAACCAGCTAACACAGATGCCGCCATAATTATCAGGTAAATTTTAGGATGGCATATGTGTGACAAATGATCATGTCATGTCTTATATGAGGATTACTTATTGTTTTTCCCGAAACCATGTCTGCAACAGGTTGTATGTGCTTAGCTGTATGAAAGGATGAAATTTTTTTCTGGCTTTGCAATCTTAAACAGATTGCCTATGATAAGCATCACTTTCTGTTTTAGTACTTATGGAATAGTAAATATTTCTCTACTACCTTTCTGGAGAAGATTTCAGGGGAAGATTTTGTTTTGTATTATTTCCCAGCACAGGAAGATCCTACTGTTTGCCTAGGGCGCCTTTAGCTTCTGTCCAAGAGCCATCAACCCTGACAGAGTTGGATATTCATTTATTCTGTCCCAAATCCACAGCATGGGGGAGGCTCTGAGCAGTCCTTCTTTTCCTGCTATACTACAAATATTCAGTGACCTCCAAGCTGCCTTTAGACAACAGCTATTTTAGCCTCTGGCATGTCAACTTTTTCAGGTACTTATGAAAAGAAAAACGGTAAAGTAAAACTTTGTTAATGTTGAACCTTTTTTATAAATGCTTATTTCTAAAAAAAAATATTAAAGGCATTAAATATTTATGGTTCTTGATTTTCCACAGATCAAGTGAAGGTGAAAACCATCTTGTCAGAATTACAGTGTAAGTTGCAATGAACAAAAGCTCCAAGGTGAATAGGAGAAGCTGCTGGTGAGGGGATAGCCATCATGAAGCTCAAGTCTTTGCATGGGCTTCAGTTTCTTAATATGAAATAAATATCTGCAAGCGTAAAAATGACCTTTACTATTTAATGCTATCCTGTATCATTTTACTTAGAAAAGCTTCAAGAAGTGAGCATGTATTTAGTTACCAATAATCTTAAAGACGATATAAAAGAACTTTTTTTGGTAAACACACACACATGATATGAGATCTACTATCTGAGGAGATTTTTAAGTATAATTGTGCAGTACTGTCAACTCTATACATATTGCTATGCAAGCAGATCTCTAGAACCTTATCAGCCTGCATGACTGAAACTCTGTAACCACTGAACAGCAACTCCTACTTCTAGTGACCACCACTCAACTCTGTTTCTGTGAGCATGACTACTTTGGCTACCTTATATAATTGGTTATATAAGTGTTTGTCCTGGTTTATTTCACTTAGCATGATATCTTCAAAGTTCATCCTTGTAACATGTTATAGTACTTCCTTCTTTAAGACTTCATAATATGATTATATATATGTATATATATATATATATATAAAAATCATAATATGATTTATATATATATAATCTTAATATGATTTTATATATATAAAAAATCATAATATGATTATATATATACCATGTTTTCTTTTTCATTTTTTTGTCAATGGATAAATGCACATCTAAGTTGTTTCTACCTCTTGAGAATAATGCTTTTGTGCATAATTTTGCAATGAACTTGGGAGTACGAATATTTCTTAGAGATCTTGTCCTCAATCCTTTTGGATAAAGACTCAGAAATAGAATTTCTGTATCATACGGCAGTTCTATTTTTAAGTTTTTGAGGAACTTTCATACTGTTGTTTCTAACAGCTGCACCATTTTACATTCCCATTTACAATAATCCCATCTACAATGAAATCAAAAGAAGAAAATACTTAGGAATTAGCTTCACCAAGGAAGTAGATGGCTTGTCCACTGAAAACTATCATACATTGCTAACAGAAATTAAAGATGGCACTAATAGTGGAAAGATATTTTCTGCTTTCTAGTGGGTACACTAATACCCCTTACATTGATAAACCCGTATCTTCAAATATTTACATACCCTATTTAACTTGGACCAGAGTCATGTACATGTTAATGCAGTAACTTTATAATTATAAACGGATATAAAAAAAAATCAACCTCCAGATGAGATAAAGCAGGTTAGGTGAGTAGGCTTGATGAGGAATAGAGAACATAAAGAGGCACAGTGATTTGATTGGTAATCACAAAACTGAGTGTATCAGAAGAAATAATGAAAGTCAACCTCTTGCTAACCCCTAAGTCAGTCAAACAGAACCCATTCTAATTCTTTAATTACTCCTCCTAAAAATCTCAGAGTGCTCAGAACCAGGGAGGGTGATGAGGCATTACTCCCAAAAATAGTGTCAATTATCTGCTTCCCAAGCTTGGAGGGTATCATACTTGGGAAGTTACAAAGTAAATACAATATAATATAATCAAACCAATATTTGTGCTTTGTACGTGAGGCACATTGAAATCTATTCATGAAAGGAATTTTTAGCTGCTAAAAAAATCACTGATATTCAATTGGTTCTCATATGACATGTGATTGTTATAGATATTGTCTGACTTCCTACATTTCTTATAAGAAAGGCTTAGAAAAAGCACAATTGCTATAGTTGAAACTCTCTGGTTATACTTTATTCCTCATTCAAGTCACTTGGCTATTTCCAAAGTTGCAATTACAATAATTTATGTTCTAAGGAACAGCTTTTGCAGTTAGCAACTCTATAAAAAAAACCTAAGTGATACTAAGGAAACAGGTAACTTATTTGCCATATGGGTTTTATTACTCCGATGGCATTGCTCACAGAGAGTTGATATTGAAAAGGGAGCTTGTAACACTCTATCAATGAGCATGTAATGGCAATAATTATGCCATTTGTGCCAGTGCCATGGAACTCTACAAAAGAATTGCCCTCATGTTTAGTCATAAGAAATTGATACTGATGTCCTTTAAAAGAACATTTTAATAAGAGGTTCATTAGAGAATAGAAACACATCTGTCTTCCTCAAAACATTTTTTCCCAATTATCTCATTAGATTTCAAACCAATTTTCAGACAGATCTATTGTGGTCTCTATTTTATAGATAATAATTATAGCTAGCATTCTATGTAGTACTTATACTTGATGAAGAACATTCAATATCTTCTTCATGATTACAGCTAAAATAGGTGATAAGGCCAGGTGCGGTGGCACACGCCTATAATCCAAACAGCTTGGGCAGCTGAGATAGGAGAATCACGAGTTCAAAAGCAGCCTCAGCAACTGCAAGACACTAAACAACTCAGTGAGACCCTGTCTCTAAATAAAATACAAAATAGGGCTGGGGATGTGGCTCAGTGATTGAGTACCCCTGAGTTCATTCCCTAGTAACAGAAAAAAAAAATAGGTGATAAGTTGTTATTTTCTCAGATTTGCTGATGAAGGCACTAGGGCTCAAGGAGACTGCTCACACACAAGCCTCAGATGTTGCTCCTACTACAACACCTGCTTAGCATGTGTGAGGCCCCCAGGTTCAATCTCCAGCTCCAAAAGCCAAAATAAAACATAGTTTAGATAGCCTTAAACCTATTTGGAACACTTCAGTTGAGTAAACATCATCAAAAACCACAAGCAGCATCCCAGCAACCACTGGCAAGATTAAATAACCATTCCAAATGTGAATGCCAGATTTTCAAATTGTCAGTCTTTAGACAGAATTCCCCTTGGTATCAAACTACTGCTGCTTTGATCTCCTTCCTTCATAAATGTCAATAGTACAGGAAAACTCTAACTTCCCAGCAGTTTCCAGGAAAAAAACATGGCAATGGTAAAGTCCAAAACTTTGTCCTGGGATCAGAGTTACAGATATTTAATGCAAAATATTTACCATCATACCTGTTCTAGTGCAGATGATGTATGCCCTTGTAGAAGGATGTGGTGAATCAGATGATGATCAGGCAGTAGATGTATGATCTGAATTCACAAACAGATATTCATCCTGCCCTTGCTAATCATTAAGCCAACAAATATTTGCTGTTACTTGTATGCCAGTTGAAGTACTGGCATATGAAATGTTTAGACACTAATGAGATAGTGAGACAGGATTCTTAAATAGACCATAGTGAATCCCACCATTATATACATCCATAAGAATGAGGTACTAATTAGAATGAGATATATTTCATGCTTGTATAATTACATTAAAATGAATTCTACTTTAATGTATTACTAAAAAGAACTAACAAAATAAAAAAGAGACCAAGAGAGCTTACATGTGTAAACATGTAGCATTCTATAAATGCTTAGCAAGCACCTACAAAACACACTCCCAGCCCTTACAGAATTTATAATCCTTAAACAAATAAAAGGTTACAGTATTACTAGTAATTCTTATTATTACATCATTATTTATTGCTAATAGGGATAATGATAATAATTTATAAACTAACATTCAGACTAATAAGCTTTTCTGTCAGTACTAATATTTAAATAATAGGTAACTAATTAAAAACCACCCATAACATATAATTTAATTTTTGGGGGGGGACTACTAATCTAGGTTTTGAAATCATATCTGAAGTTTTTGAGTCTTTTAAACTCATTCACTCTGGACCTTTGGGTTAAATTCAGTATTTTCATTGCTATTTTCAAAAAGTATGTGTACTATAGCTTGAAAATATATCTAATTTCCTAACTATAGTTTGGCTGCAAATCTTTTTCATCTGCCATGGACTATATGTTTAAGCAAATGTGAGTGCACGGGTCCTGAGTGAATATTAATGGCAAAAGCAGCAAAAATGGGAATGTTGAGGGAGGTCAGAGCTGCCCTTGAATTTCAGTTAGACAATGTGAAAGTAAATGTGAAGATTAAAGCTGGAAGTAGCTGCACAGATGAGTAAAAAGTAAACATAAGAGGGAACAGCTTAGAAATGGTGAGAAACACCGCTGTCATCTCTTTACAATGCAGCAATCATGCCCAGCAAATAGAAATATTCCAGCACACCATTATCACTCTGCTGGGAAAGAGTTCAGGACGAGCCCCGACCACGTGTTTCCCACAGACTTAGTCTTGGAGTCCAGCACTTGGGTGAGTGTTGTGTCAAGTCTAAAACTACAAACAGTCTCTGTATCTCTTGCTCAATTGTCACAGGAACTGCCATCAGTCTCTATGGGCAGAATGTGGGCTGGGTGGATCAGGGAAGAGGAAAAGTTGAACATTCACATGTCACTGGGTGACAGGGACTACCATCACTTTTAGAACAGAATGATGTATTTGGGGGTATACCTCTAGGTGTCCCAAAATTATTTACAGGCTTTAATCGCTTCTTTAATCACTTAATAAAACAAAATAATAAATCTCTTTTTTCATTCATATATAACCAAATCTGGAAGTCTAGGAATAACTCAGTCTACAAGAGACTGAGGACCTCCAATAAGCTATCGTCTCCTTTCCACCAACACACTCGCATGTGCACAAACACATGAACATACTCAGACACTTTGGCTTAGTGGAGGCTCAGGTTCAGGCTCTCCCCTCTCCTCTGGCTGCTGCCTTGTGATTGACAATCCAGACAAGCCCCCTCCTTTCCTCCAGCTCTCTGAGCTTTGTTTCTCCTGCCCACTCTCACATATTTACATTTCATTATGTCTCTCCCACTTGGAATTCATCCTGAATATTCATCTGACTCAATCTCACCTTGTTGGATATTTGTATAAAGTCTGAGTGTCTATTAGATGTCCTACATTTCTTTTGACCTCTTGTCTATCTTTACCACTGATAAATAACCATTTCTCTGCAAAACAGACAGGCACACCCACACACCTATGAGCACCATGATATGCATACGGATTACACACACACAAAAACATTACACCAAGAGAAATCTCGAATATTCCAGCTCCGCCTTGTTTTTATACCATTAATGTACTCTTTGCCATCTTAATCTAAATGTGACCCATTTGAAGTGCTGGCCAATTTTACAGCTCCGTTGAGTAGCATTTTAAGGCTCATTACAAGGACTAAAGTGATTTGCATTGCCTCCCACTCTGAAATATAAGTTTTTAAAAATAAAGTCCTGCTATAAATAGAACTGCTCTGAAATTACATGTGGCACATAATTAAGTGGTGCACATTGAAGCACTCAGCTGTTTCATAATTCTCCAGGAGCTCATGCTGCTGCACTAGAATTCGGAAACCACACTGCCCTTATTCTGGGCACCATCAAAACAGTTAGCAAGGTGGCACAGATAGAGTCCATAAGAATGTGATATGAATAAGTGACATCTGGAAACAAAGAGCCCCACACTAAATAGTTTTCTCTCTTTAATCCAGAGGCATTGAGATATCAGTGCCTAGAGACTTGACCGCATAGTTGCCCTCCAGATGAGCAGGAGCTAACCCTTCCTCCTGCAGTCAGAGTAGCCTTTGCTTTTCTGATAAACATCAGAAAATTTACAGCTCAAGGGAAGTGGAGCATGTCCCTGAGCGGTAACTATTGAAATGCACCCGGTTTATTTCTGTCTTTGGCAAGCTTGAGGTCCAGAGACTACAGAAGAGCTAGTAACAGATAGAAGGGAAAGATGTCTAAAGTCTCTTACCTGCTACAGAACCTGCAGCTCCTCTTGCCTCTGCAGAGTGCCAGCCACAGTTACATTAGGAGGTTGCCAGTGTGATACCATTAATATTTAAAGGGGAAAAGGACATGGTAAGAGGGGGTTATGAGAGTGGGAGGCTTGAGAAGTAATCTCTTCCAAAAGAGGCCGGAGAGTATCTCCTTTCCTTCTCTAATGACTAATTGCTGCTGAGCTCTGGGACTGAATGGCAAGGCCTCAAACAAGCCTTCTCTGAGCAAGAAGAGGGATGCAAAAGATAGGGGAAAGAATAGGAAGAAGTGAAGAAAGATGGAAAAGGGAAGGGGTGAGAAGAGGAAAAAGTGAGGCAGAGAAGATGGGCATATGGGGAGAAAAAAATAAAAGCAATAAAAAAAGAAAGAAATTGATAATAAAACATAAATAGAGAAGCAGAATAGAAAAAATTGCACTGAGCTGAGCATATCAAGTGGTTTTCCAGGAGTCTTGAAAAAAGATTTTTTTTCCATTTTCCTAAACAGAGGCAAGAAAAAATAAAGAAATGATCACTTAACTCTGTAAGCAGTGCAGAGTGGTCCGAATTATGGGAAGATCTGAATATACTATGGGCAAGAAACAGAATTATGAAGTGTATCATTTTAGTGCTGAATTATAATGTAGAGATTACTTACCACAGACTCTTACTTAATGCCAGAATTCTCTGCAACTTTCCAGATAAATTGCTTTCTTTTTGTTTCTCTCTTAAAGCAAGGGGTCACTACCAGGAAAGTTGATTGTGTCTATTTTAGATAATGCTAAGATTTAGGAAGTGCTTCCTTCTTTAGAGCTGGAAACTTTCCTGAGAATTTCATTGTACTAGTCCTACTTCTGCAGAGACAAAGAGAAAAAAAAAAGCATAAAAGAGTGAACAGAAAGAAAGGGAGCATATGGAAGAAGATAACATAACTAGAAAGAACGTATAAATATTTCAAAGATATATTTTAAAGAAATGGAAATACTAGGATTCTGAAAAAAAGAAAAGAAAAATAGAAAAGCAAGGTTAATAAAGGAACATATCAACCATAGAAGGAAAAGAAAGAGAAGTAGGGAAGAATATTTTGTCATCTAATGATAGTTATCTAATTAATTTTGTTTAATATTTCTCTGATGACTTTTTTATGTCTTCTCCAATGGAACCTTATTATTCTGGGGAATAATAGTAGCCACTTAATTGCATTTTTTTGTGTTGTAATTTTGAAAGTGTTATTTTTCTCAAATTTTCCAAATGTAGTCATAATCTCCACAGTCCAGCTTTTGATTTAAGAATGATGAAGTTAAATATGTGATTCTTCTATCTTACATGGTCATTACACGGTTGGAGATACAGTAATTGCTTTTTTGTTTTTCAAGTGTTAGTGATTTCTGTGCTATAAATAAACTGGATGTTCCCTAGTTGTTCATAAACAACTTCCATCTGGGGTCCAAAATTATAATAGTTTTGGCTTGATACATATTTATGGATTGCCAGCATCTGAAATCTATTAAAAAAAGAGATTTTTATCTATCATCAATTTGTTCTTAGCTATAAGTTCCTGAATTTCCAAATGCCTTATTAATTTCTATTTCCTTAAATATTCATAAAATAATTTTAAGTTTAATTTGTTCCCTAGACAGAAAAAAAGGGGAGACTGAACTACAAATTGTAACTGTAGAGAAAATCTCTTCACATATAACAATTATATGTGAAGACAATAGATATTCAAGAATATTTTTCACCTATAGAGATTTTAAAACTTTAGTATTTCTATCTACTTATCAGAAATATTTGATTTAAAGAAATGTTTGAAACTATTATGTATAATTATAAGGCATTAATAAAAGGAGGAAAGCCTTGTCAACAGACCAATCTTACAAAAAAGTCTGAGAGATCAGTACTGTCAATTAAAAAGTATGTTTTCAAAATTATGTTATGCAAAATAAATGTTTTGTTATGAAAACCCTCCAAATTTTATATAAAATCCTCTCTAATCAGGAATG
Source organism: Marmota marmota marmota (assembly GCF_001458135.2). NCBI lineage: Eukaryota > Metazoa > Chordata > Mammalia > Rodentia > Sciuridae > Marmota > Marmota marmota. The sequence goes on along the minus strand of NW_026000076.1, from coordinate 577,760 downwards.
AAGTATTCAATGTAACAATTACACAGACTGTTCCATGTGATTGTATCATTTGGATGTTGCCTTAAGAAATGTTTCCTACAATATTTTATGCTTTAAATTTTTCATCATTGCTTTTTAATTTTAAAATTCATCCTGTAAAACAGCAGCATATTGAGAAATATATATATACATATATATGTGTGTGTGTGTATGTGTGTGTGGTCTTCCCTAATGTTAGAAGGACAGATTTGAAATATAGGAGGGCAAAAATGTTTTCCTCATCAAATCAAAATAAAATGCAATGATATTTTCTTGTTTCAAAGGTTACAAATAGCACACATGAATGCTAATGATAAATGAGTATCCATCTCAGATACAGAGCTGCCCTTATGCCCTGGTCATTTTTTAAACAGTTCCTGAGACCTTAACCATGTTATCTGCTGAAAACTCACAGGCTAGAGAACATCCACACTCCTACAGTTTTCACTAACAAGAGCTGACAACAAGAAAATGTCATTTTTTCTCACCCAGAGATTCAATCTGTTTCACCTGTTTGTATATCTGTATTGCTGATACCCCCAAATTGGAGACATTATTTAAGAAATGTGTTATGCTTATTCAAGAATTAAATTAACCCATATTAACATGGATAACCTGATGACTGTTTCTTCTCATCCATCCTGTGCTGAAAGCAAAATTGAAGAAGAGGCCTCTCTTCCAATTTTCTACCTCTAATGATCTCTTCATATTTTACAAAATACCTCCTACTGCCTTAGTTTTTTTTTCTTTCCTTTTTGTTGTTTTTGTTTTGTTTCGTTTTGTTATTTTGGTACTGGGCATTGAACTCGGGGGCACTCAATCACTGAGTCACATCCCCAATCCTTTTTGAATTTTATTTAGAGACAGGTTCTTACTGAGTTGCTTAACACCTTGCTTTTGCTGAGGCTGGCTTTGAACTAGTGATCTTCTTGCCTCATCCTCAGGCATGCACCACAGAGTGGCTCTACTGTCTTAGTTTTATAGCCTTTATCAACTTGACTTGTGATCTTGACTTGTGAACTTGATTTGTGATCTTGCCCAGCCCTTTAGACTTTCTGGTTTCTTTTGTCTTCCAATGAAAACTTCTAGGATTACACATTATGCTGGTCTATTAGACAGTTTTTTGTTATGACAATGAAATATGGAGGAAGCTAACTGTTTTTTAAAAATCTGGTTAGCTCACCATTTGGGGGGTTCAAAGTGCAAGATTGGAGTATTTCTTTGCTTCCAGTGAAAGTGACAGATGGTGGCACATCATGGTGGGGGTATGTACAGGAGCAAGGAGTCATACAGTTCAAAAAGAAGCAGAGAAAAAGAGGATGGGAAGGGCCACGTTCTCCCCTTTTATAATTGCCTCCTTGCAAGAATTACCAAAGAGTTTCAGAAAACATACCTCATCTTCCAGAATTACCTAAGGACTTCCCACCAGCCCTCACCTCCAAAATTTCCCCCACCTCCCATCCCTGGGGATCAAGTCTTTACTCACAGTGAATCCTTGGGGGACACTCAAACCACACCCCAATCATAGCAGCTAGGACTGTCAAGGTCCCCTCTAGACATCTTGTCATGTTGTGTCTTAAAGTACCTTGTATTCTACATTTATAATTACTAATCCATTCTTTTTTCTTTTTCTTTTTTTTAGTTGTAGATGGACACAATATTTTATTTATTTATTTTTATTTGGTGCTGAGGATTGAATGCAGTGCTTTACACATGTGAGTCAATCTCTCCTACACTGAGCTACAACCTTAGCCCCTAACCATTCTTTAAAGCACTAAAATTATAATTTACAAAGCTGTAATAATTTTCAGATAGGATGGATGAATTGGGAAAGAAGAGGAAGAGATAAAGAATGACCAAATATGCCTTGTAAACAAAGTAAGTTAATCTATACTTACAGTGATATCAGTTTTATAAAGACTATAGGATATTTTTTAAAGCAACTCATATGTTTATTTAATAACCACTAATAAATGGAAAGCAATTATTATAATTATCAGGAATAATTTTTTAGTAACAAATAATCTAGTAGAGCAAAAGCAATCATCCTCTTTTTAAAAGAAATACCCTAGAATTGACTTTTTTTATGTAATAAGTAACAGGCTACCCAGCATTTAGGGTTTTTTTTTAAATTTTTTTATTCTAATTTGTTATATATGACAACAAGAAAATATCATTTTCTTGTTGACAGCAGAATGCATTACAATTCATATTACACATATAGAGCATTTTTTCATATTTTTTCAAATCTCTGTATACGAAATATATTCACACCATTTGTGTCTTCATACATGTACTTAGGGTAATGATGTCCATCTCATTCCACCATCTTTTTTACCCCTATGCCCCTTCATTTCTCCTCCCACCCCTTTGCCTTATGTAGAGTTTGTCTAATCCTCCCATGCTGCCTCCAAACCCCACTATGAATCACAGGCTGCCCAGCATTTAGAAAAGGAAATTATTTAATTCATCTTATATGCTAGGTACTTTTATAAGAGTAGGTGAAACAATACTGAATAAGACATAATCCTGGTCACTTAAATTGGTATCAGTAGAAAGGATTAGATACTGTCCAAATGTTAAGTGCCAGGCATAATACATCAATGGGTGGAAATGAAAGAGGGTGTGGACTAATTTGAGTAGCTCCATGCCCATCTAAATAACTGTATAATTCTAAGCCATTGCAACCAGAATTTGGAGAAAGGATTAACCAGTGAAGGTGGTATGTAATATGACTGTTGCATACTGCTTTGTCCAAGTTGTAGACTTGGAGCTCGTTCTGTTTTCTTAAGCCTTGACAGGCCTTGTTTGGTAGATAAAAACACACTTAATGATTTCATCTTGCCTAGGTGAACCTGAGCCACACAGTGGCAGTAAAATGGCCTTAGAATTTATTTATCTCCTACATTTTAAAAATATCAGAATAAAGTTGATTTCCTAAGCCTTCAGCAGCACCTTGGACTATAAACTTGAATTAGTTTACCAATCTTGTGACATTGCAAACCTCTATTCTGCCTACTCAAGTCTAATCTTTCAAAGATGAGTGAAATGTCACATGGGATTTGAGAGATTTCAGAAACAAAACCTTGAACCAGAAAAGTCTGCCACTGCAGCACTAGAAATTCATGATTTAAAAAAAAATATTCATTTTTCATTCATTTAATCATTAGTTCCAACAAACATTTCTCAATGTGCTACTGTGAGTCAGGCACTGTGCCTGAGGCTAGCAATAAAAAAAATCTCAGGAGACTGAGGAGTAAAATGGAGAACTGGAATGATTCAACAGTATGATGATTAAGCACAGGTTTAAAATGTACTTGGGAAAGCCCACATGTATTTCAATAATGTTTTGTAGGAATGAATGGACCAAATGGCTTATGCCTCATTTGTGTCTGCACATTCTGGGGCAGCCTGACCACATTTGGAATTTGGGCAGGGGTAAGGGAAGGAACAGACACCAAAAGGAGTCCAGAGCTCTGAAGCAGAATTTGCATGTGCTGCTAGCATAATTCACAGCAGTGTAGCCATTTCTAGCAGTGAGATTGTCTCAGTTCATTTGGGCTGCTACAACAAAGTACCATTGCTGGGTAGAAACTCAGTTTTCACAACCTGGGAAGTCCAAGGTGAAGGTGCCTGCAGATTCCTTGTCTGGTGAGGATCAGCTTCCTCCATTTCCCCTTCACCAAGTGTATTTTCTTGCTGGGTCCTCACATGGTGGAAGGGGTAAGGGTCTCTTATGAGATCACTGCTCTGATTCATGAGGGTTCCATCTTCGTAATCCAATCACCTTGCAACACCCATTTTTTCCTAATACCATCTCCTTGGAATTGAGATTTCAACATATAATCTGGGGGATGGGGACACAAACATTCAGATGATAGTAGTCTTCAAGAAATTAAAGCATCAGATTTTTTAAAGCAAACTCTGGCTCAATCACATTGGCTTATCTTTTGCTATCTACTCCTGGCTATTGCTGCTGGATCTCAGCCCCAACAAGAACAGAGCCCTAACACTCTAACTTGTTTGAAACCTGAAATATCTTTCTCTGATTCTGGGCACAGTCCAACCATTCTGGATCCTGTCCCAGGAAATAGAACATGATGAGGGCTTTGCTTACATGGTGCCTGTCATTTAGGCAGTGGGTGCACAATGAGGAAGGCTTGTGGGTGCATCAGGTACCATGTGTCAGATGTCCTTGAAGGACATATTGTGAAGTTATTTCTCTTTATTCCAGTTCCAAAGAAGAAACAGTAGGTGTGCATCCAACAAAGAAATAGATTATCTTTCAAAAACAACTGGATGAACATCAGGTTAGAATCTGGTTATTAAGCTAATTTCTAAACCTAATTGATAAAGAAGCCATAACTCAATATTTATAGTTATGAAGAAATGTCCATGTTATTTTACTAAATAGAGCAGACTAAAAAGTAATATGCAAAAATATTTTTGGAAAGTATATATAATTTGATGTATAAATACATGTGATATTGGGAGTACTATGATTAAAATAGTGATAATCTTTTGTCAATAGGAGTAAAAGTATTTTTCCTTTATGATTTTCTGTCTTAAGGTTTGTTATTGCATTAAGGCATTTATATCAAAATTTTGCATACATAAGTAATTTGATAGAATTAACAATGCAAGATGAATCACAGACTAAAATAGCAAATACCTTCATTTTGGTTCCTAAAAGGTGGTCATCTGATGACTTTAGAGTTATAATTTCATTAGGATTGTTATTAAAAATAAAAATGTATGTGGAAATGACATGCTTACCTTCAGCAGGTGAGACGTAAAATGTTTCTTAATTTCACTTTAGGCAAAATTAAGTTGTAGCTCGATGAGTCCAGTGCCCTTTGCTAATAAGAATAGTAATAAAATAAAGGTATGAATATGCATTATCTTCTGCATTTCTCTTTCTCAAATGTACCATCAAGAACATTTTGCAGACCTCCTGGCTTTTCTTATTTCAGAACACCAGATGGACATGGAAGCACACAGTGTGCTAGAAACATTACTCCTCCCACTCAAGATTTGTACTGACAGATTCTACTCCATAATTCCCTTTAAACTGTATCATAGCCAATGCCATTATGGAATTAGCTCAATGCCAGCAAATCTAATGGTGGGTAGGGTTTATTCCAATAAAAGCTAAGCTGCTGATACTTAATTGGGATTGTCAAGATGCTAGTTTTGGTCAGTTTGTAACTTTCTTGTATTTTCTGCTATTAAGATCCAAATCATATTGTCATTACTTTGCAAAACTTTAGTTTGGCATGGAAACAGGGTCAGATAAATGGAATTCTTGCTGCAGGTTGATATTAGCATGTGCCATTGATAGAAGTGTATACACCACACCACAAATTTCATCCAAAGTTAGGTTTTCCAGTAATTCCCTTGTTAAAGGGAATTTAAGAAGGGAATATTTTGCACATCTGGAATTGTAATCATCACATTTTCACTCGTTTTGTAATCCATGGAGCTTTTATGTGCAGTGTGACATATCTGCTAGCCAATCTCTGCAAAGCCATTATTGACTCAATCCTTTGAATACCCCTTGAAGAAGAAGGCTTTTTAGCAGCTTCTGGTTGGTACAATCTTAGAGCCTTACCTGATACCTTCTTTGACATTTTAACACAAAATCATAAGTGAGTTATTAAGGAATTACCTTTTATTAAGTCATTTGCAAAAGATGCTTATTCTTTGAAAATAGGTTTGAAAAAAATCCAGTATTTATCCTCTTTTCCCATGGAATTGTATAATGTTAATCCCAATGCTAAATTCCCAACTTAGTTGATACAAAATACTTTTGGCATCTTACCCTCTGATTAAAAATCATAACAACACCAGTGATGACAGTAATCTGTAAATGCACATAATAATTTAAAGAGTGGAGCCATCTTTATGTTTCTCCTATAAATCCTGCCTGAGTTGTTGCTGATGCTTTTTAAGCAGCATACTGTAGACACTTTTGCACATCTGGAATTGTAATCATCACATTTTCACTCATTTTGTAATCCATGGAGCTTTCATAGCAGTATGACATATCTGCTAGCCAATCTATACAAAGCATTATTGACTCAACCCTTTGAATACCCCTTGAGGAAGAAGGTTTTTTAGCAACTTCTGGTTGGGGCAATCTTAGAGCCTTAGTCCAGTGAGGGAAATGATAGAGAAATCAAGTTTAGTTTTTCTATATAATACCTCTGGCAACCTGTAGAATACACTATGTAGTACCATTAGTGCTTCTAGAGTGTTTGCAGGCAGGGCTGATATTGCTGGGCCACCATCCAAGGAAAGGTAGTTATATTATAGCAGCTCTATAAACCAATGCTTGCACACGTTGGCATGAAAGGCTGATAAGGACCCTTCTGAGTATAGATAGTGGAATAATTTAAGCCTTGTCACAAGCAACTTTCTGGACAGAGTCTCAAGAAAAACTGTGATATCAGTGTAATCTAGTGTGGACAATCTTTTCAGAACTTCAACTTGACATTTTTGGAATGCAGGAAGCTGATGTTACTTTCAAAGTTAAAATTTAACTGTCATTGATTAACTGTGTGAGACTTTTACATAGTTATACCCAACCTATGGGTTTTTTTATCTCTCCTGACTTTGCCATTCCCAAATTTTTTATTAGTGATAGCTAATATAATAAACTGATCTGTGATGAAAAAGGCAGCTTTTCTTCTTTAGAGATTCTAAAGTCTTTCTGGGGGCAGATGCTTCACCATTACAATCAAAAAGTAAGATTATATAAAAAACTGTAGGTAAGCATGATACAAATTCATGCTTACATTGTGATAGATATTGTGAAAGAGAAGCACCTTTCAAGGGTTCTATCTCAAATAATAAACTTAAGGCTATTACACCATAAATTATATCACTTTTGTGTTACACACACACACACACACACACATTCACATGCATACAGCATTGTCAGGTAATCTTTCAATTTTGCTGTCTATTGAGATTGAGTCTCTTGTTTGAATCATGACTTTTTAGAGCAGGAAGGGACTTTTGGGGATAATGTGATCTAATCATCCTATTTTTCAGATGTAGAACCTGAGAACTAGGAAAATTAATGGTGTGCCCGGAGTCACACAGCCAGTTAATGACAATCTGGTCTAGAAATCCTGATGCTTGATTCTTAGACAGTGAGGTCTGCCCTGTCTGCAAGTCAAACACCCAGGGATCACTGAGGTACCATTCTGTGAATTACTACTCAAAGTCATTAAGGTTCTTTATTCCTGAACATCTTAGAAGCAATTTCAAGAGTAGTGCTCCAACAGACCTTGAGAATTAGTAAGGCTTCCTAAAGTGCTCCTTTTAGTCCCCAAAGGAAATTCACTAGCAAGGATATCTAGTTCATTATGCTCAAAGAGCTCAAAATACCATATATTTTGATCACGAATATCATCCTACAAATGAATGCTTCTGGAAAAAAAAAACCTAAGATACAAACAGATGGTTTGCATATCTTAGAAACACAAAGATTTACATTTTGCTTTCTTTGTGGAATTATTAAAAAGCAATCTAGCACTCCTATTCTTTCTTTTCTTTTCTAAAAGAGTATTTAAACTGTTGTTGATGGGAGTGCTGCAGAAATTTAAATATTTCTAGATTTCTTCAAAGTATCAGATGTTCTTTTGTGATATGATGGAGGAGAATAAGCTCAAATAATAGTATAATAATCCACACTTATCCATGGATGATATATTCTAAAACCTGCAATGGATGCCTGGAAACACAAAAAGTACCAAATCTTTCCATACTGAATTTTTCAAACATAATACATGTATACCTATGATAAATTTTAATTTTTAAATTTGGCACAGTAAGGGTTAATAACAATAACTAATAATAAAATAGGACAATTAAAACAATATACTGTAATAAAAGTTATGTGACTATAGTCTCTTTCTATCTCTTCATCTCTCTCTCTCTCTCTCAAAATATGTTGTTGTTCTATACTCACCCTTCTTTTGATGATATGAATTGATACTATGCATATATGATGAGATAAATCAAGGGGAATGACATAGGCACTCTGATTTAGCTTTAGATTATTATGTAAGGATCACTAGAACATAAGCACTGTGGTACTTGGACATTTGACCTGATAACCAAGAAGGCTACTGAGTGACGAAAAGGTGAGTAGTGTATACAGAGTGGATACACTGAACAAAGGAATGATTCAAGTTACAAAAAGGAAAATGCTGGCCAGTGTGAAATTTCATTATGCTACTGAGAACAGCATGTAATTTAAAACTCATAAGTTGTTTACTTTTCTGTAATTTTCCAAGTAATATTTTTGGGCCATGGTTGATTTCAGGTAACTGAAACTGCAGAAAGCAAAATGGCTGATAAGGAGGACAATTGCAGAGTTATAATATGGCTAAATTGTTGCTTGAATAATGATACTCAAGGAAATGGGTTTACAAAAGCTAAGAAAGACAATTATGTCCAGCATCATGCTCTTCTTGGCCTTGGCCTGAAAATAAAGATGATTATTATCCGACACTATAATTGTTTGTTTTTGCTCTTGTCTCAAAAGCAACGTAGTTTGCAATTATATCTGTAGTATCACAGGAAAGTATTATTTAAAACAAGAAAACAAAATTGAAACAAACTGAGACAAGTTTAAACCAAGTATGAGGTTGGTACTCCAAATACATTCCATAAATACGATTCATCTTCCACAGAGCAGTGGAAATTTAACCACTTCTCTTAAGATTTTTATTCAAAAAGAGAGGTTAGGGTCAAGCATGTAGGCTCAGTTTTTCATCTTTGAAGTGAGTATAGTAATAGTTTGTACCTTAAAAAGATGACAATTAAATGAGATAATGCTGTAGAGATCTTTAACACAGTTCTAGGTACAAAGAGCTAGATTAGTATTTGTTATATCAACAGTACATCTATACTACTTATCAAATAATATTCTTTTAATTATGTTTTTCTAGATCATGAGTCTCTGATGCCCATTTTATTACTTGATACACAGAAGGTACTCCATAAATATGCATTTACAGCAAAATATCTGAAGATTTCATAATGGTTTTAGGGATAAACAATTTAGAAAACAATAGATCAATCTCCACACAATTTTAGATACACTGCAAATAAGAACTTAACAGCCAAAGCCCAAATATAATTGGGAAACATGTAAATTCCTGTTTTTAGAAATGAAAAAAAAAATCAATTAAAAAAGTGAAAGGTGTAAAAAAATCCAGGCCAAGAGCAATTCACATGAAAACTTCAGGAGTTCAAATGGACATAAAACCAATGTCAACTAAAAATGTTAAAGTGCTAAAAGTGTGCTGGATGATTATTAATAACGAGAGCACTTATTGAAATAGATAATCCAGGTTTTATTCTACACAGAGATACTAATAGTTTGCAGATTTGAAAAAAGTGAATTACAAAGAGTCAGTTGCCTTTGTAAGGACACACAGTGAGTATGTGTGTCCTTAAACTACTTTTCAGATTCTGAATCCAACAATCCCTGGCTTACAATATTGATATTCTGGGTGTGATGTGGTATGCACATCAAGGTGGGAAAGGGTTAATGCATGCTACAGTGCAAAGGGTGCATTTAAATATATTGACATTCTGAAGAATTGCAGGGAAAGGGTTAATATCATTTGAGAAACACTTGATGGAACAAAGAAATTGAATATTTACAAGACAAAATTTGAAACTGAACAACTCTAGATGCCACCAAACATTAAAGGTCTATAATTTTGGTAATGCTTTCAGATAACTTGTTCATTTAGCAATGGGGAGAAATTCAAGTACAATCCAATGGACATTGTTTTAAATATTAGATACATCTAATAATTGATAAGTTTCCTTCAAAAAGTAACACATTTCTTATTATTAGAGGGGTGTCTGCCATAAGGACCTTAAACTTTACCTTGCTACATAAAAATCTGTTTTTCTTACTAAAAATATTGCTTTTTAAAAATAATATTCAAATTCTTTTTTCTACTATCAGCCTCCCCATAAGTTGTCCCTTCCATTGTACTTTATGAAAAATATAAAAGCCAAACCTGGACAAGACTGCTTAACCTTTATAACTGCTTTAGGCAAAACTTCAGGGTTCTCAGTTATTCATAGCTTCCTAGTCGTCTGATTTCCTGCTTCTGACTTGACTTTTGATGAACATTCAGACTTCCTTCCCTAACTCATGTTTTCAGATTTCTAGTCCATTTTTACCCTACCTCAGTATATTTACTGGACTGGAGTTAAAATACAACAAATTTAGGTGGAAACTTGTTTTCCTCCCCTCTATCTACCAGATTCCTGGGAGTTAGCTAGAAACCCATCATCTTATTTTCTAGGTCCCACTAGAAATTCTCAGATGTCAATGACACCACACCTGTCCTTGAAACTGAAGGCCCAACAACTGTCAACTCATAAAAGTATGGGATAGAAAAATCTTTCTGGTAGCAGGTTAAGTCAAGAGAATTTTTTTTTTAAAAAAGACACTGAAATTCAAGTAGCAAGTAAGCCCACTGATACATGTCATACAAAAAATGATATTTACTGTTTAAGAGTCACCATCTTGTGTCTGCTTCTGCTTAGGCAGATAGTTTGAATTTCCACCGGACAATCTTCCTACCTTGTTTCTATCAGAGAAGCAAATAGTCTACTCTAATTGCAGATAGTTACTCCATGAATCAAGGGACTCTTATTCTAGCCAGACAATATAGATATAAGCACCTAAGTGAATAGTAAGTAACAGCTGATCTAGTTTCATGGCATCTATTTACAGTACTTGTCTCTCTGGACCTGATCTCTTGTTCAATTTTAGATTATGTTCACATTCCAGAGATAACCAAGTGACCCTGTATTGATAGATCCAATGATCTATTCAATGGATCTTCAGGTACTATTTCATGAGGCCAGATATTTACTAAACACCTATCTTACGAAAATATTTAATTCTGGCCAAACATGTCCTTCTAGCCTTCACAAATCAATTCATGTTCTGTCCTCATGCCTTTGCTTCTCAGGTGTTGCCTTTCCAGAATAAATCTCTCTGCCAATCCATTCTCTCCTGATTAATATTAAGTGGAACTAGGTTCCTTTTTCCTTCATTAAGTCTCAATAGGACTTTAGCATCAAAAGGATTTTTTTAATTTAAATTCCTGTAAAACATATATTTATATTGTCAACCAGTCTATCCTACATTTGCTTGCAATCTTTTTTTAATTGACCTTCACTAAGTTGAAAGAAGGTCATAGACTTAACTCACTCAAATCTTTTTGGCATCCCTAGCTTTAATTTGCTGTGGAGCCAGCCATGGGCAAATTATTCAACTCCTCTGAGTTTTATTTTCTTTTTTCTTTTTTAATAGATTTTATTTTTTAAATACATGACAGTGGAATGCATTACAATTCTTTTTACACATATAGAGCATGATTTTTCATATCTTTGTATATAAAGTATGCTCATGCCAATTCATGTCATTATACATGTACCTTGTTTTTTTGCATTACAATTCTTATTACACATATATACCACAATTTTTCATATCTCTGGTTGTATAAAAAGTAAGTGTCTTCATACATGTACTTTGTATAATGATGTCCATCACATTCCACCATCCTTGCTAATCCCCTGCCCCTTCCCTTTCCCTCCCACCCCTATTCCCTATCTAGAATTCATCTATTCCTCCCGTGCTCCCCTTCCCTACCCCACTATCAGTCAGCCTCCTTATATCAGAGAAAATATTCGTCATTTGTTTTTTGGGGATTGGCTAACTTCACTTAGAATTATCTTCTCCAACGTCATCCATTTACCTGCAAATGCCATGATTTTATTCTCTTTTATTGCTGAGTAAAATTCCATTGTGTATATATGCCACATATTTTAATCCATTCATTCACTGAAGGACATCTAGGTTGGCTCCACAGTTTAGCTATTGTGAATTGTGCTGCTATAAATATTGATGTGGCTGTGTTCCTATAGTATGCTGTTTTTAAGTCCTTTGGTTATATACCGAGGAGAGGGACAGCTGGGTCAAATGGTAGTTCAATTCCCAGAATTCCAAGGAATCTCCATACTGCTATCCATATTGGCTGCATCAATTTGAAGTCCCAACAGCAATGTATGAGTGTACCTTTTCCCCACATCCTTGCCAACCCTTATTGTTGTTTGTCTTCCTCTTATATTAGACAAAGGTGCCAAAAACATGCACTGGAGAAAAGACAGCATCTTCAACAAATGGTGCTAAGAAAACTGGAAATTCATACGCAACAAAATGAAATTAAACCCCTATCTCTCACCATGCACAAAACTTAACTCAAAATGGATCAAGGACCTAGGAATTAAACCAGAGATTCTGCGTCTAATAGAAGAAAAAGTAGGCCTAATCTTCATCATGTGGGATTAGGCCTCAACTTCCTTAGTAAGACTCCTATAGAGCAAGAATTAAAACCAAGATTCAATAAATGGGATGGAATCAAACTAAAAAGTTTCTTCTCAGCAAAGAACATTCTGTGAGGTAAACAGAGAGCCTACATCCTGGGAGCAAATTTTTACCCCTCACACATTAGATACAGCACTAATCTCTAGGGTATATAAAGAACTCAAAAAGCTAAGCACCAAAGAAACAAATAACCCAATTAACAAATGGGCCAAGGACCAGAACAGACACTTCTCAGAAGAGGATATACAATGAATCAACAAATATATGAAAAAATTCTCATCATCTCTAGCAATTAGAGAAATGCAAATCAAAACTACTCTAAGATATCATCTCATTTTCTTTAAAAATAAATGAGAACTTATTCTTACCTTGCTGCTTTTGAGAAAATATCTCTTCGCCTATAGAATGTATTTGATAAATAATAATTTTGCCCCTCCTTCCAACATTTCATGAACACCTTTTGTGTCCCCAACTGAATTCTTAAATACACATGTGTACAGTGTCTTCTACTATATCCATAGATCTTTGTTGTGCTGAGTACCTATTGAGAGTACAATAGATATGGTTAGTGAAATAAATGGTAATAGTGGTAATAATCATGATGATAATAACAATAATCACAGCTGTCTTAGAGATCCTTTGTCGCATAAGAACCACCTCAAAGCTTAGAGGCTAAAAAAAAATTAGGGAACTATTTACAGAATGACAATATGAAAAGAGCAGTAGACTCTTCTGCCCAGTGAAACAGTCATAGCTGGGTAAATCATTGAAAAATCTCTAGACATTGTCCTTAGGATGTACAGAAGACAGAGAAATATGCAATCAAGAAAATCTACTGAATTTGTAAAGAGCAACATGAATTGGTGGCATTTGAGTCACAACAGACACCCTCATTTCTCCTTCTAATCTTACTATTATGGACACTCCATTCAAGGTGGGTGAGATCAAACACCTAAGGCTCTCCCTACACCTTCTAGTCAAAGCTAGTATTTAACTTGGAGGAGCAGGTCAACAACACTTTTCATCACCAATATCCTTGTTCTGTGTTGCAGAATCAGCATGGTGAGCCGACAGGCATTTGACTCTTCTTGTTGACAAGATTCCATTGAGATTATCTAATTCAATTTTTCTTTAAAAAATAGTCTATAACAGTGTTAATAAAGAATTTTAAGGGCTGGGGTTGTGGCTCAGTGGTAGAGCACTTGCCTCGCATATGTGAGGCACTGGGTTTGATTCCCTGGCACCACATAAAAATAAACAAATAAAACAAAAGTATTGTGTCAATCTACAACTAAGAAAATCTTTTTTAAAAAAAGAATTTTAAGAACCAATAATTTTTCTAATGTCTAGAAATAAAGCACATGTGATTATATTGAAAGATAAATAGACTGGAGGAAATTGAAATCACAACTATGCCCAGGAGAAAGATGAAACATGAGTAAGTATTTTTTCCATCAGAATCCCAGTCACAAATATAGGACTACTGACACAGAGAAGGAATGGGATAATACAGGTATTACTTCCATCAAAGTAGTCATGAAAGACTGACACAGACTGGCTTGGCCAATCAAACCCTCCAAGTACCATGATATTAGCTTTTCAATATACTAATTAAACAATCTTTCCACTAGAAATTAATCCTAAAACAACAACAACAACAAAAAAATAGACTGTTTTTTTCAGTACTGAGGATTAAACCTAGAGGTGCTTTACCACTGAGCTATATCCTCAGTTCTTTTTATTTTTTATTTTGAGACAAGGTCTTGCTAAATTGCAGAGTCTGGCCTTGAATTTATAATCATCTGCCTCAGTCTCCCAAGTTGCTAGGATTATAGGCAGGTACCCAGCAATTATAGATTTTGTATGATAATAACATTTAATAATGTCTTAAATGTTCAATAAAATTTAAAGACTATGTATACCATACATTAATATTTTAATGATGGCCACCATATAGTGGATTATTTTGCATATTTTCCTGTATTTGCAAGATTTTATGCATTGGCATTTATAAAATTAACATGTGTCTTACAAATAAGAAAGATAATATTCCTACAGAATCATCACAAATTTTAGTACAGTTTCTTCATGGCATAACCCCTCTTGATGAAGTTAAGTTCAAACGCTCTGCCTTCAATGGATCTGAAAAACAGTTTGAAAAGCTCTTTACTTGGCTTCAGGGAAACAATGGACTATTTGTGTCTGGCCAGATGTATGGTTATGATTACAATGTCATCTTCTCTTAGAAGAATGGCCACTTAAGCCAGATGAAAGGCCATTCACAAGTATGCCCTAAATAAGTGGATAAAACTGTTTTGAAGCTGTTTTGGCAATTGATGCTAAATGATATTCAGTCACATGTTTTAGACAGACTCAGAAATATGTGAGAAAAGGAATACAGAGATCCACCAAAAAAATGGAAATCTAATAAAATTTGTACTTTCTAAAAATCTATTAATTCACTTATCAAAAAATATTTATATAAGACTGAGGAAGCAAATATGATTAATATTCTATGTGTGTCCTTAAGTAGTCCAGTGAGGGGTGCCAACATGTATACAAGTAATTGCATGGCAATTGTATATGTGTCAGTGTAGACTATGAAAAGAGATGCAAGGTGTCATGGGGAAAGTCATGAGAGAGTGACAAACTGCAAATGTAGAATGGCTTGTGTATTGCTTCATCTTTTTTGATTGCTGGCATCTGGATAATCATGCCAGGATATAGGACACACAGTGAATAGTCTCACTTTCAGATATGCAGAATGGCAGCCCCAGGAAAGGAAAACATCATGGTTTTAAAATTTCACAAATATCTCCAAGTGGTGGTTTTGAATTTACCACTTCCTAGCTTTATCAGTTAGTAATGCTTTGGGTTTCTCAAAGGCTTAAGTTTATGTTTTATTAAATAAAGGTATCATTATCT
Source organism: Marmota marmota marmota (assembly GCF_001458135.2). Classification (NCBI taxonomy): domain Eukaryota; kingdom Metazoa; phylum Chordata; class Mammalia; order Rodentia; family Sciuridae; genus Marmota; species Marmota marmota. The sequence continues at coordinate 562,381 of NW_026000076.1, read as the reverse complement.
CAAATTATAACACTTAAAAGATAGTTTATAAGTCTATTTGGCTGCTATTAAAAATTTTTATAAAGTGAAGGACTTGTAAACAACATTTATTTCTCACGTTTCTGGAGACCAGGAAGTTCAAATCAAAGCACTGGTAAATTCGGTGTTGGGTTAAGGACCTATTTCCTGATTCATGGTTGAAACCTTCTTGCTGTATTTTCACATGATGGAAGAAACAAATGAGTTCTCTTAGTCTCTTTTATTAAGGGTGCTAATCCTATGTATGAGGGCTCTACCTCCTGACATTATCACCTTCCAAAGGTGATATCCTCTTAACTCCATCACATGGGGGTTAGGTTTAAACATATTTATCAAGGATGGGAACTAGGAACAAAAACATTTAGACCATAGTAATAGGCATTTTATATTTCTTCTTGAAAAGTCTATCAACAGCACTGATTCTTTTGTGTGTCTAAGAATGGTCTGATTTTTCTTCCTGAAAATGCAAGATGGTAAAGGAGGTACTATGTTGGTGGCTTAAGGAACTGTGTGCCAGGTGGAGAACTGGCAAGTGCCAAGCACTTGATCTTCTGTCAGGATAAAAACTAGCATGGAATGCTAGATTCCTTCCTGTATGCCATCTTCTCAAATGTAGTTCATCAAGTAGCCTATCCCTGCCCACTTCAAATGTGAAATAGCAACCACTTCTTCCCTACCCATGCTCATCTCTCTTGTCTTTTTTTGTTACCCCATCACCTTCAAAGTTGACATATCTTTATTTTTATATTCATTTATCTCTCTGTTAATTGTAAATTCCATGAAGGGAAGAAATTTAGTTTTTTTCCCTTGTTTGTTTATTGCCATATGTTCCACACTAAGACTACCCTCACATGCTTAGACATTCAGTAAATGTTTACTGAATGAATGGATGAGTGGAGTGCTAGTATATTACATATCTGTCTCATCATTTTCACTGTGTACAAAGCAAGCATTTGTGAAGTTCTGCTGTTCTGAAGTGCATTCTTTTCAACTCCTGCTGTCCAAAGGCAACCTAATGGAATCCAGGAAAACTGCAATACTTAGCATGTGCTCTGATATATCTTTCAGATTTCCTTTGCTTTTTTTTTTTTTGCTCACCATATTTTACTTTGAGGAATTAATTTTTCAGAATTCATGTTGAATTGGGTAGCACACACCTGTAATCCCAGCAACTCAGGAGTCTAAGGCAGGAGGATCGCAAGTTTGAGAACAACCTCAGCAACTTAGAAACTTAGTGAGACCTTGTCTCAAAATAAGACATACAAAAGGGCAAGGGATGTGGTTCCGTGGTAAAGCACTCCTGGGTTCAATCCCTGGTAGAAAGAAAGAAAGGAAGGAAGGAAGGAAGGAAGGAAGGAAAGAAAGAAAGAAAGAAAGAAAGAAAGAAAGAAAGAAAGAAAGAAAGAAAGAAAGAAAGAAAGAAAGAAAGAAAGAAAGGAGGGAAGAAAGAAAGAAAGAAAGAAAGAAANGGAGGGAGGAAAGAAAGAAATGCTATATTGCAAAATCTCATGCTATTGCTCTATGGGAATTGTAGTCTGAATTGTAGGAACATTCAGACAGTCCCACAATAAACAGCAATTCCAAAGGAAAAAAAAAGTCTCGCATTTTCCTGTTTATAAAAAGCTGTTGCTTCAACCAGAAACTATGCAACTGAAGAGGAATTTAGAATTTTTTTTCACCTTTTTTCAGATGGGAAGGGTCACTTGATTTCCTGAGACAAAGCATGAGTGAGGTATTGAAAACATTTCTCAAGTAATGGAAATTTCATCCTAATTCTAACCAAAGATCAACACTTATAATTTTCAGCTTTTATATTTTCATTAATTTATTACTTATTTTTGTGTTCTCACAGGTATGTTTTCTGGAAAATATGCTAGGTAGTGTTACAATCCACCAGATGACTTTTTTAACCTCAAAGCAATAATTGGCATCTATAGGTTATCAAACATCTGTTAGTGATGTTAAAGAAAAAAAATAAACTGCTTCTAATTCCTATATGGGATTAGGTAGAATTTAAATTTTCTCCCAACTATTATATGTATTCCAGTAAATATGCCTACACTTGATTCAAGATAACATATTTTAGAAATATAAAAATATTACCTTACATTTATCTCATTTATCTGTTGCTTTAGAGTTCACAAATTATCTGCACAAACTCTTGGCAGAGGGGCTAGGGTTATGGCTCAGTGGTAGGGCGCTTGCCTCGAATGTGCAAGGCCCTTGGTTCGATCCTCAGCACTACATAAAAATAAATAAATAAGTAAAATAAAGGTATTGTGTCCAAGTACAACTACAAAAAAAATATATATTAAAAAAAAATTGGGCTGGGGCTGTGGCTCAGCGGTAGCACATTTGCCTGGCATGAGTGAGGCACTGGATTCGATCCTCTGCACCACATATAAATAAATAAAGGTCTATCAACAACTGAAAAAAAATAAAAAAAAAATTCTTGGCAGAAACTGCTAATTGCTTACCTGGATATTAAAATTGTGATTTTTGTTGGGTCAGACAATATGCCCAGCTTGAAAACATTATCCTCCCTTGATGCAGTTAGGCATTTGCCCTATTTTTAAATGAGGAACCAACTTGTGACTGAATAAGAGCAAGGCAAAAATGCAAGAGTAAAAATAAAAGAAAACTAAGCTCATGATGGATTAATGAAATTTCTATTCCAAACTTGGAACCCCAACTTCTGGTATTAAGTCACTTTTGTATATGTGCGTTCATTTCATGTATACATAAAGCTAATAATAGAGTGTCAAGATTATAAAGGAATCAAGGATCACCTGAGCACAGAAGCTACCTCAGGTTGTAGGGCACTTGTTGACACTTATTGGAAAGTCAGAACTCACATGTTGAGAGTTTGTGGAATAGCAGAGACAGACTCAAAGCTCAGAAGAGGCATCAAGTGGGAATTGTCTTCAACTCCCCCAAATTTGAAATTACAGGAGGCTACCTCCTCAGGGTAAAGGTCAATCAGAAATAGAACTGCCCTTCCAGGGATTGCAGCCCTATTTCAAATACCAGATGAGGAAATCTCAACTTTACTTTAGGTGAAGATGTTTTAAGGCTGATGATGCCATCCAACCAAAGCCTCTGCAAAAACTATGGCAGAATTTACATTATATATAAATGTTTAAGGATCCTGAAAAACAACTTTTCAATTATGGTGACCAACCCACTAAAAAACAATGAGGTCTGCAAAAGTTGAAGGTGAGAACCAGAAAAACAAAGACAATAGAAAAAGATCAATAGGATTTCAAATAATGGAGCCATCAGAGGCAAAATATAAAATGTACATTTCGATGTTTAAAGAAATAGAAACATCATGAAAAGATTAGAATTTAGGAAAAACTGCATTAGTCTCTAATATGAAGCAAGCTATAGGTACATTATGAGATTTAACATTGCTGGACACAAAATCAATAAATAACTATCACATGTATTTTCATATAGTAATAACAAATTAAACATGCCATGTACTCCAACAGTGCCAAATACCTCAAATAAATTTTTAAAAGAGATGTAAAAAAACAACCTCTACCAAAAAATAACTTATAAAATCACCATTGAAAAATGTTAAAAAGGACATAATTATTTTGAAAGATGCACTATGTCCCTGGATTGGAAGATTGAATATAATAGAGGTGAAGTCTCCCCAAATTCATCTACAAATTCAATGCTGTTTCAAAAAAAAGTCTTGCCATATTTTTGATTTTTCACTTATTTTCTCTGTGGAACTTGACAAGCTTTTTCTTAGATTTGCAAGGGAAAATAGTGTGGCAGAAGAACCAGGTGGAAGGGAATTTCTCTACTTTAAATCATGATTTACTATAATGTGATAATGATACCATTCAGGTCATTAGTGCTTGGATAGACAAATAAATGGAATAGAATAGAATTCTCAGGAAATAAAAACATGTAGACATCAATATTTGATTTTTGTAAAAGAAACTACAGCTAGGCAAAAAATAAACCTTTATTTTTCAATACACGATCATATGACATTTGAGTATCTTTTGAGAAAATGAATATTATATCTCATTGCATAAAAAACTAACCCCAAGAGTTAAAGGCCTATATATTAGATATTTTAATAAATCATTAATGAACAGTCTTTATAATTCAGAACATAAAATACTTGCTTAAACAGGACACAAATAGCCGTAATGTTAAAGGAGAAAATTAATCACGTGGACTTCATTCAGATTTAGAACTTCACAGTGTCATTTAGAGATACTTTCATTAAAAATTTTAAGTGACTATATTTGCAAGATAAAAGTGGCAAAAAAAAAAAACAACAGAAAATATATCTTAAAACACCTTCAAGTGAGTCAGTGGAGCACACCTGTAATCCCAGCAGCTTTGGAGGCTGAGGCAGGAGGATCTTAAGTTCAATAGCCTCATTAACTTAGAGAGGCTCTAAGCAACTTAGTGAGACCATGTCTTAATAAATAAATAAATAAACATAAAAAGGGTTGGGGACATGACTCTGTGGTTAAGCACCCCTGGGTTCAATACCTGGTACAAAAAAAACAAACAAACAAACAAAAAAACACCTACAAACAAAAAGAGAGAGACGAAAAATCCTTTATAGGAAAATTGTCAAAAGACTTGAGCAGGCAGAAAAGACAGTATGTAAAACCAAAATGAGAAACCACCAATAGTCAGCTGTATTTGTTAGAGTTGAATAGAATCATAATATCTAGCCTGTGAAATAATGAGAATTCTCACACATTGCTGGTACTACAACTTTAGAAAACAGTTTGAAATTATGTAGTAAAATCGAAATATTCATTCTCTATGACTAGCATCTTTGTTGTTACATACACACCTTAAAGAAAGTAGTGCACATTCACCCAAGGAGACTTATATGGTCTATTCTTAGCATCAATTATAATCATTAGAAACAGGAACTTATCTATCTAAAAGTCTATAATCTCTGGAATGCATAAGTCATTGTGGAATACTCACACACAAAAAAATCAACAGAAAAAAGGGACTATATTTACATATTATACAGAGATTAATTTTAAACCATCATGTTGAGTACAAGAAGAAAGACCCCCCAAAAACAGACACACAGAAAGTTTTTAGTGTGCTGGAAAATTTCTATTTCTTGGCCTGATAGTCAATCAGGAGTTAATATAATTGTAACTCATATCCATCTTTTATATTTTCTCACTGAGTGCTTTTATTTCACAATTTTGAAAGTAGAATAAAAGTATAAGTAAAATCTTGAATTTATCATTGTATACTCATTATTCTTAAATGTGTGGGGACCAGAGGTGACAATTGTATCAATGTGTATAAGATATCTAATAAGCCAAGGTACTACTCAGTTTTGGGCAATTTCCTAGAGTTTTTATGTATATAGTAGAGAGGGGAGGAAAGAAGTCATTGGAAGTACTGATGGCTAATGAGAAAGTGAACAGGTTTAAATGGCAAGTAGTTACATCTTAATAGAGTGACATCTTAATTCACATGAATTTAAAAATTAAAATGGTAGTTTTCAAATTTATTTCTTTAGTTGTATATAAATTTGTTCTCTTATAAAGAAGGAAAAAGTTTGAAAATCACTGCTTTATACAATTAAACATTATCACATTAAAATATGATCATCTGGTATGTGACATGCTCAAGTTTGGATTTTATGGGTAATCACTCTGGCAATAGAATAAGGTGATTATTCAGAAGTAAAACTGGAAGCTGGGTTAACAGAAGAATCTTACAGTATTCTCAGTAAGAAGAGTTTAGGGTATTAGTAATTGTGGTATAAATGAGAAAATACCTCAAGAAATTAGCAGGACTCAGGTAGATAAGAGAGGTAAATGAGAAAAGTGTCTCAGAGGGCTAGATAAAATTAACAAAGTATAGGAGAAAGAGTATTCTATAAGGAAAGATGAGTCATGTATGGAGATGTGGGGGACTTTGAAATGGTATTTCTACCAGTAAGTATATGTCAGTTTAAAGAGAAACAATTGAATATCATGAGATTATTCAAAATGTAAAGTCTTGGTAACAATGAGAGTAGACCAAATGAGGGCAAGAATTTGGCATTGCCCTTTTTCTTTGCAGATCACATTATGTGCTCCCTTCTATCATATTATTTATATTTGAGGTCTTCAAAAATGAGGAATGGATATCATGGTGGATACATGAAGACTTCACTATTGTATGGTTGTAAAGAAATCACTTTCAAGTCCTCAAGCCTTTCAAACTCCTTCCTCTATCTGAGGAAGCACCTGTTACAGACACCACCTGTTCTCCTTTCTCAGCTTCTCATAGACAACCAGCTTTCTACAACCTCACAAAAGACTTGTAAATTTCAGTTGCTTTGACTCTTGTGGTATATCAGATTCCAAAATGCAATCTAGAATTTTATGTTCAATTTTGAACAACTGGCTTCACTTATTAGGTCCAATTTAACCTCCCCAGGTGAAGATATTTTTGATCAAATTGATATTTGTGAACATAATAACTTACCACAAAACATTACAACAAATTTATGTGTAATAATTCACAAGTGTCCATTTCTGTTTATGTCACATATTTTAAAGTACTTTGGCATTTGAAACAGATTTGGCATAAATGTGTATGTTTTTATTTGTAGTTACTGGAAGACTTCAAATATAAATAACTTACAATTTTATAGTTACTTTCACACTTACAGCATATAAATTTTACTTGGTATACAAAGCACATCTAAATGGATAAATAAGACCCAGTCTAAAGTCATTTGTTATATCTTCACAATATCTTTTTGGCATCTGTCTAAGAGATTGAGGAAACCAATGACTATCAAGTCTAATCAACAAATTGTTTTTTAACAAAGGCTAAATTCTTGGCCTTTGTAAAATTTTCATACAGATTTTAGAAATCATTGTCAAGTTTTTCCAAGAAACATTTTGGGATTTCTTTTGAGAATACTTTGAATTTATACATGAGTCCAGAAGGATTAATCATTTTGTGGTTTTGATTGTTCTAATTGATAAACATGGTATTATTCTCCTAATATTAAAGCCTTAATTTTACCTCATTAAAGTGTTTTAGCTTTTACTGTAGAAGTCTTGCAAAACTTTAGGTTAATTCCAAGGAACTGTACATTTTTTATAGCATTGTAATTAATATATCCACATCAATTTCTTTTGGCTAAGTTTTTGTATGGCTACTCTCGCCTTTCTTTACATTTTTGCATTTTCAAGATCTCCTCTAAATAGAAAATAATTAATTTATAAAACTTATATGTTAGTCTTCATATTTTAATTAAATAACAGTAAATTTAAAGTCTTAAAATTATATATACATACAATTACATATTGTATTCAGTGTGCGTATCGATATATATTACATATATTTACATTTTCCATTTTTTTCTCTTTCTTGCCCTTCATTTTTTCTACCTGCTAATTTTTTTCCTCTTTATGACCTCCATCATAAATACAGAGAAATTAAAATTCTCTAGATCTATTTAACCTCTTCTTGACTAATACATTACTTTTTATCATGTTTCTGTTTTCATCTTCATATGTTCATCAGTTTAATCTGCTACTAAATCTATTCATGTAAATTTTTAATTATACACCAGTTTCTCTTAAAATCTGCAAGCCTAACTCCCTCACAAGATATAAAAGAATAAACAACAATAAAACCTAAAGTTTAACTTTTCTCCATGAATACAATGTTTTGTCCCAGTTTCAAATATTTGTAATTCTTTTGGATCTGTTACTCTCAATTACTTCTGCTAATTCTGGATCATTTATACTTAACTCAATATACACCTTGCAATTTTAAATTATTTGCTGGCTAATTTTATTTGAAAATATCTTTAGAGAATTTTTTGGCTTAGTGTGCTATTATCTTCCTCAGGAAGGAGTTCATTTACTGCTTCCAGTTAACTCTGGGCATTTGTAGCATAGGATGAGGGTTTGGAGATTCTCTGAGCTGCCTACAATGATCCTCCAAGTAATATTAATATCATCCTTCCAGAATCAGCTTCTGCGATGTTTGTTCCAAACAAGGGTACTTGTGCTAGTTCCTACCTTTGTCATTTACTGAGCTCAGGTTCAATATCTCCACCTCCAAAAATCAACCCCAAAGCTCAGCTACCTTTCAGTGAGTGCTCCCCCACCCCCCAGGTATTATAGTCCCATTCAGGTGAGTTCCTTCCTCTCCTGGGCTTATGTCTCTGGTGTCTATTTCCAGTTCACCCCTTTGTGATGCTGTGCTCTCACTAGTCTAAGTTTCATAAGTCCTCACTAACTTGGTGGATGTTCCATGCTATTTAGAGGACATTTTCTTCATCATTTCTAATATTTTTTGCTGTTCTTATCAAGCATGTTATTGTGTGTCATCTAAATTGCCATTATGGGAAGTCTCTGTTTTTCATTTACATTATTGGTAGATGAAGGTAAGTATAAAATAATGGTATTTTGATGTATTGAATATATTTCTAAAAGTGACCACAGGGAGAGAGATGGGCAGCATTCAGTTTTTTGTGTGGCTATCTTATCTCTCTACCTTTTTTTATAAAGTCACCAGGACTTATTTGAACTTCACCCAATAACCTTATCTAATTCTTAGCACTTCCTAAAGACCCCAACTTTAAACACCATAGTCGGAATCATTTTCTACTCTCAATGGGTATTATAATTCTGAGTAGCTTACAATGGGGATTAAATTTTGACACATGAAGCACTGGGGGACACTCAGACTATATTCAGACTATAGTATCTCTCAATTAATATTTGTTGAATTATTAATTTTTTTATTTTTCCCCAAATTTCATTGAGTATAGATAGACATACAGAATGTAGCTACCTTTTAATGTACAAACATTGTGTATCAATATGCTTGTATGTGTGAGTGTATATATTCAGAATATATACTTTTAAAAATTATGTCATGCTATAATGGCAATGAATAACTGGTCAATGATAGAAAGCAACATTATTTCCATTAATTCTAATCATATTTCTTTCAGCAGGTGGTTTCAGTGTTTAAATGACATTAAGACCAAGGGGCCATCTGCTTTCCCTGAAATATTGGTTAATTTAATCTGATTAGCATGCCATTTTAAACAACTCTCAAAGAACTCATCACAGATTGAACAAGTTGGAGATATTTGTATAATGTGCCTTTTGCCATTTTATGACATTTAGAAATTTAAGATTTTCTTTGAATGATATTTGCAAAGGCAAATGAATGCCTGAAACTTAAATGTCATATTAAAATATTACTCTATTCTCTATTATGGTATATTAGAGGATATTTTTAATTTCTGTCAGTTTTTTATAAAAATAAACTTTTGGTTTTATTTTGCATTCATGTTAGTCATGTGTGTCTGTAGTGATGTCAAAAATTCATTTTATTAAATATTCATATTCATAGACTGTTACAGTAAAGAGACACTCCCTAGATATTGTGGTAGGGTAGAATTTTCTTCAAGAGCTCAGTCAGGAGAGCTTAGTGAAAAATGAAATATGAGGGGAAAGTCATGATTCATTTTGGGGGCAATAAGAACAACTACTTAGGCTCAGAGTAAACTTAAGGACTAAAATTCAGTCTCACTAGAAAGAAATGGTGGAAGCTATTAAACATCAGAAATCAGCAAATTTTTTGTAGAGGACCCGAGAGTAAAAGTTTGGGGTTTTGTGAACCACATGATCTCTGTCATAGTTACTCAACTCTGTCACTGCCAATGCAATCTTAATGCATGCAAAAAAGAATGGGTGCATTTGTGTTTCCAAAATGCAAATAGCATAACTAATACACGTAAGCTGACTTTGGTCTGTGAGCAGTCATATGGTAACCCCTGCTCTTCAAGGATCCAGGATCTCTAAAGACTTACTTGTTGTACAAAGGGTTCAGTTCATTTCTAATGCCAGAAGGAAGAGAATGGAAAAGCATTTTTCCTGTGGAATGTTTGTTCCATTGATGCCTCACCCTAGTCTTCCACAGTCTAGTGCAACTTAGCCCAAATTGCTGGGATTCTCTCTAATGGTGTGAGGGCTGCTGCAACACCTCTTCTAATACCATCAGCTTAGAGGTCTCTCATTTCATGTTCTAAAGCTCATTATTGTTCCTCAAAACATACCATGCTAGGGGAGCCAATCCAGTGAGGCTTCAATCATTGTTATAAATTTCTCCAGAACCAGCCTTTCCTAAATAACTCCCAGTCTCTTTGGTTTTGGACTGAGATCACCAAATTCAGCAAACTTCTGATAAGTCTTTCTGGTAAGTCTTTTGTCTCCTGTCAAAAACTTCTTGTTTAGGGCCATCTTTTAGACCTTTAATTTTTAACCAGTAAAATAAAAATGTAAGAATGTCTTTCTAACATAACAATTTTAACTTTATATAAAACAGATTTATCTCTTAGCATATAAAGGAAACAGAGAAGCATCTTCCTGGGACAGAAAGTTGCCTGACACCCTTCCCTAAGGATGATGGGTCTCCTATTTAACTTAGTTTCACCTAGGTCAATTCTTTCCAAAGCAAAGACCTGCTTCAAGATGGCTTCTCTTTTGGCCTGTGGAATGACACTGCAGTTTTTCTTCATAAAATTAAAATGTAGACTTATATAGGAATCTCACCCAGAAATGTGAGATCATTTTCTTGGGAAGCAAGAAGCCCTTTCTGAAAGGGCTAGACATTCTAAGTTAAAGAGAAACTCGATTTTTTCAAAATGCAAAGTATGCCAACACTTCACATTTTGACTCCTTTAAGCTGCTTCTGTTCTACTTACCGTTTCTCTGGCATCCCCTTGTAAATGCAGGCCCACCACAGAACTTGCCAATTCACCATTCAGTGAGTTGTGCACATGGACAAGTTGTGCATGCCTGCAATTAGTGAAGCTCCACATCACTATTTAAGAGGGGTTGATGCACATCCTTGTTATTACCTGCCTGAAAGCTGTGGGTGGCACCAAATGATGCACTGATGCATAATTTGCCTTAAGGTGTGATTTGTAGTCTATTATGACACATTTCAGGATTGAGTGTAGCTTGAAATCAATTAGACACTGATTGCTAACACCTCATACTTTAAAATACTCATACAAAATCATTTGTTCAACTATATACACTCAGTGAACTTTATAGAATGTATATTACAAAGAAATTTTTGACTAAAAGTAATAGGAACTTAAAGAAAAATAATTGAGGTAAATATTGTTAGGGAAAGAGATGGCTACTGACTTACATGGCTGAACCTCAGAGGGGTGACATTGGAGCTCTCCTGGGTGGCTGACTCAGGGACTAAAAACCCTGAGGTGTCTCTTCTTCTCTATTAATGTCCCTTCCATGCTTATCTACTACTTGAGACTTTCTTCATGTGACTGAGGAAACATGACCTTAGAGAAGGGCACTCTTCCCTGTACCACTGACTCTAGTTATGAAACTCCTGGGAGGGTACTCTGCTAGGCTCCTGTTGGTTTTATGACCATCTCCGAATAGATCTCCAAGGCCAGAGGATATAGGGAACTGTATGTTGACCTCACTTCAGTTCTGTGCTCACCCATGATTAGCATTGTGAAATATGACAATGTCCCCACGTCCCAGAATCACATATTACCTTGTATTTGGAGAAGAAGTCCTCTCTCAATTCATAAAAAATTTGTAAGAGTATATCTCATTGAATTATATATTAATAGTACACAATTCTACATAGCAGATGAGTCAATGAATCTGAGAGTTTAAATGAGCACCATCTCCACATTTGCAAAGAGAAGGCCAGAGCTCCTCTGCCATTTGTGACTCCACACCTGTACAAAATCATATTTACATAAGTTTCGTCAATCAAATCAACTCCAGCATGAAAATAGCTATTTTTCAAATATTAATGAGTGTGTGTGTGTATTAGAAATAAGAAATTTTAGGTGTATAATTTCATGTTTTCTATATATTTTTGTGAAATTGAAATAAACCCTAACAGTACTTTCATACTAGGAGCAATCTTGCTTCAGCTCTTTCCATAAGGCCTTACAGAATATACTGCATGAACATAAGTGGTACGAATGTCAGCAAAGGTTAGGAACCCCTGAGTTTCATCATCATATGTTGCTTTTCAATCCATGATGATGCTTCCTTGTATTAATTCCTTCTAAAATCAGCTGGTCTTGATTTTTCTTAGAACTGGTTGTGATAATAATGATTATCAGCATGGCAGTCAAGGAAGCATATAGGGAAATTGTAGTTTACTCTGACAAATAAATTATAACTCCCTGTCTACAGAGAAGGACAACCACTTAAGGGATACAGAACAGCTAGGAAGATGTATTCAAGACACACATATAGAAAAGGCAGACAACTAACATGCGTGTTATAGAAAACATTTGGAGCTTTCATAGCATGAAGACAACCCTGGAAAAGTGCAAAGGGAAAGTGAATCTTCTGTAGAATTTAGGAGAATTTGGGAAAAAAAATATTTAAGAGAGGATATGGGTGGCTAGGTTCTGGGAAAAGAAAAAAAAGGGAGGACTAACATGTATTTTCTTGAAAGCACTTTTCTCAGTAGCTTCAGAGACATGTTGAAAGTTCTCATGTAGGACTATTTCTAATACAACCTCTAGCTATGCAACCAAGGGATAATTACTGAAGCTTTGAGAGAGCAGGAGGCACTCTGAGCTAATTAATATAGGTTCTCATTTGTACATGTCAGACTCCTTTCACACTTCTTGTGAGACTTGTCAGTGTTCTCAAATTGTTGTGGGAGAAAATGAGAGAGAGAAAGAGCATGCTCATCCCAACAGAATCACAAATTATAAAATGCTACATTAATTGACAATGATTCATTCAGAAGCTTTACATTGTTCTAGTGCTCTACTGACCACTATAGAAGGAAGAGTAGAAATTATGAAATTTATTTACTCAATATAGATTCACTGAAGTTTTGATATGTCCAAAATACTATGCTAAGTATTAAAAAGAAAAAAAATGAGTTGGACATGGATCATACTTCCAAGGAGCAAAGTACATTTGGGGAAAAATAAGATAATCAGGGCAGAATATAATGTGATCTCCAAAAAGTTTCCACAGGAAATCCTAAAGGATCACAGAGCTGGGAAAGATCAAGGAAACTTCATAAGGGGACTGCTTTTGATTTGAAAATTAAAGAATGGAAAAATGAAGAGCACGTAAAAGGCTATAATGCAGGAGAAAATGGTTTATGTAATACCATGTACCCAGTGATGTCTGTAGTTAGTGTCTTTAGAGGAAAGAATGGGAGGTGAGATGGAAAGATTGGTGGGTGTCAGACTGTGGAAGACCTTACATCAGTCTAAAGTTTTTAAATATAATTTTCTAGGCAATGGAGAGCCAGCCACAAGTATTTTTAAGTGAAGGAGTGGTATGATTGAAATTGTGCTTTAGGAGAATTTTCCTGGCACAAAATTATAGACTTGGTCAGAAAAGGAATATTTGAAGTCAGGAAAATTAGCCAGGAGGCTATTATAATGTCATAGATATAATGATGAATTAAACAAAATGGTGAAATGGAGTGGAAATGGAAAGGAGGGGATGGACAGAGGAAAGATGACTTTGTCATTTCTCCAATTCATTTCTTAACCCATGTGATTCTGCAATCTGTATACGGGGTAAAAATGGGAGTTCATAACTCACTTGAATCAAAGTGTCAAATATGATATGTCAAGAACTATGTAATGTTTTGAACAACCAACAATAAAAAAAGAAAATATCAAATAGAAAAAAAACAGTTCATAATATATTGTGTAGTGCATAATAAAGATTACTTGTGTTCTGAGAGACAGAAAAAGAGAGAGGGCAAGGTCTCTGACATCTGAGTAGCAAGCATAAAATTCAGAAATGTGAGATATAACTACATTCCAAAAGTGAATGGCATGATAGAAAGCACAGAAACAAAATAAACTTGGCCTGCGTATGGCTTCAACATATTTCTCAGAGGAGAGGACACTGTCTAGAAGGGGAAAATAAAGCTCAAAGCTGGGTAGCTGAGACAGAAGTACCTAGTGGAGCAGAGGGGTGTTGTGCAGTGAACGAGACTGGAAGCTTGGAGCTTGGACTTTTGTAGGAAACCAAGTATAAATGGATGCCCATGGAGATATGGAAGAGAAAATCATCAAAGAGAAAAATTTATTGAAAATTAAAAAAAAAAAAAAAACACAAAGAAACGGAGACATAACAAAGAGGGAGGCAAGGTCACAAATAAATCAAAGAAGGTAACAAGATTTTTTAGACAGGTGGATGGGACCATTTTATATTTTAATTAGTCGATTCTTGTTATTTCCCAGTAAGACAGTGGTAAATATAGAGAACTATTTTCATAACATGACAATGGAGGAAAAGGAATTGCTGATTTATGTGCATGAATTTCTTAATGCTTTCATACACAAAGTAGTGTATAATATAGCACATTAGGGTAAGTTGAAAGAGAATTAGGGTCAGCTAAGCAGAACTTGGTAGAAAACAGTTAAATACATTTTAATAACATGTAAGCATGAAAAAAACCACATTTTAGGAAAATATATTAAAAATAATACTTTCAAATAGAATCTACTTGATTTCTAAATAAAAAACTTAATCTTAATTCCATGAATATAGTTTTATACAGAGAATGGCTACATACATTTTCTCACAGAATTTTTCATTTTAATTTCTTTACATTCTTGGTAGTCACCATTGGAGAGAGACTGCACAAGTAGGTGATAAAATCTGACATTGTTGCTTTACAGTCATTAAAAATACAACAACCCATGAAACTACACAGGTCTGCTTTCATTGACAACAGTAACATTTAAATTTCTTATGATAAACTGAATGTTTTAAAATATAATTAAATTTCTTTCTATGAAATGTTTTAAAATAAAAATGATGCCCTTATTTGTAGAATGTGATATATTTGTAAAGCAAGTGCTATGCAGCTAGCTTAAATGTATGGAAAAAAACACATCTGTCACCCATAGATGGTTACCAGATGTAAAAGGAGATACAGTCATTGACCTTAGCTGCACTTATAAGGGGGTAGCTGGGTTTCTTCACTCTTTACACCTCACCCCCAAGTCACACCTGGAGCCCTGTTGGCAGTAACTGTGCCCAGCAACTGGCTGTACAGTCGTACCTTCAGTGTATTTCCAAATGGTGGAGCTCCTTCTTGGCTATGTTCAATACTGGGGTGGAGCAGCAGGTTCAGATGCAGTTTCTGTCTCTCTTGCTTGTGGCCCCCAAGGCAAGCTGTCAGACTCTGTTCCACCTCCAACCAGGATTCTTGCAAAGAAGCAATGTGAGTTGAGGCCCTAAATACAGGGCCTTCCTAAAACTCAGACCCTTCTAATCCCCTGAGAGGTTCTGTGGGATGATCCTAATCCATGCCAACACATTAACATGCCAATGCACACCCACAGCCAAGCTCCACAATCTAAGGTTTCTTTTCCTTCCCTGAGTTAACTGCTATGGAATTTCTTGGAGGGGGGGGGGGTAGCTCTGGCTGTCTCTCAGAGAAGACATGTTTTGGGAGAGGGAGCTCATGAGAATTGTATAAAACTCCCTAATGTTCTATTAGGGAGTCATAGGAGACTAGGGTGGACAAAATCATTGATAGCAAAAAAATATAGAATTCTGCTTTTAATAAAAAATCACCTGCCAGAATTGTTGTTAGGTAAACTTAATGTTAAAGTAACTAGAAATAAATCTTCGGTTAATCCTTTAATAAGTGACCTCTTTGTATTAGTTGGAAATTTCAAGTTGTTTACAGGCATGGAAAATGAATTCTGTCTGAATTAATGAGAAAAGGGAGACAAGGAGAAAGAGAGGGAAGGGAAGGGAAAGGGATTTATCTGGAAGGAAATGATTAGGTGCAAAGAAACAATAGAAAGTAGAAAAGCCAGACTTCTGAAAAGAAAAGTGGAAAGGGTAGTTTAGAGAATCAAAGACCAGCCTTAATCACCATTCTTTTTCTTCTTGCATGAATTGACACAAGAATTTTCTCTGTATCACTCCCTTGAAGATTCAACTTGTGGGGTAACACAGTCGAATTAGATTGCTTCACCATCCTAGCTCTTTGCCTGAAGAGGGCTGAACACCTCCCCTTACAGTCTAGCTGTGACTATGAGAGTGGGAACTTACATTCTGAAAATTCAAGAAGCCATCACAAAAACAAGAAACTATGTATCCTGAGCAGACAGCAGATGTCCACTTCACCCATCTAGCTCCTTCATTTTTTAGATGGGAAAACTGAGTTCCTGTATTAAAATATTTCTATCCACAGCCTGATAATGAGTCCAGGGTAAAGCCAGAGAGGGAACATTATCTTCACATCTCCTAATCAGTACTTCACACATCTGCATATTCAGTTCCTCAAAGACATACTATTCTAGAAAATACAATAAAACCTTACTTTGTTGTCTCCTTAAAATGCTGAGGAGTAGGCTAATTTTTGGGAAATACATTGCTAAATTAAATACACTGTTTTATGACCTTAAAGATAAACAACATGCAAATACCCCAAGAATGAATAGTTGCCAGGAGGTTGAAAAGAAGTTTGTAGTTGGCTGTTGGCATCCAAAACCAGTACATAGAAAAACTACTTCTTTCTTATCTAAGGACTCTGACAGTTTTACTAGTGATGTCAAGTACATTTTCAGGCATATTTTTTTGCAGGTTATTTGTGCTGTGAAGTCCTTAGTCTTGTAACATATCAGGGTGCTACTTTTCAGTGGGTGCCATTTTTCATTTGATTGTACTGGAAGAGAATTTTCATTAAAAATGTTCAAATTCTGTGAGGCATCTTAAATTGCTTGAATGCTACTATTACTATATAAAGAGATACAATTAGCATACCTGCAGCAACATCTAACATCCAAATATGCATTTACATGGGGAAGATGGGATGGAGCACAGATTTTAGTTCAGGAATGTTGTCTGGTAGCCTCAATGATATAAGTCACTTGAGTGTCAAAACAGTCAAGACCTTCCTTGGGCACCACACTTAAGAAGTTTCTCATCACAGTTACAACTGCACCATAATTGTTTCTTAAGTAATGTATGTTACAAGCTATAATTTGTTAGCAGAAGCAGCATATATAACTAACTCTTAAGATCCTAGAACTTGGAACAACCTTCTGGATTAAAAGCTCTCAGTCCTGCTGGGTGCAGTGATGCATACCTGTAATCCCAGAGGCTCCAGAGGTTGAAGCAGGAAGATCCCAAGTTCAAAGCCAGCCTCATCAACTTAGTGAGGTATTAAGTACTATAGTAAGATCTTGTCTCAAAATCAAAATAAAAAAGGGGATGCCTAGGGATGTGGCTCAGTGGTTAAGCACAGTTGATTACAATCCTTGGTACTAAATAAATAAATTAATTAATTTAATTTAATTAAATCTCAGACTCACTAATTATATTTGTTATTCTTACATATAATAACACATAACTTCTTGGAGTCTCAGTTTCTTTAACTGTAACATATGATGGTAATGGTACCCACATCATAAGGATTAAAAGACTTATCAAGCACTTAAAAAAGGCACTAGTTTATAGTGAACATTATTTGTTTTATTATGACTAAGTTATTGTCTTTGATCTTTCTTCACTCCATCTGCATTTGCATTGTCATTTGTGAATTCTGTGAGAGAAGATACTCTATTTATTCTTCTTTACAGTTGTTACTTAAGGAGAAAAGTGACTCTCACATAGTAGAGGATCAATAAATTTTTATAGGTTGATGGATAGATAGATGAATAGATTAACTGGTTTTTATAATTCACCATGTGCTTTCACATATATGGTCACAATTGAGCTACAGAGCATGGCAACAGATATTGCCAATAACTTTTCCCATTTTATATACCAGAAAACCAAAGCTCAAAGATATTAAGTGACTTGCTATCAAGAGCAGAGTTGAAATATTTCACAGGTTTGGACCTGTGTTTGACTTTTTACTTATTTTTCCATCTGAGTTCTATCTATGACTTTTTAAAATATAAAATAGGGAAATTATTTGCTCTGTTCATATCACAGCAGTGTTTTGTGCATGAAAAAGTTGAAGTACAGTTGGGAATTGTAGAATATGCCGAAAATTCTAGCAACTAAAGAAACTGTGGCAAGAGCATCACAAGTTGAGGCCAGCTTCAGCAACTTATCAAGGCTCTGTCCCAAAATTTAAAAATAAATAAATAAATAAACAAATAAGAGGGCTGAGGATGTGGCTTTGTGATAGAGAGCCCCTGGAACATACATCAAGATGTTGCCCCAATGTAAGTCATTATCATTGAGTTTAGTATCTAAGGGGACCTGTAAAATAATCTGACATGTGTGTGAAATGATATAGATCAGAAATACAATATTGTTTTTATTCTCTTTTATTGCTAAGTAATATTCCATTGTGTTATTATGCCACATTTTTTATCCATTCATCTATTTAAGGGCATCTAGGTTGGTTCCACAGTTTAGCTATTTTGAATTGTGCTTCTATAAACATTGATGTGGCTGTGTCCCTGTAGTATGCTATTTGTTTATTTATTTATTATTTATATATGACAGCAGAATGCATTAAAATTCTTAACATATAGAGCACAATTTTTCGTATCTCTGGTTGTATACACAGTATATTCACACCAATTCATGTCTTTATACCTGTAGTTTGGATAATAATAATCATCACATTACACCATCATTAATAACCCCATGCCCCCTCCCTTCCCCTCCAACCCCTCTACCTATCTAGAGTTTCTCTATTCCTCCCATGCTCCAGCTCCCTTTCCCACTATGAATTATCCTCTATTGTGAATTGTGCTGCTATAAACATTGATGTGGCTGTGTCCCTGTAGTATGCTGTTCTTAAGTCCTTTGGGTATGGCATTTGCAGGTAAATGGATGGAGTTAGAGAAGATAATGCTAAGTTAGCCAATCCCAAAAGACCAAATGTTGAATGTTTTCTCTGACATAAAGAGGTTGATTCATAATGGGATAGGGAGAGGGAGAATGAGAGGAATAGATGAACTCTAGATAGGGCAGAGTTGTTGGAGGAGTAGGGTGGGGGCATGGCGCTATAAATGATGGTGGAATGTGATGATCATTATTATCTGAAGTACAGGTATAAAGACACGAATTGGTGTGAATATACTTTGTACACAACCAGAGATATAAAAAATTATGCTCTATGTGTGTAATAAGAATTGTAATGCATTCCACTGTCACATATAAATAAATAAAATAAAATAAAAAGAAATACAATATTGTAAAAGAAAAGAGAGAAAGAAGGAGAATCTAGGGTAGGGAAGAGTAAAGGATTTGCAATAGAATTGGCTTTGAATTCTGAAGCATTTCCTGATGCTTAACAAGGAGGGAAGATCTATCAGGGCAGACCAGCTAGGGAGGGTAGAGGAGTTCCTTTCTAATATTTCAAGTACTTCTTGAATTGTCAACATGTATTCAGCATGCATCTCTGATATTTTATTGTAGGGCTTCAGTTTGTTACTAATGAATTAGGAAGCTATAATTTTAGTCTCCTGTTTAAATCCCCTTTTGTAGAAATGCAATTTCCAGGATGACAAATTATAACAACTTAAAATTATTCTAACTTGCTTTTTATCTTAATCAAGAATTATAAATTTTGTTAGTTACCAAGAAAATTTAAAAAAAGTCTGCCCCAACACACAAAGTAACTTTGGTAGTAATGAGAAGTAGAGTCAATGATGAGTTACATAACAGTTAACAAATGGAATCAACCAACAATTATTGAATACATAATATGTGCAAGGAACTTGTGCTGCATGATTTTATATACATCATTCAATTTAATTGATCAGTTCATTTCTTCACAAATGTTTACTGACCACCTTCTCTTTGCCAAGCACAGTTCCTGTTACCACATGATGAAAAGGTCCTAGACCTTATGGGGTTTACATTCTAATGGACAAGGCAGAAAAAAAAAAATTAACAAGGCAATACTTATTAAACTATTAGATAGTGATAAGTTCTATAAAGCAAAAGAAAATAATATCAAAAATAAAGAGTAAAAGAAAAGTCTGGTGTTAAGAATGCTACTTCAAGAGTATGTCAAGGAAAACTTCCCTGATAAGCTAAAATTTGAGCAGTGGCATGGATTAAGGGGTTAACCAAGCAATGTTTCTAGAATAGAGTTTGTGAACAAATAGTCACTATGTACAAAGACCCTGAGGCAGTACAAAGCTAGACTGAGTCGCTTGCCATTGAGACATAGAGCTATGTGAACAAGGTCTAAGAACCAGGCAGAGCCAGTGAGACTCATGAAAAGATGAGGAGCTTAGATTTTTCTGCTGAACACAGTGAGAAGAAGGCCTTAGAAAGTTTTGGCAGAGAAATAACACAAATGAATTTACTTTTCATTCTAGGTAATGACTGGTTTATAGTTGGTAGGTGGTAAGGGAAGATGCTGGAAGGATAGTTAAGAGACTATTAATTGTGCCAATCTAGTCAAGAGATCGGCGGTAGCTGTGGTTGGGGTAGGGCTAGCAACTAGTTCTGGAAGATGGGATAGTTCTCTTGTAGGACTTATATTTTATGAAAGAAATGAGTTTGAAGCCATTAGCAGAGAATGAAGAAATTTGAGAAGTGAAGAGAAGGTATGAATGGGATAGTAACAAACTGAAAAAGCACTAGGATTGTAGGTAGTGGACCTGCTTAAAGTTTGTTCGGAGGGACAAGATTATGCAATTGTACGTTTTTCTCCAGCCACCTTCAGTTGTTCTGGAACAACTGAGACTTCCTTTAATCTAGGGCTGGGATTTTGCAGGTGAATATGGTAAATTGGGAAAGGGGAAATGGTGATGACTCTGTTGGACTGAACCCCAATTTTGGCAGAGATATATGAGGACTTGAGGCAGTAACGGCAATGAAACATTTAACTACGTTAGTGGATGGTGTGATCTCCATATTGCCAAAGAACTATTGGAGTAGAAACTGAAAAGGCCAGCTGAAAAATGGACTAGGAATAGATTATCACTCGCTTGATAAGGAGATTTTGAAGATGTTGGAAATGGCCTAGGGTATGTGAGAACTGAAATGGGTTATCTTCATTAATGTTATGCAAACTTTCTTTGGTCTGAACCACTTTGCACTTTTGAGTTGCCAAAAGAATCACAAAGTTGAGAGCAGCCACATCCACCACCAGAAATCATCTGAAGACTTGTTGGTTTTTAACACTGACATTGTACTAGGAGTAAGGTTAGAATATGTCCTGGACTTTGGGTGCAATGAGGATGTCCATTGCACCATCTGCCTCTTTTGGAAAACAGGGACCATGTCCCAACAGCTGATACTATTTAACAGTGGGTGTCAGGAATTCTCCCAGGCAGAGATCCTCAGAAGGGGCGAGCAGCCAGACTTAGTGAGTTCTTACCAGGGCCTAATTTTCAGTAAGAAGAGCAAGTTTTATTTCAGGAAGGTAGAGATTGGTTTTCTTGTTGTGGATGGTATGCTGGGCCGAGCTGCTATTCTCCAGGAGTCCTCAAGTTAGCATTTCTGGAGTGACCCAGGTGGTTTCCTAGGAGGGGACTGGGTGCCTCAGCACCTCAGCCAAGCTACTGCAGAAACACCAGGAGAGCTTCCCTCTTTTGCGATTCTTGACGTCAAGCTCCCACATCCTTGGAGCCTTGCCAAGGCGGTGGAGAGCCGAGAGAGGGTGACAGGGGAGGAGAAGCCATTGCAGCAACAGCTTGGAGGAGGGAGCTGGACGTCTCTCTCTAGAAAACCAGGAGCGGGAGCCAGAGCAAGGAAGGCAGAGGACCTGCCGGCTCAGGGACCGCTGGGTTGCTGCAAAGAGGGGAGGGGAGAAGGCGGGGGCGCTGCATGCAGCGCGCTGGCTCCAGCGGTGCCCGCGGGGAATGTGACATCAGCCGCGCCGGGCGCTTGCGGCTGGAGGAGGCAGCTCGCCTCGGCTGCACTGTGCACACCTCGCCCGGCGGAGGACGCAGACCCGGGCAGGCGGCCGGGATGTCGGCGAAGGAGAGGCCAAAGGGCAAAGTGATCAAGGACAGCGTCACCCTCCTGCCCTGCTTTTATTTCGTGGAGGTGAGTTGGCCCACCGCCTTGGCATAATGCAGATCTTCCGGGCACCGCCGGAGTGAATTCAGGTCCTGGACAGTATTGGAGGCAAGCAGATAGTGCCAGGACAGCGCTGCTGTCCCCAAATGACCGACCCTTTCCCTAATCCCCTCCCAGGGTTTTCCAAAGCTCCCCTGAGTGTGCCTGTGAATACCTGCCAGCCTAGGGTGATTACCACTAGAGGTGTCGCTGCTGGGTGGCCTGCAGGGAAGAGATACCTGTGTGAGTGTGGGTCTAGTTCCCTGCCCTGTCGTGCCAGTGTGCATAACGGCCATCAGTGCCCCAGAGGGGCCATGATGCGCACATTTTGGGATTTGTATCTTTAGTCTGCCGAGTATGTATCTAGAACTCTGAGAGCTTTGGGTGAGAATTCAAGTGCACACTGCCATGCCCCTGGCTCTGAGGACCTGAAGTGTTTGTTTAGTATTAGGATTGTTGTTTTTTTATTAACATCCCCCAAACCTTCGCCTATTAGAGTTACTATGGTGCTTGCATTTGCTTCTACAATTGGGTCTTCATTTCCAGGCAACAATCATCAAGCTACTGACTGGTCTTTCTCCATGGTTAAAAAATTGTATTATACGTATATGTATTTTTTTAAAATGACATCATCTGGTTTTATATGATTTGTATCTGTGAATTTATTCTGTGTCAAGCAGATAAGCAAATAATAGGTAGATGTATTCATAATGAACCTCTAACTTACGGAATGCAGTGTTTGAGGGAGGAAAATATTATGGGAGGGTTATAAAGATTGACAGGTACAGAGACTCCATGCACTGTAATCCATTGCATTGGGAAGACATTTTTAAGCAAGGAGTTTGTTAAATTACAGGCAGAGAAAGGATGTGTTGCATAGGTTTTGCAAAATCAGAAGACCTTAACCATAAAAGTATGTTCTATGTAATTAGAGCCTTGGTTACCTAGAGAATTAAAAGACTATTGCTGAATTATAAATATCCTTCCTTGGATGTCTTTTCAGCCAAATATGGAGGTTTAGTACTTTCAAGTACAGGTAGTATATTCTGTATTTGTTTACTGTGAGGTTTATATGGATTGAGGAAGAGTCCCTGTCTTGAAACTTGGGGGCAGGGATATTGTTAGACTGTTTTTATATCTAATAGTATATTTGGAAGTTTATTTTACATGGTATACCTTTTTTTAAAATTGATTTCAGTTTTAAGAAGGATGTGACTTGCATAAATCTCAGAGAAATGGTGGGTAATCCCTTCATCCATGACCTATAGAAAAGAAGAAAAAAATGTTCTATTTCTTCAAAATAATTAATTGATTCATTTATTGCCCTTACTCTTTTCACAAGGGATTTTCAGGCTATGGCTTAGGTAATTATTGTTGAAAAATAATAAAGAGCTATCTCAAGAAAAATGTGGGCAGCAGAAGATTCCTGATTGAAAAGGGTAAAGAAATAGAAAGATGAGATACCTGCCTTCATGTTCAAACTGTCAGGCCACTTGTGGCATTGTTAATCCACTGTAGTTTTAAACTTAAGCACTTTCATTAACATCTGAATCTATTACATTTGTGTAAAAGAAACCAATTAATTTTTGAGTTCCATCTCTAGGAAGGTACACACCCCAGGTCAGCTAGTGACTGACCACAAACATATTGCAGCTGTATGGCTTCAAGAAAAACACTTCCAGACAAGAGGATGCAGACCAGAAAATAAGATTATTGCCTTAAAGAATCTGAGTGTGCACTATTGAGGTTCTCTTAACATAGAACTTCAAAAGCGCCTCATAATGCAATTGAATTATGTCTCTAGGAACAAACATCTCACAAATGTTACATCTTTTCCATGAGTGAAAATAACCCCAATTCACTACTTCCACTTTGACCCATTCAGATATCCTCTATGAATTTCTCAGCAGGACAAGTTATAGAACAACTACTGAAGACAGTTCATGGAGTTTGAATGAATAATTATGACACTATATCTTGGGGGTAACAGACTTCAAAGAGAAAGCTACAAAATTAGATTGCAGATTATGTCCCTGAAACTTAAATGCTTGATATACCACTAAAGAGCTTCCAGAATATAGAAGGCATTAGTACATCAATTTTTTAAGGGGTTGACAGGAAGCACTTTGAAATGACTCATTTTGACACTGGTGAGCATAAGCTTTACATCTCCTTTGGTGGATGCATAAACATAACTAGAATTAACATGCCAGTAAGATGCTCTAGAGTAATTACACTTTGCTTTGCAGCATAGTTTTCCAAGACCTTACTAATAGAGATGGAAGAGTTAAACCTGAGTAAATATCCTTCCATCACATAGAAGCCCAAAGCTTCCTCTGTTATTTTGAACCACTACTGAAGTAAAAAAAAAAAAAAAAAGAGGCTAAAAAACGAGTCAGATCTTGAGAAAAAAGTAAACAACAACAAAAAAAAATAAATAAAAATAAAAATAAAACAACCAAAAAACCAGACCAACTAGCTGGGTCTAATGCTGACAGGCACATTTTAAACTGCCTTTTAAAAAGTTATTCAGGCAGTTCTAAATTGCTATTCTTAATGGGTATGAGATACTAAGAAACTTAATTGGGACACTGAGGAGAAAGTTTCATTTGGAACAGAGGGGACTGAAATCAACTTAGCTTGAATTATGGCAGGAAAATAGCATCATGGTCTGGGTACAACCTAGGTTATATAGACAGGTGGAACTACTCAAGTAACATCTGTGCCATTACTGTTTGGCTAATTCTGGCCCATGTTACTTCTCATGTCCTCAGTGTCTTCATATATACTAGAAATCATGTAATATAAATGTAAATACACATATGGTCATATGTAATAAAATTGTTGTTTTTCTCTTAAAATAGAGAATATATAATCAGGTTGTAGCATCATGTCTGAGGTGAAGTAGACACACAGTGTGTTGTTTCTTTTCCTGTCTTATAACTGCCCTTGACCTGATTCTTTGACTTTCAGGATTCTTTGACTTTAAGGCCAAACTTGAGAGATCAGTCCTGACAAGGCCTAGCTTGGGTGTTCTCTTTATTCAGCAAAAGCCACTTTCTCCCCAGTTTTCAGAAATGGTTTGGGTACCAAGTTTTCCTGAATGGATCTGTATTAATGGACATGAATAGGGAGAGTGGAGTGCCATATTGTTTGTGCAGTAAATACGGCAATCATTTGTGAAGCACTTAGAATAAAGCTAAATTCTTTACATGCACCATCTTGTTGAGTCTGTAAAGATTCTCTTTAAGACAGAGGTTGTTTTTATCCAGGTTTCAAAGAATAAACAGAAACTCATAAATTTTAAACAGCTTTGCCCATGTTTACAAAGCAAAGTGGAGGCAGAGCTGATGTTCTTCACAAATAACTGTCTCTCAAGGTGGTGAAAGAATATTCACACAGGCAAAGTTACTTTCTCTTGTTTCTTTACTTAGGAAAATGACATTCAGGAGGCTAAGGGAGGTTGAGGCAGACAGATTTCTTGAGCCCAGGAATTATTTTCAGCCTAGGATATGTAACAAGACCCTATTTCAAAATAAAACAAACAAACAAATAAAGAAACAAATAACAGAAAGACATATGTAGTGGGAGAGAGCACATTGATGGAGGGGAAACAATTTCCTCTAGAAAAAGACTAGCCTCCTCAGCTTAATTTGTGCACCACTGATAGTCTCTAAGCACAGAGAGTTGGTGAACAGCATACACTCCCTGCTGGCTTACTAGTTAGCAGCTAGGTACCCCTCCTTAAGTGCCCATGGCTAGGGAAGGAGTGGGGAGGAACTCTGGGGTCCAATTGCAGTTTCAGGGTATACCTAATTATGTTCCCCGCTCTAGGTCCAAGTGTTCAGTCACTAAAATCACGTAATCTTGTCCCAGTTCACCACCAACCTTGATGGTAAACAAAACATTAAGTTAGGGACTAGAATTTTTCTTACTTTTGGTTTAGCTACTGATTGTTTGCTGATACAGTATTTCATTGAGGACAATCCTGTTACCTGATAGTTTGAAAGATACGTGATGATTTTCTGTAGAGCAGGTCATTTTAGGAACTAGTTGGGTAATTCAGTTTTATACTATTCAATCTAGAAAAAAGAAAGGGAAGGTTGTAGAAGGAACTCTCAGACAAGGTATCCAAGGTTTTATTATTTATTAGATTAAACAGCAAAACAGGCAAGCAGGAATGGTCCACCGAAAAAATATTTTCTCTTACCTTTAAAATTTCAAACCGCTCTCCAAGTGTTGGCTGCATCACTTACAGTGGGAACTGTAGATAGCATACCTAGAACTAGTAAATGATCTTTTAAGCTTAAAAACCCAATATTATATGTGATAGGGCTGAATGTCTGGGTGGCTCAAGAATTTCCTCTATGCTAAGCTTTATAATGATCCCTCTGTGCTCAGACTCACAATTTTGTTTTCATAAGTCAATCTGTTCCAAGACCAGTTAGTTCAGTATATGAAATACATAATAAATTACCTTTTAAGCTAAAAGATACAAATTCTTAATATAAACTAAATAGGAAAGATATACTTTTTCATTTAAACATTATTTTATGACCTACTTTTTATTACTGATTTTTATTACTAATACCTATGAAAGTATAAGAGTTATGATTGACCTATATGAAAAGATATTTTACAGGGCTCTACAGATACAAACACTGATATCTCATGTTCATTTGCACATGCACACATGCACATAATTCTGAAAAACTGGCATATATAAACACACATGGAGTGAGAATATCATCTGTTAGCATAAAACAGTGGTATCTGAAACATTACATATTCAGAATATTTTAATATCAAAAAATTGAAATTATTTTCCATAGAAATATTTTTAATAAATTTATTTTTTAATTGTAGCAGATACTTATATTCAAGATTTCTATTCTATCTTATGCTCCATGTGAAAGTTATATGACTCATTTGATATTCTTACTTTGAAATATGCATAGTTTATTTCCTTTCCCATAAACTTCAACATCACTAGGAAATACAACATCACAACATTTCTGCATTGCATGTACCAAAATAGTAGCTATAGATTTTTTCCCCTTTTCTAGATTGCAAAGTGAGATAGTCTGCTCAAAAAACACTCCAAACCCTGCCAAGTGAGATGAGCTGGCAAGTTCCTCCTCTCTTCGAGTCACACTGCACAAAGTCTGACGCAAAAGAAAAAATAAATGAAGCTAAGTTTTTGGAGATAGAGTTAAATGAGGACATTTCTGCAGATACCAAGTATTGGACATAGAACCTACTATGAAGGAATTCTATTCTATTCTATTCTACTCCATTCTGTTCTATTCTATTCTACTTCATTCCATTCCTAGGTACCATCACTATTTTGTTGTGTCTTCAAGACCAAGTGACATAAAACGTTCATTGTCCTTGTTTGTTCTAACAGAAAAAAAGAAAATAGTTGGCTTTTACCAACTCATGAGAATTTAAATAATAATAAAAATAACAATGATGATGATAAAGGACAATCAAATTTCAATTATGTGACTGACCCTGTGGATATGTCATCTTAAGTCTCAAAAACTACTAAACCAAAAAGATATTATTATCTTTATTTTTTAAGTTAGAAAATTGCAGCTCAGAGCATTAAACATCTTTAACCAGGGACACATTGCAATTCAGTGACCAAGCCAGTACTGGAATACTTGTCCATCTGGCCCTTGAATCATGATTGCACCTTGCTGAATCACAGGTGCTTCCAGTGAAAATGCTAAAATTAGTGATGAGGGGCGGAGAGACTCACCTCTTCCGTGAGTTGGCTAGCTTCATACTTAAAGGAATTCTGGTTGAGGGCTTAGTCAGAGTTGTGGCATGGAATTTTTCTCTACATTCAGCTACTGAATTTGGCTTTATTAGTGCTGCTTCCCACTTAATGGTAACTGATTCACTTCTAGCATAGATGTTTTGTAAGCACAATGACTATCCAATTAAAAGAAGTTTTCTTCTGGCAAAGCCAAATGGCACCCATGAGTCTTCTCAGGAGATTAATGAGGAGCTATGGGTGAGGTGGAAGGAAAGAATTGGAACTGAAAAAAAGTTTAGGAAAGTAGACTCATATAGATCTATGAGAATGGTAGAAGCATGGAGTATGGAATCTCAAGGAGATGAAGTAGAGAGAGGCTGGCCAAGCAGGGTTAAGAGAAAAGGTATGAGAAAACTGAAAGCAGGAGTGAAGGGCACATGAGTTTATTGGAGATCCAATCTGTAAGCAAATCATGGAGACCCTTCTAGCATTCAGACTGTCTAAGCTGGGTTATTAC
The DNA here is from genome assembly GCF_001458135.2 of Marmota marmota marmota. NCBI lineage: Eukaryota > Metazoa > Chordata > Mammalia > Rodentia > Sciuridae > Marmota > Marmota marmota. Next base: position 534,048 of record NW_026000076.1, on the reverse strand, counting down.
CTAAAAAGCATTTGAGGGCCATTTTTTGCTTTTTAGGCTAGGAATGTATTATAAATATTTCTCACAGAAAACAGATTTCCTCTCAACATACATGTATGTACAGCATGGGCTATTTCTCAAGCAAGCTCGCCTTAAAACAAAAATGAGGGAATGTCTTCATGTATTCTTTAAAACTCAAATTACATAATTAAGTCAAATAAAATTGTATAGTACAAGAGCACCTGGTCTGACTGTTTCTTTTATCATATATAAGAAAATTGTGGCTTGAAAAGTTTAAGTTACCTAAATTATGTACTATGGAATAAAACCTGGTCTCCTGACTCCTGTTCTAGTGCTCTTTCCTAATTATTACTATTTCTAGAATTCCTCATATTAGAAAGTTTCCCTCTGGATTATAACATTTAAAATTCAGGTCATTGAACTAGCTGGTTGTGCTAACTTCTAAGCACATTTTATGACATCACATTGCACTAAACAACATGTTAAAGCAAGTATGAATGAGTCTTCTTTTTTTCCCCCAAATTTTAGACTTTTTAAAAAGCATGGTTACAGCTAAAGATAAGAACATTCAAAATTATATTTTTTCATCTCATTGCCAGAATCATTTCAGTTACTTCCTTTGATATGAGGACTCCAACGGATAGAAAAGAGGAAATTTTGGAAGAAATAAGAATAAAATTTACATCAATAGCTTTGAAGTTTGGAAGAAATAAGAATAAAATTTACATCAATAGCTTTGAAGTTTCTGTTATACTTTAGTGTAATTTTTCCACATACATCATCTCATTGGATTCTTTAAATACAAATTAAGAGTTTGACTCTTTTTTTTAACAAAATCAAGTAACTGTCACTTAGGAAAGTCCAAGAATTTTCTTAAAACCCAACTGTTTCCCTTCTTCCGCCTTGGTCACAAGAAAAAAAATTAGGTTTGTATGTGAACTGTGATATCATTTAATTATGAGCATCATAAATATATCAGATTTATAAGGTTTCTTATAGGACAGATTAGCTGAGAAATGTACTTCCAGAGAACTGAGACTGGAGTAATTTCCTAATGGTCAAGAGGATTTTGGAATATGGATGGATGCCAAGGACAGAAGTACTAATTTTGACATAATTAATGTTGAGGTGTTTTTTCTGCTAGTAATTAAACTCTGAACCAATTGCCACATAGGTACTTTACTGTTTGGTTGTTTTTAATCAGAAAATAATGTCAATCAACATAAAGGAGTATAATTGCTTTCTTATTTGCAGTGACAAGAGGGCTTCTGTCTATGCTAAAACTAACAGATTATTAGTATTAAGCATAAGTTAGAGAGAAGGGAATAGAGGTAATTAAAACCAAGGCTATTTGTGGAAAAGATATTGTCTGGGAATGGAAACAATATAATGCTCTCACCAAAAGCCTTTGCTATATGATTGCTTAGGAGTAAACTTACATTTCATAAAGCCACAGGCATGATTCAGAATGGTCCAAAAGAGACCAAATTAGAGTAAGTGTCCTCCAATATAAGGGGTGTTTAAATAAAATTTCAGGGAATAATCTATTTTGTACTTTCATAACAGTTTATTTTTCCATTGAATAAATATTGATTGCTTATGATATGCCTTTTGGTTAAAGTAATGGAAACAATATAGAACTGCTACTGCATACTTCTTAGTCTGTAGTAGAATTTCAAAAAATTTTCACTAAATGTATGGAATACAATGGGACTGATAATAGAAACATATTTTTTTTGTTTTCTTTCAGCTTGTGGAGATGTTTTTATTTGTAAAGTGTTGATGAGTGTCCCATCAGAGACATTGGTTGCCTCGTGGACTAATGAACAACTGAGGAGTGAATCACTGTTCACAGTCTATATGAGCCCTCAGTTGTAGATTATAATTGTGCTTAGTTTTATGACATAGGATATACTTCTGGATTGTCTGAGATTTATGACCTAAAAAAACATTATTTAACAAAGAATTTACAGTTTTAATTTTCATAGAAAACTATTTTAGTTACATAAGGCACATATACTAGCATTTTTTCATGCCATACACAAAAGATGTGTATGTTTACATACACATAGATTATACATATTTTATTTGGACTACTTATTAACTTTGTGGTCTTAGGCAAGTAGCTCACTTTCTCCAAGCTTGTCTAAATATTGTCATTAAGTTAGAGTTTTTAGGACACTTTGATTATATATGAGTTATATACTATGGCTAACAATTTCTAAAGCAAAGTCAAGTGACTAATAAATGACTTTTTTTCTTTCCCATTTACTGACATGTATCCTTCATTTTATTTGAACTTTGCCTGTGATTTCAGATATTACTCGATTCTGTGGAACAGCATTGGGTTTCCTGATTTTCCTCCCTTTTGTATCACACATTTAGATATATTTTATACAATGTGCATGTAATGATGGAGCAATTCATTATAATGTATAAATACATTAACAACAACAACTCCTTACTAGACTGTCCATTTTTCCTTGATAGAGGTGCACATACACTCACAAAATGGAGACCACTTGCCTTAGATATTATTATTTGACCTAGTAAGTAAAGGAAAATTCACATTTACTAAGTATCCTTATACCTACTAGTCTAAAACTCTTCTCCAAGTCCTTGCTCCAAGGATTTGGATGCCAATACTACAGGTAAGACCCTGCTATTCTCACCTTTCTAGAATCCTGTGACACTGTATATAAACTTTTCAGCGACAGGATCTCTCCAGTGTCAATCACATCTTGCCACACCTCAATTTAGACATTTGTGAAATAAATAATATTATTCTTTCCAGAAAATGATGAATGAGTAAAAGGTATTTGAGTCTTTGAGAATAAGTGACCTCTTTTAGGATATTATTGTGCAATGCACTGAAATATTTTCCTTAAAGCAGCTAAACCTCAAAGAATCAGTGTGTTCTTTACCCTTTAGGTGATGATCTGGAAATTCTTGTGTTATAACAACTGATATTTGACTGTTTAAAACATGGAGAATGTTCAATTGTGAAGATTTGGGCATAAATAATAAGCCTTTTTCATAGGAAAATCTTATTAAAAGGATGGGCAGCAATCCATACTTACTATAAAAAAATGAACTTTTGAAAACTTTTCCACTCAAAGACCTCATTTAGTTTCTAGTTTCCAGTTAAATTTTACATGTATGAAGAAAAATTATTTGATGATGATAGATTATCAAATCTTAGGCTAGGTAGTGATTTCTTTGTTACTTCTGGCTATGTTTTAGGATTCCTCATATAACTCATTTTCAAACTCTAGCCTCTGGAGTGATACAAATAGTGAGGAGCAGATAGTGGCTTTCTAAATAAAATTGTGATGTATTAATTGTTGTGTTGGTTAAGAAATCTAGCAATTTAATTAATGAAAATGTGGAAGATAGATCCTGGACTAAACTTCTGCTTCAGACTTGGCCTTGGCTTAGTCTCTGGCTGACCTTGAAGGTTAGTGTTCTCTTCAGTCCTAATCAGAAACAGAGGAAGAAATCTAAGACTTTAGTTCCCAGATGTTGGTTCTAACATAACCAAGAAGGGCCTGGTGAATTGCCTCCTCAAAGATGCCTGTTCAATGGAGATGCAGAATACTTGAAGAATTACCCATTCTGAAGTTCTCAGTCTGATTCAATGAGCTTTGTTGTTGCTTCCCAACCACCCCTTTACTTTCCTATGATTATGGAGTTAGTGCAGAAGAGTAGAGGTCAAGGGAGCAATAGGCATCTCATAGGAAATGACCCCAGGAAGCCAAAGAGCTGTACCTCCGTTCTACCTTCTTTTCCAACATTGTCTCTTCATTTTTCAGGCCATGTTAAAAGTCACTACTAGGATAGCAATTTCCAATCTAGGCAAAATCTGTTTAACAAGACAGAGAGTCAGAAACTGACTTTGGAAGTGAAGCTGGATTTTCCTTTCTCCAAGAGCAATACAGGACCTCTTAGTTCCACATATCAGCTGGTTAAGTTGCCAAAGCTTGGCATATAAGTGGGGGCAAAATGAACCTAATGGATGGCTAACCATTGAAGAGAGTAGAAGGGTTGATTAGCAAACTTCATCATCCATAGTACTATTTATATATCCCTCAGCTCAATGGCCTTTCCATTCTATTAGGCCAGTCTGCTACAAATCTGTGCATACTATGAGATGAAAATCTGTTTCCCAAAGGGTTAAAAAATGTTATGTGTGTTTACTCCTGATTCAGTGCACTTACCTTTCCTAGTGATTGTGTTAGTTAACAATGCAACAATACTTAGATTTATTCTTTTAAGCCTTAAAATGTTTGTCAGAGGTATTTGTATCCTATGTTACTTTATATTTGATTTGAATATATTGTTCATGTGACTTCTTGATGCATTTCATAGTGAAGCACATACTCCCAATCCTACTTAATTTAGTTAATTTAATCACAGCTTTATGGTGCTGGAAAATAAAAAATAAAATGGAAGTTATTAATGTTCCACATTAACAGTCCACCTTCACTATCACTTTTATGTTCACCACCCCCTTTCAAAGGCAACCTTAAAGTAAATAAGGCCTTCAGTAGAATTTGAATTTTTTTAATTTTGAAAGCGGGTATGTAATGCACTTAAGTATGCAGAAGACAAATTTGGAGAGAGACCCCATGATAATGTATTGGGTTCTCATCCCCACATTTAGATTAGAAATCTCTTCTCTGGTTGGGTGTGGTGGCACACTCCTATAATCCCAGCTCAGGAGGCTGAGACAGGAGAATCATGAGTTCAAAGGCAGCCTCAGCAAAATAAATCACTAAGCAACTCAGTGAGATCCTGTCTCTAAATAAAATACAAAATAGGGCTGGGGATGTGGCTCAGTGGTTGAGTGCCTCTGAGTTCAATCTTGGTACCCACCCCCTCCCCCCAAAAAAGAAATCTATTCTCTGGATAATTAATAGGTTAAATAAGAATCTATCAGATACATAGTATAAACTCAATAAACATTTGTTAAATAAAATGGTCAATTACTGCATAACAAAATAACTTTTATAGTACTTAAGCAAAATGGTTTAATGATAAAATTGATCTTAATTATAGTAAGCAATATGAAAAAAAATTCAAAACACTTATAATACTTAAGTAATATGTAACTTTAGAACTCAGAATCATAAGTTTGTTTTTCTTATGTTGTATCTCAAGTACAGAATTTTTAATTGCATCCCATTTACCTGATATTATCATATTACAATAACAATTTTTCTCTCTCAACTTCTGTTTTGTTTGATATTAAGAAATACTTAAAGTTTCCCAAAGATACTATTTGTTTCCTTTCTAAGGTTGTTTAGGTATACATCTGTATGTTTTCCCTATATGAAAAAGTAAACCATATCTAATCTGAGAATATGAAAATCTTACTTTTTAAAGAAGACGTCAAAAAATACATGCACAATATCACTCAGCAGAAATTTAGAATGGCATTCACAGTATATAAGACAAAGTGGTCTTTGTATTTATTTTTGCTATTTCTCAATGTCTTAGGGAAGGCATAGGTCAGTGGCAGAAGTTTCTAGGAAGAGGCAGTAAGTATAATAATCACCAGTTTGAACTCAGGAACCAGATTCATTGAGTTTGTAATCCAGCTAACAAGCTGTATAGACTTCCACAAGTCATGCACTTTCTCTATGCCTTCATCTGTAAGGAAAGTGGCAATAATAATAACAGTATATTCATTAAAGAGATGTGGTGAAGAGTGTATGAATTCAGATATGTAAAGTCCTTTAAATAGTACTTGGAAAAATACATTAAATTACTACTAGTACTGTATTTTTAAAAGTCAGCTATATTATAAGCAGGAAGAGAAATTACATCTAGAAAAAAGGATTTAAAAGCAATTACTTTCGACACTTGAAATACAGGTCCCCAGCCTCAGGTCTTAATCTCTAATTTGGTTTAAAGAACAAAATGCTTTCCAACACAATGCACATACTTCAGTGTCTAATTATGTAAGAAGAACAAATCTTCAGTACCTGGGGTTCAGGCTGATGATTACAAAACCTATTACTCCAAGCCTAATGCTAGATCAATACTCAGGTAATAAAACATCCACTTATCATTATTTTAGACTTTACTGTTAAATAAGTGAGTGACTGTAGCTAATATTTTTAGAGCTGTAAAGATGTAGTTCATATTCAGATGCTAAGACATAGAAGAACAGATTTTTCTCATTAGAGCTAGCATATTTATTAGGTCTGGTTGCCATTCTCTATTAATTACTATTGCTATTTGAAAAACTTATTTTTTTTTATTTTTAATACTGTCAAAATCACTATACTTCCAGACATTCAAAGCAGAAGGGGTGTGTGTGTGTGTGTGTGTGTGTGGTAGAATTACATAGAGCTTTTATTAACAAGGGGACTTTTTAAAACTATTATTATAAGAACTTCCTAAACATTTGGCATCTCTGTTCAAATCATTCACACATAAATTTATTCTATACTGAGGTCATCTAATATGTCAGGAATAAAAAGATGAATAAGATCATTTCCCTGCTCTCAAAGACCTCATTGTTGAATAGGAAAAAACAGTAAGTAATCAACTGCCATTCAATATGATGATTACTCTGATCAAGACATTTATTTGCAGGATATTTCAGTGCATCAGACAAGGTGGCCCAGAGGAAGGACTGACAGCAGGAAAACCTGAAGTGTTTTCAATTGCTGGTATTTTATATTAGAAGTAATTCCCTAGGGAAGATAAAATAAGACCACATCCAAAATATCATTAAAGGCTCTTAAAATATAAGCCCTCCAAAAAATAAAAACTAAGACTGACTTTAGAGAAACTGCACAAAGAAGAACCTGCAAGACCACAGAAAACCCTATCAGTAAGATTGTGATTTGAAGGAGCCTGCACCCTTCATTTAATGCCACTTAAACCCCTTGCACACATGGCCATCCCGTGCCGTCTGTCCTTTAAGCTGGCATTCCCATTTAAGCCTGGGGCTATCCTTTCCTGAAAAGCAGTAGACTAGTGCCAGATGGCGACATGTGACAAAGCATCAGCGGGATGTAATGGGGCACACGCTTCCAGGAACTTAGACCAGATTTCAATTACTGGCCTTGTCACTTAAGAGTGAGACACGCTGCTGAATGCATCTTGGGCAGGGTCTTTGTCTTGTAAGTTATGTTAAATTACCCAAGGAAGTTGCTCCCTATATTCTCCTCTTAGTAAATCAATGTGAAATGAGCTCTAGAAAGAATAGATCTTAGATTTGAGCAGAAGAAGCGATTTTTGTTTAGTTGACGAGGAGAAAGTGAACAGCAAAAGTGTTTTTAAAAGAGTAAGAATTAAGAGCAATAGGGGGGTTCTTCTTCAATCTACAGGTATCCCTGACAGGACTACCTTACCACTTGGGAATCAAAACCATTCTACCAGCAAAGGGGGGAAAGTAGGTTGAGACCCATGAGTGAAGCAGTTTGGAGCATGTTTCTTGGGCTCAGGCACCTAGCAGGAAGCTGGTGCTCTCATTTACTGTCTTTGTGAATACTGTGCATTTTATGTAATCCACCTCTGCCTCAGTTTTCTCATCTGTAAATTGGGAATTCTAATAGACACTTAGACGTTATAAGGTACAAACAGAACAGCAATCTGTTCAATTCTTAACAGCAATCTGTTCAATTTAGCATATTACTTGACACCTAATTCCTTAACACAGGCTATGTATTTGTAAGTAATTATCCATGTTTTTAGGTTCTTTTATAGTAACTTCTTGATTTCCTTCAATTAAATTTGGTAAATATTTAGTGGATACCTAAATCATTCAAAGAATTGTCTGAATTATTTTCAAATACCTGACCTTAGGACTGGGATGAGTCATATATAAAATAACTGTAATCAAAAACAGACTAACAGTTTCTTCAATAAAGGTACATAGGAAGTACATGAAGTAGAGTCCTCAATTCTGAATGGAGAGTAGAGATTTCAGGGAGAAAAAAATATGAAAGAGTAAGAATTTTTATGAGAAAGTATGGCAAATGCTATAATTTTATTTTTTCTTTATGGCTGAATAAAACTCCATTGTGTATGTATACCACATTTTCTTGATCCATTCATCCATTGATGGATACCTAGGCAGGTTCCATAGTTTGGCAATTGTGAATGATGCTACTATAAACAGGAGTATGCATGTATCACTGTAGTAAGATGATTAAATTCTACAGGATAAATACCAGAAAGTGGTATAGCTGGGTCTTACTGTGGTTCCATGCCTATTCTTTTGAGGAGACTCCATACTGATTTCCATAGTCATCATACTGATTTACAGTGCCAGCAACAGTGTAAAAGTGTTCCTTTTAATTTGTATCTACATGTGTCTTTTTATGTATGAAAAATAATTTAGCTTTCTAGACCTAAATAACATCAGTATGTTTTTATAACCTGTTTTTGAGATCTGAATGTTCTACAATGAGGTCAAATATTATTTGATAAACCATAAATCTTTATATTATATTTTTAGTACTATTATTGCTAATATTTGAAGGAAACATTTATTTATTGGCTACAAGGCAAAAAAAAATATACTACAGAATGTCACTAAAGACTGTACTGCAAGAAATGGAAAATCACCTAATTTTAGTATGTTGACCACAGACAATCATCTTCCTGGCCATGGTCCTTAATAAAATTGCTTTGATCTGCTAATATTTCTTCCAATTTGAATTTCAATACCCTGTATTACTTTTTAATTTCTTTCATTTTTTAAAAATTTTAAGATATTATCAAGATTGGTTCCAGGACTCTCATTTTAAATTTATTATTAATATAAAAATATTCCTTTGAACAATTTGAATAATTAAATTCTTTGACTTCTTGTGACATTATTCATGTTGAAATGAAGCTAATTTAACTTTGAAATTTCTTGGGCAATTAATAGTGAGGACACTACTGCTTAAATCATCCTGTACCAGTGACTTGAGCTTTCTACCTCCATTTGGCTTCAAAATGGTGTTTCACTCTCTTGTTGGAAACTCTGCTTAAATAACCAAGAGGTATCTCAATTGCAGTATTTCCAAAACAGAACTATAGATTCCTTCTTCCTGGCATTTTCTCAGGCTTTCCCATCCCAGGAAATGACACTGCTTGTCCAATTGCTTACATCCCCAATCCTTCAAATCAACCTTTATTGTTAACTCTTCTTCAATGATCACTTTATAAAGTCCTTTCATTTCTATGTCCAAAATTAAATCCAAGACCTGCAAATCTCCCTACATCTCCCATTCTATAGTAAAAGCTATCTCATCTTTTGCCTGGATTTCTGGATCTGCCATGCATCCGCTGGAATGTAGCTCCAATCACCCAGGGAGTCTTCCTAGCTTGGTTTATTGCTTTAGTCCTTACACTTGGAAAAGTGCTAGCACTTACAAGGTATTCAATAAATATTTATTGAGTTTTGAAGAGCCTTCTAAATTCACTCTGCTTCTACTTTTAGACCCCAGTAGTCTATGCTCAATTCAATAGTCAGAGTGATCTTCACAGAAGCGATTCAGGTCTTATGACATCTCTGCTTCAACCCTCTAAAATGTTTCCAATCTTCCTTTGAATAAAATCCTAGTCCCTACCTTGGACTTCAGTTCTCTGCAAGGGCTAGTCTCAAGTCTACCTGTCTGACTTCATCTTAGATCATTGCTTCTGTTTGATTATGTTTTTTTTTTTTTTTTCCTTACCGGATTCACACATGGTTAGTTTTTTCTTGCACATTCAAGTCTTTGCTTCAATGGCAGCTACTAAGTCAAGTCTTCCTTGATCTAAAATAAGAATCCAGGCACTGAATGACCACATTCCTCTTCTTTAGAAAATGCATTTTTCCTGATGCTATTTTTTTTAACTTCCTTCTTCAACTAGAATGGAGATATTCAGGAAAAAGAGAACTTTGTTTTTATCCTGACCATATTCCCAGGCTCTAAAACAAGGCGTCATACCAGTAGGCTCTCAACAGATGTGTGGAAAGGATAAATAAGCAAATGAGCCATCAGTGCCCTATGTTAACTGGCCCTCTGTGATTGTGAACCCATCAGCTGAAGAGGCACTTATATGACCCTGAATTCACCATGGCCATGTAAAAGGTAAAGAATGGAACTGATTTGTGTTCCTCCTGTTTAAGCACAAAGGGAACACTCCCAAATGAGAAGTAAAGCTTGCCCTGATTATCACCATGCTGAAACCAAGTAGGATGCCTGACCTAGAAAAAATGACATGGTAGATTCCATAAATATTTCACTAAAATGGATACACTTTGTAGATTTGTCTTCTAAAAATTGGCATCAGAAAAATCAATATTATATACCAAATGTGATTTTTAAAATACCTTTCTTTTATCTGTTCTATCCTCTGAAAGTTCTACTTTCTTTTTTGAAAAATTGCTCTATTATTTTCACTCATACGTTTCTTAGCATATGATTGTTATAAGAATCAGTCTTTTCATTTTGAAAACCACTTTTCTAATCTTCAAGTATTTTCTCTATTCTGTATGGCTACAGAAAAAAAAACTTGATTCACATGTTTTTCTTAGCTACATCATGACAAAAGAATAAAATTCCTAATGCTTGTCTATATATGCCTTTAATAATCTCTGAATCTCCTGTTCAAAATCTTAAGTGCAATCAAAATAAGTCTAGGTAATCTTATTATGTGTATTTCAATTCTACATTTATGCCAAAATAGCACATACTGTTTGTTAAATTTCTTACACTCAAAAGAAATTTCTGTTGCTAAAAATTTCCAAAAAAATGAAATATACCTTTAAAGTAAGCATATTAGAAATACACATTGTCAATTAACTTGTTGTGGTTGGGTAGTAAAAAACACAGTATTGAAGCACAATTAAATAAAATTATGCATTTTTCAAATACTGTAAATATTTTTTCCCAAATAACTCTTTCTTCAAAACAAATCAATGTAGGAGACAAAGAGTAAAAGATGCTTGTAAAAAAATCAGAGGAATAAATGCCAAAAGGGAAGAAAATGATTCTGTTTTGAAAACAAATGCAGGTTTTGATTCATGCTTCTCAGAACTATAGAAGATATTAATACATGAGCAGAAAATTATATATCTAGAAAAATTTGCAGCTTTAAGAAGATTAATGTCTAAAAGGACTAAGATGAATAAATATTAGTGTTAGAAATTATTTTCCTTCACATGCTATTTTTAGATGCATTCATATATATTTGGAAGTCTCTATGATATGTATTATTATTGACAGTGCAGAAATAATCAAGATTAGACCCCTGCCTTAGGAGAGTTTAGTTTGGGAAGCAGAGCAAAGGTCAGACCTAATTAATAGTAGATAACTGTAATAAAAAGCAGTGTATAAAATTTTCCTGAAAAGAAGTGGGGAATTAGAGCTAAAAAAATTTATTCCCAGAAAGGATTATCAAGAAAGACATTATGAGAAAGGTGATTAATAACAAGTATTTTTTCAATATTTATAACAAGGATAATAATGTTAACATTTAAACAGTTTTATACAGTAATTGGACCCTTATCCATGGGGGACACATCCTAAAAATTTCCAAGGATGCCTGAAACTGCTTATATATCACCACATTTTAGATATACTTCATTTTTTCTAGTACATACATACTTATAATAAGGTTTAATTTGTCATTTAGTTGCTAAGAAATTAACAATACTAATAATAAAACAAAGCAATTATAACAACATAGTGTAAAAAATTATTTAAAACTTATGCATTGCTTATTTCTTAAACAATTTTCACCTAAGATTTTCAAGCTACAGGTAACCAAACCACAGAAAATATTCCAAAATATTCCCACAGATAAATAGACTACTGCAAACTACTCTATTCCAGATGTGTTGAATTTTGTTTGCAATACCTCATTTCATCTTTTCAACTGTCCTGTGGTGATGGGTACTATCAATGTATCAATTTCATAGATGAGAAAACTGAAATGTAAGGAAAAGTTTCCAAGGTTATGCTGGTAATAAAAGGGAAAGAGCTGGTGATAGAACTTCATGCTGTGTTGAAAGTCATATGATTCCATTGGTTCTGCTACAGTTGTTAAATTCTAAGTGTTCTTTACCACTTATACACATATATACACACAAGCACACACATGCATACATGCTTGTGTATGAGCGCGCGCACGCGCGCGCACACACACACACACACACTAGAAAATATCATTTTCATTCCTTGGCTATATCTTTGGCACAATTAAGCAGGTTCTAAAGTAGTTATCCACAAAGTGCAAAGGTAAATCTGTATCTACTAAGGAAAACTTATTTTCTTTTCTGATTTGTTATGTTGGTAAAATTCTGTTCCCCTTTCTTCAAAAGAAATCTAATTCACTTTACTGGGGGCATGTGCATTAGAAATGACATGGTCAAATATCATTTGGGTGATCACGGAAAATCTCATATTTGATTCCCACTTGCAAAATACATGTAGAAAACCCAAAAAGGCATCCAGGGAAGAGGGAAAAAAGTGAATCATGGAATTTGGTATAAAAGTGAAATATTTAACATTCAGATTAATAGAAAAATGCTTGCTAATTTATAGAAACCATATATTTAAAGTAATGTCTGTTTATAGTAAGTGATATGTATTTTTATGTAATTTTTTATTTATATATGACAGCAGAATGCATTACAATTCTTATTACACATATAGAGCCAATTTTTCATATCTCTGGTTGTATACATAATATATTCTCACCAATTTGTGGCTTCATACCTGTCCTTTGGATAATAATGATCATCACATTTAACCATCATTAATTACCCCATGCCCCCTCCCTTCCCCTCCCACCCTTCTGCCCTATTCTCAATTCCTCCCATGCTCTAGCTCCCTGTCCCACTGTGAATCAGCCTCCTTATACCAAAGAAAACATTCAGCATTTGTTTTGGGGGGATTGGGTAATTTCACTTAGCATTATCTTCTCTAACTCCATCCATTTACCTGCAAATCCCATGATTTTATTCTCTTTTAATGCTGAGTAATATTACATTGTGTATATATGCCACATTGTTTTAATCCATTCATCTATTGAAGGGCATCTAGGTTGGTTCCACAGCTTAGCTATTGTGAATTGTGCTGCTATAAACATTAATGTGGCTCTGTCCCTATAGTATTCTGTTTTTAAGTCCTTTGGGTATAGACCCGAGGAGTGGGACAGCTGGGTCAAATGGTGGTTCCATTTCCAATTTTCCAAGAAACCTCCATACTGCTTTCCACATTGGCTGCACCAATTTGCAGTCCCACCAGCAGTGTATGAGTGTACCTTTTCCCCCACATCCTCACCAACACTTATTGTTGTTTGTATGCATAATAGCTGCCATTCTGACTAAAGTGAGATGAAATCTTAGAGTGGTTTTTATTTGTATTTCTCTAATTGCTAGAGATGATGAAATTTTTTAATGTATTTGTTGACTGATTGTGCATCATCTTCTAAGAAGTGTCTGTTCAGGTCCTTGGCCCATTTATTGATTGGGTTATTTGTTTCTTTGGTGTTTAGCTTTTTGAGTTCTTTATATACCCTAGTGATTAGTGCTCTATCTGATGTGAGAGGGGTAAAGATTTGCTCCCAAGATGTAGTGTGTCTATTCACCTCACAGATTGTTTGTTTTGCGGAGAAGAAGCTTTTTAGTTTGAATCCATCCCATTTATTGATTCTTGATTTTAATTCTTGTGTTACAGGAGTCTTATTAAGGAAGTTGGGGCCTAATCCCACATGAATGTGATATATATTTTTAACTAAAGTTTTCAAATAGAAAGTCTTAAGCTAAACAGTACCCCCATTATTGATGATAGTTGTGTTTCATTATCTTAACCCTCTATTCCTATTTTAAATACAGAATAGTGGCCAAGACATAAGAATTTGGAACTAGAATTCATGGGTTCAAAATTCTCCTCTACCACTTACTACAGATGATTGCTAAATACCTGCCATAGCACCTATTTCTTTCACAGTAGAAAATTTTAAATTAACTGAGCTTATTACTAATGAATCAAATTAATGCAAATTATATCATATATAATAAGTGCCATACGGAATATTTGTTAAATTAAAACTAAAATATATTTATGGGGATTTATGTGAAAATTTCAATCACTAGTGTGTACCATGAAGTGCTGATTTATTGGTTAATACCCAAAGCATCTATTCTTATATATTTCAGGAGAGGAGGAATGATTAGATATTTGTAGAGATCAAATGATCATGAATAAGACAAAATAGACATGTTTTGGCATACTGTTCTCTGGAAATCACCCATCTGAAAAACAAAAAGACAATGCCAGATTAATCATCATACATTACTCATTTTTCCAACAAACCTAATGCTTGCCTCATTACTAAGAGACCTCTTAGGAATAAAAGGAATAATGCCAATCTTGTTAATTTATTTTTAAAAAACCAAATGCTGAATGTTTAATAAGTTTTTTTTATAAAACACCTTTGCTATATATATGGCTCAGTAAATATCCTCTCTTCCGCAAGTAGCAAAGCCTTAAATGAAACAATTCTTTCAATGCTATGAAAGTTTGAATTTTCAGGTTCTGAAAGGTCTGACATTAGGCAAAGCATTTACAATATTTTCTCTTTAGCTGAGAGCAGGCCTCTCACCACACTTATGCTCCTTGATGGCCAGTCCTATGTTGTGTTTATTATATTATAGCTAGCACCTGCAGAGTGCCTGGCACACTATAGGGGTTAAAGGAATAATTTAAAAATTCTACACAAACTCTAGAAAATACATTGTGTTTAGTTTGTACATAGATGAAGAGTGAATTAGGCTTTCAGTTAAACAATGGGTAATTTTTAGTGTGTTTGTCCCATGAAATAATTGAAAGATAATTTTACTAAAAATCATTCGTTGCTATCTGAAGTTTTTATTTCAGGGTGACCTGTACTATTATTTGCTAATTCTATTAAGTCTAACCTAATTATTGAAATAAATTAAAGCTTATATTTCATTCAATTAGTTGTTTATCAATAAATATTTATTGCTTCATTAAATTATTAAACAATGTATTAAATGCCTACCCTGTGCCAGGAAAAATTCTATGCACTGGGAACTCAATAACAAATAATACTGATAGATTCTTATTTTGTGTAGCACTTATTTTAGTGAGATATTAGGAAATCTAGGGGGAAAAGTAAGTTAAATATTAAATTAACAAGGAAGTTTCTATAAGGATAAGTGGCAGGGGGAAAATCAAATAAGATGATAGAGGATTGAATCAAAGACTGCTCTAGATTGAGAGGCATGACATCATTAAATGATGAAAAGAAGCCTACTATACAAAGTGTCAGGCAAAGAACATGAAAGAAAGCAGGAATCACAAGTGCAAAGGACCTGAGCATGAATGAATTGGACTGTCACAGGACAAAACTGAAGACTAGTTTGATCATAATGGGCAAGGAGTCGGGGAGTGATGAGATTGTAGTACAAGAAGAATAAGCAATGAAAGTAAGGGTAAAACAAGCAGAAACTTGCATTCCCTGGTATGGCATTTGGATTTTTATCCAATAGAATGGGAACCACTAGAGTGCTTAAGATAGGGAGTAATACAAGCTACATATTTTTAGAAGAACTTTTGGGATGCTGTGTGGAAAATGAATGGGTGGAATGGGAGACAAAGAATGGGCAAGGAACACCAATTAGAAGATGAGAGACAAGAAGCTCATAGCAGGCTGGTGGCAAACATGGATGAACTAGGGATATATTTTGAAAGTGGAAACTATAGAACTCATGAATCATTTAATTCTACACCAAACAGGTGTGATGAGAGAAGAGGAGAAACCCACCTCTTTCCTATCTCAAGATGTACTGATTATCTGTATGTCTTGTATGTAAGACTAAATTGACCTTCTATGTCCTTCATTCTCAGTTGCCTTTATTGGCATCCTCTGTGGTTAGCCTCTATTTCCTTGAGCTCACGGATGTCTTCAAACCTGTACACTCTGGATTCAGCTGCTATGACCGGAGTCTTAGCATGCCATATATTGAACCAACCCAGGAGGCAATTCCATTCCTCATGTTGCTTAGCTTGGCTTTTGCTGGACCTGCAATTACGGTAAGAATCCCCCTCCCCCTCCTCCCCCC